>NC_048292.1:6512095-6862095 GCF_009762535.1 Notolabrus celidotus
TCTCTGCTCACAGAAGGTGGACACCATCAGCTGGCTTTCTGTCTTTTCAGCTGTGTGAAAATCTGAGCTTGAGTTCTGTTACATGGCAGTTCTTTGTGTTTCTGACTCCCATTTCTCTTCTTTTTGGTCCATCTCTTTATTTGTCTATCATTTTGATAGAATCAGTGGGTGTTTGTGGAGCATCATACCTCCACTGACACAAGGGTAAATTTTCTTTGACTTTTAATTTAAGTACAGTGATTTTTTAAGCTTCCCAAACAGCAACCCTTCTCCTCCAGGATCCTATTAAGGGGAAACGTAACCTTAAATCAACACAACTATATTCTAACTCTCCAGAGGATAAACTCCTCCAACTTATTTGCTCTATTTAGATCTATTTTCATCCGTCAGCTTCTCCACTGATCTGTTTCTGCTCTTTAAAACCAATCAAAATCTATTTGACACATCTGTGAACTTTACAAATCTCATTCCTGTTTTCCTGAAGATGAACCCTTCACATTTTTAACATTAATTCAGATCTATTTTAAAGGTATTTCTTAACTTTCCCCATCTCGTTCCTGACACTCTGTTGAACCTTTTGCATTTCAAAGACTCAGTTAAGATTTCTTCAAACCCACGTATGAAGTTTTTAAGAATCCGACATTTACCATTGTTTTCTTATTTGGGATTTTTTTGTGACTAAGAACAAAATCCAACACTCGAGCACTCTTACACACATTTGAGTGCAGATATGTCAGAGTGAAATTAGTGTACTATGGTGTTTTCCTTCATTTAGCACCTTTATACCATTGAAAGACATTATTACATGATTTAAATGTAGTTAACTTTTATTTTAATCATACAATGCAACATGAAATATTTAATTTATGTAAACAACAACATAGGCTTAAGTTTAAATAATCATATGATGGAAATGAAAACGTATTCCCTACAATAAATAACTCATCTTTACACATGCATGTTTAATGACTAATCTGTCACATGTTCAATCATTTTGCAGCTTTTAGAATAAAATCTGTCAAATCGTTTTAATAATGGGAGAAAACTTTAGGTTGGGATTTTCACTTGTGATTCTCAAAATATTAGAATGAATTCAGACACCCTCTCCACTTTTAAGATTAGGCTTAAAACTTTCCTTTTTGATAAAGCTTATAATTAAAGCTGGATCAGGCTTGGACCAGCTTTTGTTATGCTGCTATAGGCCTAGACTGCCGGGGGAACTGGCGCACTGACACACTGGGATCCCATCCCCCCCTTCCCCCCAAACCCCCCATCACTTACTTTAACTCTGCCTGTCCCATTAAAGTTACTAACCATAGACCTTTCTGGAGTCCCTGAGCTCCATTGTCTCGTAGATTCCTCTGAGCTACTGTACTGCTACTGACGTTCTTTCTGGACTCCAGCGGCAACAGCTACTACTACTCGTCTCATCACTACCACCTCTCTCTCTTACTCCCCTCTATCTGTCTTTCCAGATCTAATTCGGTCTCAGCAGATGGCTGTCTAACATGAGTCTGGTTCTGCTGGAGGTTTCTGCCTGTTAAAAGGAAGTTTTTCCTCGCCGCTGTAACTTGCTAAATACTGCGAGGTGCAATGCTCATGATGGATTAAGGTGGGGTCAGACTGAGTCTTACCCTGTCTTGGTGTTGGGTCTCTGTTCATAATTTGACATAGAGTGGTCTAGACCTCCTATGTTTGTAAAAGCGTCTTGAGATAACGTTCGTTGTGATTTGGCGCTATACAAATAAAGATTGATTGATTGAGAAGTTATCTTTTGTTGCTCTTCAGAGGATTTACCTTTTTTCTCTGTGAGCCTCATCATCAATTAAAAACGTCATTACTTCACAAGTGTCAGCGTGTTTTTATGCACAACACCTTTTTGTTGAAATGGATGGAAGGTTACATCTTCAGTAAATAGAACAAACAGTCTTTAAAAAATCCCATGAATCCCTCACAAACATCATGTGGCATTAAATTAAGATTATTTAAACCTGTTAGATTTAAAAGAAACATCTGAAACACAGAAATTAAAGGGCAGCACACTTTGTGGTTTGATTCCTTTTATTCCCCAATAAATGTCTTTACAAATGTTCTCAGACGATGACAGCATGCCTCATCTCGAGGGCCGAACCAAAGGCCACACAAAGGACACTTGGAAAAACAACAGAGTCCATGTTTACAGAAAATAAAAAGAAAAGGTAACCGGTCTGTTTCACTCTTCTCTTTCACGCAGATTTTCAGAAGCTCTTCGGGGGGAAACATTCACACGAGGTTCGATCGGTGAGAGCACAAATCCTGCCCGCACAATAAATAGTTTCCAGAGCGACAAGAAAAAAAACAAAAAACAGAAACACTCAGCAGACACGCTAACTCCTCAACACGTTCACTTAAAAAACATTAACTGTTACTGCAAGGATTTAATTTGTAAAACCAAATCGACTGGACCTTTTTTTTTTTTTATTTGGAGTTGTCCCCAAAATAAACTCAGTGGTTAAGATCGACAATAATAATTTGCTTTGTTCACACTTTCAGTCACCCGACGACCAAATTAAAACAGTAAAACTCAACACTGAGAGATATAAGATACATCGTTCTGTTTCTCCAATAAAAACAGCAGCAGCAGCGTCCAACCGGGAGGAATGTAGCCGAGTCGGAGAGCGACGACGGCGACGACGACGTTGACGACCTGCTTTTAGATTTGAGAGTCTAAATAAACGTTTCACAGTATGACGACCAATTTTAGTGTGAGGATCTGAGGGAAATGTGATTAACCAGGTGAGTTAAGTACAAGTGTATGCGTGCACATATGTATGTGTGGATAAAACCGGTGTGATGATAAGTCCGAGGGGGGATGAGTCTGCTAAAAGCTCAGGTGTGTGTGTGTGTGTGTGTGTGTGTGTGTGTGTGTGAGGGGGGGAAGATGGGGTTTAGCCTTTCTTCTCCTCCAGCGTCTTGTGCAGCTGGTCGGCGTCGTCGGCAGTCTTGACCCGGATGAGAAGGGGGACGGGGCTGGTGGGGTTTTTGTCGTCCACGACCGGGTTGGGGACGCACACAACCATGACGTTGTTCTTCCCGACCCGAGAGCACGGCATGGACGACTGCACGATGATGTTCAGCAGGATGTTTCCTACAGACGGAGAGAGACGAAAGTTAAGATGCAAACCACGACTATGTTTCTGTTTCTCTGAGAGGAGCTGGAGATGTTCAGACTTTCAAACAAACTAAAATATGATTTATTCAGTCTGGCTTTGATGTAGAGTTCCATAATGTTATTACTTTCACTTTTTATATTGATTTTAATGTTCTTTTATTGATTTTTGACAACTTGTCTTTATTATATTAAAGACATTTTTTTTTTTTAAATATTGTTCTTTTAAAAAAAAAAAACTCTGCCTTGTAAAGAGACCTTGAGTGCCTTAAAAGGTGCCTTTAAATAAAATGTATTATTATTATTTTTTAAATTATTATTTAATATTATTTGACTACTCTGTTTTATTTCTTCATTTACCTTCCACTTTTATCCATAACAATATTTATCTATACATTTATTTTAACTATTTATAGTATTAGTATTATTTTGACGCTTTAACTTGTTTTGTTTTTTTACATTTTTCCTTTTTTATTATTTAAATTACATTTTATTATTGTCAGTGTGAATGAGTCTCTACTTCTAAATCCATGTTTTTCCCTGTTCTCTACTCTATCTAATGCCCTATCCCATGTAAATAAAGTTGTAAAAGCCCAAAAAATATATCATAAAAAAGTAATAACTACTATAATTAATAATATCCTTTTTTGTTTTTATTTAGTATTTTCTGCCATTATTTTTTTCCTGCTTTTTTCTTGTTTTTTTATCACTGTAAAGCACTTTATATTCCATATGATTTGTATGAAAGGTGCTTTATAAATAAAGCTTGATTGATTAATTGAAGCTTGAATTCTAATTCATAAAGAGTTTCGAACCTATCTCACCATGTTTTTAAAGTTTCTGTATAAACATTTTAAGTCACAGTTATGCCAACTTAAATAATGTTAAAGTTTTGAACTTTTCACTTTTCAATAAATCAGTAAATCCAGATAAATCTGAAGGATCACATCTCTGATTATTGTTATTGTATACATTATGGTGTACACTTGCAATAACCTGGTTCTTAACATTTAGCTTGAACCATTTCAATAAGTTTATCTTGAATATTTTATTGTAAACTTCTACTTTTTGTTCTGCACAAAAATACCAAAGTCCGTCATTAGACTCACTATGATTGCAAGACTGGAGGATTCTTATTGTTTTCCTGCTTGACTTTGGGAAATCATTTGGTTCAGAGCTCAAGAAAGGATCCCTTTAGTGTGAAGTCAGTCAGCAGCAGTTCCTCAGTTTGACCAGCAGGTGGAGCTGTTTGATCACAGCCCAGCTGCCTCTCACAGTGAGAACATGGAGAACGTGTCTGCTCTCTGTCGGTCTGTCTGAGAGGTTTTGGATATTTATATGCGTTAGTCTGTGGTGAAGTGAAGGTCATCAATCATTCAGAGGAGAAATGTGAAGATGAGTTTGTTTTTAAAGCAGAAATGAGGAGTGTTTGTGAAAACATCACGTCGGGCTCTGATCATTTGACACTTCTTGAACTTGAAGAGCCAAAAGATCAATGTAATGAAGAGTAATGAGCAGAAAGCTGTCTAGGGCTTCAGTAAGAATAGTGAATGTGTTGTTATAATATTGGACTTCATTATTTTTGGATTGTGTGGCGGTTTGATCGAGGGCTCATCAGCTTGATGAGAATCTAATAACATGAACTGTTGACAAAAAGCCGAAACACAGCTCTGACTTCAGCTCTGTTTTTAGCTCGTCACATCTAAGATGTTTTATTTAGCACCCCCCTCCCCCCCCCCCCCCCTCCTCTTCTTCTTCAAAAACACTGAACTCGTCTGAACTTCCAGTGGACCCAAACGTGTCCCAGTTTCCCTCCCGAAACACAAACTCCTGACGTTTTGTTTTTGTGTTGATGTTTTCTTTTTTACCCAGATTTGTGTCTGCGCGGATGATCATCTGAGTCTTTCCGTCCTCCGTCTCTTTGAGGTGCAGCGTCCCTACACCTTTCTCTTTGAACTCAGAGTCCTTCTTGTAGAAGAGTTTACACCTGAAAGAGACGCAGACACACACACACACATTTTAGAAAGTAGGTACAGGGTTACACGTGATGAGCGTCATACATTCTGCTGAGCATAATGAAACTTCTTCTTGTCACATTTATGACACGTTCAGGGTCGGGCTTTGTCTTCTGTTCTTGTGTTGACTTCAGTATAAGGAAAACTCAAGTGTGAGCTCAGAAAGTTCAAAATGTCACACTCAAATTTAACTGAATTGTGGGAAATAGACTGTAAAAAAAATGTTAAGGGACTTTTAGACCAGGTCATAACTGACAGACTAAAATGTTGAGTTTCTTTTAATGGAATCTGGTTTAAAAAATTAAATTAAAAGCCTTGAAAACCAACAACCATCTCTTATCTCTTTAATTATTGTAATAACATTCATGATGTTACATCTGTGTGTCTATCACAATACATTAAATGACATAAATCCACATCCTGCTCCATAGTTTTAATATCGATATTAAAACTTTGTGCTTGAGGGAAAAAAAAACAGTCTTGGCCACATCTTTGTAATCGTTATCCTGTTCGAAAAGTACAAGTGTGACTCATCCACTAAATGATGTATCCTAATATACATAATATCTCTCATAAATGAAACAGAATTGTGGGAAACTTACTTCAAAAAGTGCTAACTTCATCATTCAGAGATGTGAAGAATAAATTACAGATGGTAGACTAAAATGTTGTGTTTTTTTTAATGGAATTTGATTCAGAAACAGAACTTTTTAAATGAAAGAATATAACAGACCGCTCTGTTCCTTTAAGAATGTTCTGAGGTCAAATGTTAAAATCTACATAGGGAAGATTTAAGAGGCGTTTGATGTTTGTTTTGTGGCAACTTTAGGAGCTGTTAGGATTAAACCCTCAACCCTACATATCTAATTACACTCTTTTTTGTATTTCATGTATTCTTGATTATTTTCGTGTAACTCATATTCTGTCCTGTAATGTTGGAGCAGAATCTCCTTTGGGGGGTTACTAAAGTTCATTCTCATCTTGTCTAATGTGATATAAATAAAGTTGTTTACAGTGAATTAAGTCCGGAGCCCTGAGAGCAAAAACACACTGTTCATAGAAAATACATTAACTTCTAATTTGATTAATATTTATTGTTCTTCACGTTTTTTTTTGAGGCAGCAGATCATATTTCCATGAGAAACAGTTAACCCTTGTTCCTCTTTAAAAATCAGAAAATGATTTAAATTAACAGTTTGAGGGAAAAAATCACTTTGACTGAACAGACTGAGGAACAATAATCCCGCTGAATAATTACCTCAGCACACTTTAAGCATAAATGGATTATCTGCACCAGACTCCATTAAAAAACAACAACATTTTGGTCCAAGGGCTTTACATTAATTCAGAAACTGTTCATATTAAATCTGGTGTTTTAAAGATGCATTAAACACAATTCTGTTACATTTATCAGAGGATTTAAAACTGTTTGAAATATATATTTGGTTTAGATGTAGAGGAGCTAGATACTTTAAGGAGCACTGAATCGTCTTTATGAAATGTAATCGATGGAGTCAGATCATAACGACAAGATTAAGACTGTTCTCCAGGAATTAATCTCTTTAAACTCTCAGGAGGAAAATATTGGATTATATATTGTTTAAATGTTGAATAACTTAAAGAAGGAGTTTGAAATCAGGGTTACGTACTTCTTGGAGTAGAAGGCGTCGTCCTCTTTCACCTCCTTGATCTCCACTTTGGGCGGCTCCTCCGACTCCTCGTCTCCGTTTTCATCTACAGGAAGAAGACATAAGGATTCATTATATATGCATGTATAAATATATATATATATATATATATATATATGTAAGAAACGCTTTGATTATTCTGTTCCAGGTTTAAATATAATTCAGACTGTGAGGAGTCAGGTGACCAAAGCTTTCAGAGAAGAGAAACTAGATCAATGATTTCTACAAACTGATTTTTAATGAATCAGCGTCTGCATTGATTAATAATGAATATGATCGACTGTTTGGACGTGATCCTCTCATGAGAACACATCTCAGCTTTGGACAGGTAGTAAATGAAAACAAAAAATCTGAATCAGCCGGCTTTGATTCGTCCATTAATCTCCAGATTAGCGGATGAAGGAGATAATCCTGATTTGCTCGAGTGGACTCGACACCTTCTTTAATCTCCTCCTGCTCATTACAAACATTAAATCCATGTTAGTGAGACAAACACCAACAGACGGACAAAGGTGACTCCAAAAGTAGATTTACTCTCTGTAATTACACATTTAGAGGCTGTAAGAGGAGGAAGAGGAGGGGACAGTGAGGCTGGGTCTGAGATTATTTTCTGTCTCTCTCTTTGATTTACACAAAATGTAACATTTAACTGAGGATGTTTGGGTTGATGTTTTATTTCTGTTTGCTCCTCGAGGACAGACGGACATTTATCATATTTAATCCTGACTGAATCTGTCTTATTCTAAAGTGACTGAGGATTTTTTTGTCCTGTTTTACACAAAAATAGTCTAATAAGGGCGAAACAACGTCTCTCTTAAGGTGAAATATTCGCCAAACCAAACCTCATTTAAAAAACACAAGATTTGAGAATAATCTGAAACAGTAAATCAGATATTTTCATTCTTATGTTTTTTTCTTCCTAGTTGATGGAAGGAAAATACTCGTGTTTTAAGAGCTTGTTAAATCATTGCAGTTGTCTTTTATCGGTCAATCTCAAATGTTAATATCTTCTTGTTCTCCTCGTCATTTCTCATATTTCACGACTGAAAAATAATCTGAAGATTTAATTTGCAGCGCTCTCTTGGTCTGTCACCTTTCTCCTCTTAGATTATTCTGACTTTTTATTAACACGTAAGAATTGATCACCAGGCAGGACTCAAACTCTGAGCATTAAAGGACGAACAGGACGCTCCTGATCGGATAGATATTTGAAAATGTCGTTTCTTATGATCCGTTATTCCTGACTCTGATCTTCAGACTCAAACATCATAGATTAGACGTATTTATGCGTGGATTAAAATCAGACTCTCAAACCTACAGGACGTTTTTCTCTAAATTTGCAATACGTTATGCCATTATTCATCTTATGGAAGATTAAACTGGACGTCTTGGTTTCATTCTGCAGGATTTTAACCTTCAAATGTCAAATCTGAGAACAAGAGACATCATTTCTCACCATTAAATGCAGATAAAACACATTAAACCTTGTGTTTTTTACTACAGAGGTTAAAGAAAGACATTAAATCAATGTTTGATTAGTCTGTCATTAATACAAAACTTGGGTGAGTGATTATCTGTGGAGAGAAAATGTTAAAAACAGCAGATTTGAGCCTCTCAGACGTCAAATATTCCTCATTTTCTTCTGTTTTTTGCACACGATGAACTACTTTTGGACCTTTTTTGATGAATGACATTAAAAGTGTTCACTTCTGACTCAGGGGACATTTAATTGCATTTTAACTTCTCTCACCTGGTCCAGTAAAGTACCTGAACAGCCTATTTTGTCTGGCCAACAGCCTGAAAGTCAAAGATATTACAGTTTGTTCTAAAAAGCAGCAAATTTCTGCACTGAGAATCTGAAACTAGCGAAAATGTGGTGGAAATTATTGGATAATATGAATATTAGTGGATGATCTGCTGCAGCTCAGGATCAATAAGTGGACAGAGATTTAATCTGGCTCGTGTGTGATGTGATAATCTGAGTATTTGCAGCACTGTTTGCTTGTTTTTGCTTCCTTCAGAGAACTCACACACTAACTAACGACAGACTGACGTCTCTCTGCTCCTCTCTACGTCTACAGACATCACTCTAATGGTCATGTTGCCTTACCTGCCGGCTGAGCATCGCTGGTCTTGTTCCCGCTGAAGGACAGTGGAGCAGCGGACCCAGGAGCTCCGAACAGGGATGCGGTGCTGGAGGAGGCGCTGGAGGAGAAGGAGAAGCTTGGGGGAGTCGATTTGGTGGCTAAGGAGGCGAGCACAGAGCTGTCCACCTTCTGACCAAAGTTAAACGTGACGCCGGGGCCGCTGCTGCTGCTGCTTCTCCCCCGAACTGAGTCATCTGTGGAGGTTTTACTGAAGGAGAACAAAGATGCTGCGGGAGCCGGAGCCGTGGAGGAGGAGGAAGACAAGGATGTAGAGGAGGAAGGAGGAGGAGGAGAGGAGGAGGCGGCTGTGGACGTCTTCTCCTCGGCTCCTCCGTCAGCAGAGCTGGCTCCGTACTTGCGCTCGATGCTGGCCAGGTGGCGCTCATAATCCCTGAAGATGGGGTTGAGGTCGCACAGAGGGTTGTCGTTGACGTGTTTGGTGATCCAGTCGCGCACCGAGCAGTTGAGCGCGGTGAGCTGCCGGCTGTACTCCTTGTTGCTCGCACTGCTGCTGCTGCCGCTGCTGAAGAAGCCCGAGCTCTGAGCCGGGCTGGGGGCGGAGCCGTTCGTCTGCTTGGCGGTGATGTCAGTGGAGGCGGGGCCGTTGAACGTCAGACCTGAGGTGATGGAGGAGAGAGATGTGAGCGTGGCAGTAGCCCCCTTCCCCCCCCCCCCTCAGCAACACCCCCCCCTCATCCTGCCCCGCGGCGGCACATCCACATGAAATGAAAGGAGACACACACACACACACACACACACACACTCCGACCCCCCACTGATTCAGCTCCATTACACTCCGACACAGAAGCAAAAATACACACAATACAGCAGCTTTTCAACTCCATTACACAACAACACTGCAGAGAGGAGAATATCGACACAATCAGAAATCAGCGGCTCCACTGTACAACACAATCCTGAATAAACAACAACAACAACAGAGGTCGCTGAATGTTCCTTAATAATCAGTAAAGATTCTCCATGAACATCAGCTCCTCAGATCTTAAAAACATGATGACACATGGATTTATCTGACCTGTGAGCAGCTATGAAACACCTTATTAAAGCAGAGCAGTCGTCTCTTCACCGTGCGTTTCTGAACATGAATACATATATTTCTCATTAATATTTCAGGACCTATTAAGCAGCATGTGCGCAGTGTGAACAGTGATACAGCACAGACATTCTTACTTACTCTAATAAATGCATATTAGCTTTCTTATGTGCATATTCTTTCATCATTTCCAGAAAGATGAATGTGTTTAATATTTCTTTATTCTTCGTCTTCATTATTTCTCTGTCCTGATGTTTATTATTCTACATTATGAGCCTCTGTGATGTTAATGTGTTGCTTGGGTTCCTATAGTTATTCAGCTGTGGGGTTTTATGTTGTAGTTTTTTCTGTTAAGATTTTGGTGTTGGGTTCTTGGTTTGATCTCATGTATATTGTTTTATTGTCTGTCAAAGAACTTTGTAAAGCCATGTTTTTAGAAGTGTCATATAAACACATTTTGTATTATTATTATTATAAGTAGAAGTTGTAGCAGCAGCAGCAGCAGTAGTAGTTAGTGTGATTATCATTATCAGTAGTCGTAATCATAGTAGTTATATTTATTATTATTAGTAGTAGCAAAAGTAGCAATTTGTTTGATTACTAACTATATGACTGAACTACATTCTGTACTCTGTGCGATACACTGTGCAATGTCCCTGCCACTTCAACATCCTGTATATAAGACCTTCATTCCCAGGGCTTTTGTACATATCCAACTGTAACTATTCTGCGTTTCAGTACATACTTCTTATTAATCCAATTTATATTGTTTTATTCATATCTATATCTTATTTTATTCCTTCTTTCTATAAATATTTTGAGTTTTTCATATTGTGTATAAGAGCATTCTGTAACAACTGAATTTCCCCCTGGATACATAAAGTATTTCTGATCTGATCTGATTATTATTATGATTATTATAAGTCGTAGTCATAGTAGAAGTATCTATTTGTATCATCATCATCATCATCATGGTCATCATTATTAGTAATAGTATTTATTATTGTTATTATTATTAGTAGGAGTAGGATTTATTTTTATTATTATTATCATTATCATCATTATTAGAAGTATTTATTTGGATAACAATTATTGTTAGTAGTGGTAGTAGTCAGTTTTTATTATTTTTATAATTATCATTATTTTAATCATTATTATTATCATTTATATTATTGTCATTATTATCACTATTATTTATTTATTTTATGTTTTTATTATTATAAGTAGTAGTATGGTAGTAGTAGTGGTAGTATTAGTATTAGTAGTAGTAACATAATAAGGTGACCTATAGCTCCCCCCTTGGGATCACTAAGTTAACTCTGCTTCTGACATGATGCGAGTAAAACTTCACGATCATAATACTGTTTCTGATTTATTGTCAATTCTGCAACAAAGACGTCGGCTTTCATGTTAGGCAGCTGTTAAAACAACTGGAATACAAGAGCTTACATGTTCATCTACACAAATAGGATAGCTGTCGAATAACAGGTAAAAAGAAGAGAATTCAAAACCTCATTAAAGATATTTCTGTTGAATCCAAACTGGATCCTTTGTGAGATAAAAATGGTAAATATACTCGTTCTTATGTAGAGCTTTTCTAGCCTTTACAACCACTGACACTACTCCTCACATTCAGACACCTCTGGCATTAGACCAGGCTGTCTTTATTTCTAATGAGGGGTTACCTTCTCTGCAGGAGTCACTGAACTACTGCAGCAAAAAACTGTTGCAGTGAATAGAATCAGTATGGATCGCTGCAGCTTGATGAGTGCATCTGCCACATCTGCAGCAGTTTTCACTTCTTATTCACCTCAGAAATCAAAGAGTTCAAATCAGGGACAATCTCTTCATGTGTGACGATGGAGAATTTGATATCAGTATAGCTTCAGACTGTACTAAGGTTGACCTGATCCATGCAGATCTCTCCACAACCACATTATTAGTCAGTTCTCTTCTCCCACTGCAAACAACACTTCCCCTTACAGCTGAGACGAAGCACACACCACAGACCGCCTGAGCCCGACCCTGCAGAGGGATTTCTCTCAGACAGTCACGTCTGAACTGTTCACACTTCAGCTTAATGCCTGCTTGATTTTAATGAAGTCGGAGTCTCAGCCGCACAAAAGAAAAGAAACCTGCTGTGACTGTTCTGCCAGTCTGACCAGCAGAAAGACACACCCATGTCCTCGCCCTCTGAGAGTGTCGAAGACACCTCTACTTCTTTCATATCAGACAATAAAAGTCACACTTAAGGTTGAACTCCTCACCAGGTGAAGCTGTGGATGCAATAGGAGAGGAGAAACCACCAAACGGCGGCGTGAGGCTGTTCCCGTTGGTGAGACCGACGAGTCCTTTAAACCCTCCTCCGTTTCCTCCGAAACCAGAAAACCCTGTTGGAGTCGAGGTCACGCTCGGCGCCGCCGGTGTCCCTGTGCTCAACGCGAAACCTTTAAAACCTTTGAAAGTTCCACTCGCCTCGCCCTGAAACACAAGACAACATCCAGACGTTAGACACTGAACCATGCGGCTTTAAATCTCATGTCAAATTCTAAAAAAGGTAACAAGTTGGGTCTCACCTCTCCTCCGATGTTTCTGCGCTTTGCCTTTTTGATTGGTCGGTTCTTCAACACATCCTCGCTGGCGATTGAGAACGTCCCGGCCTGGAGGAGGGAACATTTTAGATTTACTGAGTTTAATTTACATGAAAGATGATTTTAAAGGTTTTCAAGTATTTTCATGAATTCAGCGTTTGATATTTGGGTTCATTCGAGTCTCACCTCCTCTCCTTCCTCCTCCTGATCCCAGTTCCGGTCCGTTAGCTCTTTATCAGCGATCCTCTTCGCCATCCCACCGACTCTGTGACACAAAATAAAACCATGTACGATAATGAGCTTCTGATTTAAACTTCTCTCTCTGCTGGATACTTCACAGGTTTCATTGAGCTAAATCTATCAGAAGAGTACTTTCACTTTTGATCTTAAAGAAAGTCTTCTGGTTTTAAGATCTGTACGTCATCAAATTTAAATTCATACTTGTAGCAGAAGACTTTGACATTGTGGTTTCACCTCTATAGATGTGGATTTGTCTTTAGAGGAAGATCAAGAATAGGTGACACCTTTTACCTCACCTACAGAAACCCTGTAACATCATAAGTGCATGGCCTAAAGTTGTCAGACTAAACTGTCATACTTTTTAGAATTTCTTTAGAAAGATCCAGCTCCTTGTCACTGAATATATGCTGCTTTATTAATTTTTACACTCTATTTAACATTTTAAAGCTTGTATAATGTCAAATTTGAGTATTTGTAGTTCTAAACAAGTATTGCAATAAATTAAAATGATGTAAATATAATAATATTATGATTCTCACTCAGAATATCACAAAGTTAACTGTAGGATTCAGGCCTGGGTGTTATGGCTAGGTGCTTTCACACCGTCCAGGTACCATCAGGTGAGGCTAAAGCTAGCTGTTAGCTAGCTCCAAAACACCTTTATGGAGGATATCTTTGTACTCAGGAGCAACATAAATGACAACAGTTGGCATATATCAGGCTAATATACACTATTTGAGTTCATAAAGCGCACATTAAGTATTATTGTGTATCATAGAAGTCTGGTATTTTCAATATAAAACACATAATTGCATTTATCTGGTTTACATTTCTGTTTATCAAATGTATGGTCAGCCAAAATAAACATGTCAGGCCTACTAAACAAAGATTTTACCTTTGAGTTGACTATTTTGAACACAGGTTGATATCAGGTTGAGATGCACGATGCAATAAAATGTTATATTTAGAAGAAAGTTTTAAAAATAAAACATTAAAAACCATGACAACGTGTAAACAAGGCTGCAAGAGTTCATAGCCGTTAGTATGGAGACAGTTGTATACTGATAATCAGGTTGTTCATGTTTGCTGGAGGTAATAATTCAAGTAAATGTCATAACTTCCCTCCAGAACCTTCTACCAGCCGGTGTCATCACTGCCGGTGTGTTGTAAGAGAGTATCCCCGAGGGGTCACGTTTGATGCCGGTGTGTGTTTGTTACACTCACGTTAATCTTAATATTTCAGTTTTTAATTGTTCTGACCTCAGATTAAAACAATCTACTACAGATTGTTGCCCTGGAAACCCCAGAGATACACAAACTGCCCTTCAGACTGTAAGTTAGGTAACAGCTCTTAGCTTGTTTTAATTAGCTCTACCTATCATGTTAGCAACGGTTAACGGTTACATTTATGGTTACTAATGTCAGAGGTGGATTAACCGTTGACCAGGGGAAATAGTTTTTACAACACCTGTAATATAAAACCTTCATCAACCAACATCCATCCTCTGTTTGTTAGCCGGTGAGCTAGCGGCAGGTTGACGGCACTGTAGCTAACCGGTGTTTCAGTGTACACAGTGACCATGTTATCTTGCGACTTCCATGCAAATGCGTCGGTGAACGTCGTCGAGATGACAGCTCTAACCTGACGCACACCGCAGCTACGACAACCCCGACGCATGCATGTGAAAGTCATCATTCAACACGGTAACTCTTGAAACCGAAACACCGGCCCCGCACGTTAGCACCTAGCAGCTAACATCATGTTAAATACAGCTGGAGAGCTAACGTTAGCGCCTCATACAGACTCATTTACATTCTTTATAATGTATTGAGAGTTTGACAAACCTTTTCTGGAATGTGAATTCCTTCCTCTACCTTTGAATGATTCGGATGCAGCTTCACGTAACGCAGATCGTTTCACAGTATTAGCTAACCACCTTCACAGGTAACTCTGATCTATTTTGAACGAGCCTCACTCACGCCGCCATTTTACATAGCGGTATATCCGCATGGGTTGGCGCGCCCAACGCTGTTACGCATGCGCAGCAAACATAGCCGGCAATTTTACTGTGGGAGTTGTAGTCCAAAGCATCTGACTTATTAAAAAAGCCAAAAGAGAGAAAAGAGCTAGGTTTAAGTAGTCTAGAATGTGTTATTAGGTGTTATTTGTAAAATGGGTATGAATCAGTCCAATTTAAACTGCCAGACTCACTGCCAGGTCATATTTCTGTAGTTAATTAAACATTTATTAATAATAATAATAATAATAATAATAATAATAATAATAATAATAATAATAATAATTTTATTTGCAGGCCACTTTTCAAAAACCAAGTTACAAAGTGCTTCACATGGGCAGCAAAATAAAACAGGCAGATCATAAAAACACACAAGTCAAGATAAAGAAATAAAACACATTTTTAAAAGACATAAAATTCCCCTAAAAGAACTCTAAAGGAATAAAACTATTTTAAAATATATTTCTTAAGACGGTTAAAAGAAGACATAATAATAAAGTTTATTTATATAGCACTTTAAAAAGCGACAAGCAAGACATAGCAAGAATTACATTGGAGTAGATGAAATAAATAAACACAACAGACAATGGTCAATCAAATGCTTGTCTAAATAAATGGGTTTTCAACCGCTTTTTAAAAATGACCACAGTGTCCACAGCTCTCAGTTCTGGAGGAAGACTGCTCCACAGTTGTGGAGCAACAACCTTGAAAGCACAGTCACCCTTAGTTTTTCATCTGGTGCGAGGGACAGCCAGCAAACCCTGATTAGAGGACCTCAGAGACCTCCTGGAGTTATGCGACTTCAGCAGTTCTCCGATATATCAATCAATCAATCAATCAATCAATCAATCAATCAATCAATCAATCTTTATTTGTATAGCGCCAAATCACAACAAATGTTATCTCAAGACGCTTTTACAAGCATAGGAGGTCTAGACCACTCTATGTCAAAAATATATATAATATATGCTGGAGCCTGACCATGTATTGCTTTATACACGATCACGAGAGTTTTAAACTGGATTCGGAACTTAATGGGGAGCCAATGCAAAGACTTAAGTATGGGTGTGACATGGGACCTTTAAAGGTGCAGTTGGTAGGAATGGGGTAAAAAATGCTACTTTTTTTGTGCTGGGTTTTGGAAAAAAAATGTCATAATACCCATCGGTACTCATCAGTAATTGAAGTAATTTGAGATTGTGGCGAAATCTCTGTGTTTTCCAACGCCTTGGTATCAAGCAATGTTATTAGTCACCTTTGTTCCCGTTATCACAGACCAATCAGATCTACTCTCCGACGCTCTGTCCTGATTGGCCGAGTGGCGGCCCCTACTATGCCGTCCTGATTGGCTGGGAAGCCATCACTACTTCCTCATTGAACGTGCACGAGAAGTAGAGGAAATCTAAAAACTTAGTTACACTTTTTTAATATTACTGTGTACTTCTATTCTAATGCATTCATGAATAACAGGCTGTAGGGTGTAAGACTATCTATGTAAAACATTCAGTTTATGAAATTATCCTCACATGTAATGGCTGATACATTAATGAATCCATCAATGATTTAATCTAATAACAGTTAGTCCTGTGTAAAGAGTCTTTTGATTTCTTATCATGTTTGTTTCATACCTTTTTTTCTCCTCCCTCTCTTTACTGCTCACAGCCTACCTCCACACTCAGAGAGAACGTCCTCCACCACTGTACAGAGGTAAGTTTTGACCTTCATGAAGGTAGGAAAGAACATCTGGGCTGTGTGTGTGCGGTCTCAGTTGGCCCATTTAGCCTCTAAATACATTTATCCTCACACATGTGACTGAATCAGAAAGTAGGTACATGCATCTGCAGGGGTTGAACCACTATCAAGAACTTAGACTTAGAAAAAAACCCAACCTTAAGTTCTGTCTCAAATATGAGAAAATTTCAGTCTGTGTTTCTGAAAATGAAGAAAATTACTGTGATGATTTTTTTTTTAATCAAGCAGCCATTTTACTGCCTTCAACATCAACAAACACAGATTTAAAAAAAATGATTTAATCCGTCAAATTATTTATTTAGCTAAAAAGGAGAATTAAAACATGGCGGTAACAACCCGAAATATTAAATTGCACACTTCTGATGAGATATTTGGCAGAACTGTAAGAGATAAAAGTCATGGAAAACCCACTCACCTATTAGGCTTATCAACCTTTTCTTAAACATGGAATAAAAAGGATCCAAATTTAAAATGTGATGTTTACAGACTCTGGTTTTCCATCTTAAACTCTTGTGTTTTGGCTTATTTCTAAAGGCTTTCTCTGGTTAAGAGGTTAAGATGATTTGTTCCAATTTTTTTTAGGGTTCATAACTTTGAATCAAGGCATTATAGAGAGAGGCAATCTTGTTTTTCTGGGTTTTACACTCAGAAAAATTAAAAAATCACTTCTACTAACGTCAATGTGTTTATTCAGCCAATGACTAACCAATAACTGCGAACAAAAACAAACAGTTCCTGACTTCCTGTCTGGGGATTTATAAAGAAAATAGATTATTGATATCTGACATTTTAAAAACTGTTTTTTTTAAATCTTAAAATCTGAAAGTTCTAGCTTATTATTTTATTATTTGTAATGGCTTTTATGTTTCATATTTTTTGTACCAAAAAAATCAAAAAAAAATCTGACATTATTATTTTATTCAAGGCATTATTTTGAGAGAAGCAATCTTGTTTTCCTGGCTTTTGAATGAAGAAAAAGACTTTAAAAATACCTCTACCAACGTCAAAATGTTCATTCAGTCAGCAAAAGGAAATCTTTTGATCCGTCTTTGTAATCTGTTCCTTGAATGCAGCATGATCACACCATAGGATCACACACGTTATATTGAATCAATCTGCATAAAAGAGTCTGGCACGTCTCACCTCTGCCTGTTGACACTGTGGCAAATACTTGAGTGTCCGTCTCAGTCTGGTCTTGAGGGCTGGGAATAATGACAGTTGGTGGGCACGGATGTGAAAGTGGCCTTAATGCAAAGTTTGAAATGTGCATTTTTAGTCTTAAGATTTTGCAGTTTTTGCTCATATTAAATATATTTCTCTAGTAAACATGGTTTATACCAAAAAGTAGAAATATGAGCTTTTGGATTTGGGCAGCGAGCTTGATTTCTTTGATCTTTTTGTTGTAGAGATGAAAATGATCTGAACAAAGAGCTCCATAACATCTTAAAAGTGTAAAAAAAAAGGCCTGAATTCAAATAAGTCCCTTAATCTACTACAATTGGAGCCATTGTCTCTGAATCAACAGTATAAATGAGCGGTTCTCTCCGCACAAAGTTCAGAATAAGAGTGAAACCTGACAGTTATCAGCCGCTCCACCTGTGGGAGCTAAACAAGCTCTGCTTCACGAGTCCTGCTTTGATTTAACCCGTGCAGACTTTCCCTTCAGCTAAATGGTGTTTCTGGGATTTGCAAACCAATCCAGCTCAGCTTTTTTTCCGTCTCTCAGCACCTCTGAGTGTTCCAGAGCTGTTAAAAAAAGAGAAGAAGTCAGGATGCATGCAAGGACTCGAGGGATTGGGGGGTAAAATGGTGCAGAGCCGGGCAGCAGATGGCTCGTCTCCAAGCTTTCAGCATCCCGGCCGGCTCTGCCAAACAGGAACAGGTGCTGCAGAAAGTAGGAAGTGAGCTGAGGGCCCGAGCGGCAGCAGGAGACCCCTGACCAGCTGGCGAGGAGAAAATGGAAAGAGTTGGCAGCAGAAAAAAGAGAGAACCTGTATAATGTAGAGGGAAGAGGCCGGCCAGCAAGAGAGGCAGAGAGAGGCCTGAAACATCACTCTGAGTGAGAGGAGCTGGAAACAAATCCAGAGTTTCATTTCATCATATTTCAACAATTTCATGCTTTAGTCCCAAAACAAGGAAGCAAGGGCGATATTACCAACACAGTTCAGAGTGAGAGGAGTTATCTTCATGTCTACAGGGATAAAGAGGTCTGTGTTCATCCACCATTTCATTCTCAACAACTACAGCTCAAGTCGTCATGAATTTTAACAGATATTCATGTTCCCAAGAGGATTAATCAGAGGCTGATTCACACATGCGCAGAATTCCTGAAAACTTCCCCAAATTTTTGGTTGGGCTGCATCTCCACGTTCTCAACGCTGCCACAGCCAGACTCCAGACAGACCAGAGTGCCCTCTTCCTGATCTCTGGGGACTTTAACCATGTATTTTCTACGTAGCTTATTTGGTCTTCTACATACTTTTATCATTATTTTCATTGTATTTGTATTTATATCTTATTAATTAGGTTCTTCTATTAATATTATTTGATATTCTTACTTATTGTGTATAGGAGCAACTTTAAGGACTGAATTTCCCCCCAGGGTAAATAAAGTATTTCTGAGTTTCTGATGTGTGAACGCAAAGAGCTGACATTTTCACCCCAACTTCTCCCAGACTTTCTACCACAAGCCCCCCTAGGAAAATTCCCACAACAAGTCAGGGTGAGGAGCCAGGGTCAAGAAAATGTACTGCCAGTGAACTACTGGGGGTGGTGACAAAAAGCGACATGTATCAAGTTAATTAAACATCAGTGGTTGCAAAAGGAGAATCATTTACAAGACAAGAACAGTGAAGAAGTCTGCAAATAAACACGGGGGGTCCCATTCACCTTCATAAGCCTCTAAAAAACCTGAAATGAAAGAAAGGGGCGCTGTTGGCCTAGCGGTTTAAGAGCGTGCCCCATGTACAGAGGCCTTGTCGCAGTGGTTGCAGGTTTGACTCCCGGCCTCTACCATTTGCTGCACGTCTTCCCGCTCTCTCTACTCCCCACATTTCCTATCTCTCTCCAGCTTTCCTATCCAATAATGGTAAAAATGCCCCAAACCAAAACTTAAAAAAAGAAGAAGATATGATGGAGAAACTTTAGCAGACTCATTTGCACAGAGAGGGAGACAGCTCAGCTAATATGTGGGGTGGGAGGGACAGAGGAGCGGTTTTCAGTGTGATGTAAACCGTTGTTTGATGATGAAGCCTGATGTCCCTCTACAGTTCTGTGGACTACCAGTGAAAACGTTACGATTAGACTGGAGTCTCTGCTGCTCTCCTGTCAATCAAAGCATGTAGAGGTGAGTATAGTGGGGGAAGACCAAGCGGCAACCTCCGGCTGTGAGAATTGAAGCCAATGCGGACGTGTTAAAAACTGCAGTTCATGGAGTGTCTGCTTCTGGGTTGGCTCCAGAAGAACCGGAAACCACATACACACAAATTCAAAAAAGCTGATCTTTACAGCAGAAATAAACATGTCTACAGCCTGGTTTCAAAAAACAAGTGTAGTCTTGATAGCTAATTTCTTGATCGGGTGGTGAATTTTTTCATAACGCAGCAGCTTCAAAGATATTAAGATTATTTTCTATTATGAGAGGCACAGCTGACTTGATTGACAGGCGGGAACACTGTACATGTTGGCAAGGAGGCTCAAAGTCCGCCTCTTTACCTCCCACTAGCTTGACAGCAGTTGTGTTGAGTTCAGCATTTCCAATATGGCTCCCGCCGAGGATTGGCTTTAAAACAGCGCTTCAGAAACAGATGGGTGACGTCACGGATACAACGTCCATTATTTATAGAGTCTATGGGGAAGACATGCAGCACAGGGCCATGGCCGGGAGTTAAACCAGCAACAGTTACAATTACGTCTGTGGCCTTTGAACAAGCGGCGAATGCTCAAACCGATTGGCTGTGTTCTTATAAACTCTGATAAACCGCTCCTTGATCACATCCATGACTCACTGTCTCAGCATCTTCCCTTGCCATGGATGTTTGGATGTACTGTATATCTGAGGTTGCCAGATTTTAACCATATTCCCTGAACACAGAGCTGAATATCTGGAGGAATCAACAAAAGTTTGACTCCACAGTCTTAATGACGTTTGTTTAAGTGGCCAGTTTAAATTCATTTTGTAGCTCCACTGTGAGGTTAATTTCTTTCTGTTTGGATCAGTTTGAAGGCAGCTACTATTATTCTAATCCGACATCTTATGCACTTGTGATGAATGGATCGGCTTCAAAGTGAGTCCATCTGTATGTATGAATGTAAATATATGTCCACCACCAGCAGATTACACGTCTCCTTTTCACCGTGCACAGAGTTAGCAGAGCATCGAGCTGCAGGTTTTCTCCTCCCTGCTGTGCAGAGCGTATCGCAGCGTGTTGATTAGATGACGGGGCCCCTCGGCTCAGTGTGGGGGCCCCTCTCTCGGCGGGGGGTCCACTGATCTTGGAGCAGCTGCCGGGGCTCTGATCGAGTCTCTCCTGGTCCTCCGAGCTGGTTTTCCTGGGACAGACTTCAGAGTGAGAGCAGGATTAAAGCTTTGCCCCCCTCTGAGAGACGATCAGGTATTGATGGGCAGACATGAAGGATGTTTGACATCAGTGGTTATTGATTATCAGGTGAGGCAGTGACCTACAAACAACAACAACAACAACAAGGCCAGTTTCTTTTTAAAGTTTCTTTTTGTTCAGCATTTCGATGTAGGACAACGAGAGAGAGAAAGAGAGGAAACATGGGGAGAGAGAGAGGGATGATGAATCATGTCGAGACCAGGAATCAATCCTATGACCAGTATTAATCCCTCCATGTATCCATTCATGGTTTTTGCATACTGTTAACAAGGCTTTGTGACTGTCCTTACTCATATGCTACATGAAAGCATTATATTTTATACTTTTGAACCCAGAGACTTTGTTTTTCTCCCACAATGGCGACCGGTGAACTCTCTTTACATGAGTGGATGACATGGCCTTGGTAGCCTGTCTGACAGATGAGCGCTCTCTGTCCACATACAGGCAGGATGTGAACACAAAGCCCCTCTGGTTCAAGAACAGATCATCTTGGCCGCACATACTGGAGGGACAGCTGGTAGAACAGGTCGATGTCTTTAGGTACCTGGGTGCTGAGATCGACCACCAGCTGTCCTTCACACAACATGCAGAAGGCCCAACGCTGCATGTTTCTCCTGAGGAGGCTGAGGCTGGACATCTTAACAACAGTATACCTGTCACTCATTGAATCCGATTCAGAATCAGTCCTCGTATTTAACATTGGTAAGACTTTGTCACCGACAAAGGTGAGAAAAAAGTCACTGGAATCATCAAACATGCAGCTAGAGTCACCACCACCCAGATCTAGCTCTCAGGACTTTAAAGCTGTGTATCAGAAAGGAAAGCAGTCTGTATGACCCCCACTCCTCTTCACTACTTGTTTCAGCTGCTCCTCTCTTGGCCTAACAGAGAACTTATGAGAACTCTTTTATTCCCACTGCAGTGTGCACTTTAAACAAGGCCAGACTGGCACTACTTTTAAGTGTGCTTCAAACACTTGTGCTTGTATGAATTTATAGAAAAAAGGGCAAAAAAAATAAAAAATTGAAGGTGTTATTTTTCTTAAACCAAAGCTTTTTTTTTTTTTTTTAACCTTTATTTAACCAGGTAAAAACCCATTGAGATCAGGATCTCTTTCACGAGGGTGACCTAGCCAAGAGGTCAGCAGCACATGTCACAAAACGGTCACACGAAAATGACAGCACAAATTAAAACGTACAATTTATAAATACATAGTGTTTTACAGCATGAATAAGAGGAGTGGAAGCTGTAACAAAACAACAAACAATAATTTAAGGTTTAAAACACAGGCACTGTTCAGTGCTCTCACGCTGTCTGTCCCTCAGGATAGAACGGAAGGCTCCAAGAGTCATAAGTTCAGAGAGTTTCAATGTAGTCTGTAGAGCGTTCCATGCCATAGGGGCAGCAAAGCTGAAAGCTCTTTTTCCGAATTCAGTCCTTACCCGAGGAACAGATAAAACAAGAGTAGTGTTGGAACGCAGGGTATAGGCACTGATTTTTCTCTGCACTAAAGCGCACAAATATTGAGGAATCAAGCCTAAAAGAGCCTTATAGATTAGGGTCAGCCAGTGTTTATACCTACGTGCACTCAGAGAAGGCAAATTGGATTTCACATACAAATCACAATGGTGGGTGAGCTTGATCCGTAAAGCAACCGGACTGGTAGAAATTCTTGAGAATCTTTCTTGAAAAGTTGCCTTATAGATTAAGCTTTGGATTACCATAACCTGGATGACTGAGAACCTTCACATACAATTTATCTTAAAATTAAATTGACTAAAAAAATAACAAAAAATCTGAATCAGAAATACTTTATTTGTCCTGGGGAGCGAAATTTGGTCATTACAGAGCTCTTATAAACAGTATGTAAGAAAGTAAGAAAGGGCTAAAATAAGATATAAATACAAGCAAAATAAAATAAAATAAGGATTTAAAATAGAATGAAATAAAATAATAATAAAGTATATACAGAAAATGAAGTACATATTAAATAAAAGATATTACACCTTAAAAACTTCTTTTTTTTGTTCTCCCTCTACTTTTTTTTTCAGTGGCCCTGAACCTCCTTGGAGGCTGGGCAAGCAAAAAAAAATGTTTTAAAGTGTAATATTTATTTTTTATTTCTGAGATTAAAGTCGGTATTCTGACTTTAATCTAAGAATTCTGACTTTAATCTTAAAAGTCAGAATTCTGATTTAACCTCAGAATAAAAAAATATATAAATTAACCTAAATTCAATTATTTAACTTGCCCTCCTTCCAAAAAAAAAAAGTTTTCAGTGGCCCTAATCCTTTTCCATACGTGTGTTATGTGAGTCTAACAAGTGTGAATGATGTTTTCAAAGTTTTCTTGATTCTTGACAAAACAAGACTATATGACAAACCTAATCACCTCCTTTGATAATGTCTTGAATCATCAGTTTTCTGTATGGAGTTTGGTGTGCCTGTTTATTTTCTACATGTACAGAAGTGACTACAAATAAGACCCTTTCTTAATAATCAAATTTTCTACTTTCAGATTCCTGAATTAATGAATTCATATATTTGATTGAGTCGTTAATATCTCACCATCATTTTATTTCATGCGTCTCGTCTCTAATTGGCCGTTCAGCAGACAGATCTATGTGTCAATTAGGCTTCTGCAAATGGAGCTCTAATTAGGTTGAATTAATTGCCAGGCTATGTGGACATCAATTAGCAGAGTGACAAATTAAAAGGAAGCAGAACTGATGTACTTAATGATCCAAAATGCTGTGTCATTAATAAAAAAAAAAGGTTGGAGGATGGTTTGAAGAATACAACACGAGGAGTGAGAAGAAAAAGAGGAAGTTCTGAGTGGAGTCTGTTTTTGTGATGAGAGGGAAAACAACACAATGCCTTCTAGTGGCTGACAGAGGTACTAAAGAGAAAACAGTGGTGGAAGAAGAGAAGGATTTCAGGCTTTGTGGAGGTAAAATCTTACACTTGATGTACAGCAGTGTTCTCAGGTCAAGTATTTAAACTATCACAGATATAGTGCACTATTTTTCATGCAAGTAGAGTAAAAATACAGGAGTATTCTCACATTCCTTCATAAATATACAAGTTTTTCCAAATATACTTGTTGTTATTTTGATCACAGATTTTATGTAGTGTCACTTTAAAGCATGCAAGTATTCCCCCTTTAGTTTAACACTGTAAGTACAGCAGTAATCCAGGTTTCATGACCTTAAAGTATGATTGGTACAAAAAGAGAGCAGTAGTTTTTTCATCTTCATTCGTTTCTGTATAAAAGTGCTGTAAAGTAAAGAACTGTTTTAAGCTTGCATCACAGTTCAAGTCCAGAAAGATCCCCCTTCATGCAGCTTGGGTATTGGAATAAAAGTACACCATTATTTTCAGCTTTCAGAGTAAAAGATCTGTCATGTACATAAACGAACACAGTAAAAGTATATATGTTTTCACACCCTCCTAATGAGGCTAGAGAAACCTGCAGGTTGGATGGAAAGCCTGTATTTCTGTCTGTAGTATTTAATCATTACTCTGTATTTCAGAAGCGGTAGGTTTGTGTACCCTGTGTTTGATTCCTCTCTGCAGGACGCGGTATTACCCGCTCTCTGTCTGCTGTTTTTTAGGACTCCTTCCTCCCTGCTGCTCCGGATCACAGCTCATAACAGGCCGTGAAGCTGATCCTCCACCTGGGGAAATATCCATCTGATAAATGAAAGCGCCCGTCAGACTCTTTAAAGCGGCCTGATTACAGACTGTCTGTTTGGGTTAATATGAAGTGGCTTGGCAAACACTGAAGGGAGTTCAGAACAATCAGACTGAGATGATTGAATTATGCTGATTAATAATTCATAACTGTTAAACCCTCAAACTTTGAACAAGTGAGGGAATGCTGCTGAAGAGCTGCGTCACCACCGGATTATGGATTCAGGAAACAGGTGTTTGATGACTTATTGACCTGTTTTGAATTGTTAGCTTATGTTAGTGTCATGTCATGTTAGCTGATGCCCATAGCAAGTAACTTAGTCAAGCTAACACAGATATTACTTCCTATGATTGCACTTGAGTGTAGCTGGTGTTTAATGTTATATACACCAGCATCAGGGGCGTATCCAGGCGGTAGCCATGGGTGGCCATGCCCCCCCCTTAAAACCTTAAACAATGATTGGATATTTGCTGCTACACTTCAATGTAACATATTTTCTTTTTGTTTGTCCTTTAAATATTGACTTTGAACAAGCACCTTTAGTCCTTAGAGATTCAAGCTGAGACGATTTAGGTTTCATATCAAACATTCAAAACCAAGGTCAACACTTAAGTTGGAGAAAGACAAAACCCTTTCACTCCAAACAGGAAGGCCCTGGCTTTCCCTTTCACTATTACCTCTTTTCGACTGAGGCAGTTTCAGGGCCGGTTAAGAGCCGGCGCTCAATTGAGAACAGGTTCTTCATGCTATCTAGCAAAGTTTACTTACACCTCGCAGTCAAAATTGACAAAAGTCAATGACATAGAAAGGGTTATTTAAATACTATTCATGTGTGAGTGAGCACACAGTGTCTTCATGCAACCCCTACAAAAGTCTGTACCCCAGCTTGGCCACCCTAGCCACAGAAATCTGGCTCCACTGCTGACTGGCATCACCCCCTGCTAGCTTATTAACATCACCTCCTGTGTATTAGCATCATCCCTTGTTAGCTTTTTCCCATCAGCAGTGGCAAAAAGGTTAGGCAGAGGTCCTAGCTAACATCTATGCCGGAACAACTTGTTAACTAAATATGACACGCCCCTCATTATGCATAACTCTTAGCCTTAAAGATGCAGTGTGTAGTATTTAGCAACATTTAGCAGAACAACGTTGATAGACTGTCATATTTCTACAATAGCACTGATGAACTAGTAACACACACTTTTGAATTAAGTGAGTGGCTGTGCAAAAGCTAAGTTAGAACTGTGATTACCTCTAATAGTAGAGCTTTAGCTTAGCTTAGACCCATGTAAAACTGGCAGAATGTTTTGTCCACATACCGCCAGTCTTAGATTTTTGGTAGGTTAGCTAGAGTAACTTGTATCTTCTCCAGGCATATGTTAACTAATAACCTGTGATTGAATTTTATATAACAAATAGCTTATTATTGCAAGTGTTTCCTCCTTGAGCTGTAATGATTGTGAATTACCCCGCTAATTCAATGTTATTGGGCCTTTGGTATGTTTGTGATTTGTTAGCTCATGCTAAACTAAAAGTTCTGATAACTGACGTTAAAACAAAAGCTGAATAAGAATGATTTATTCTAAGCCTGTAACCAAAGATTATTCTCGTTCTTCATTGCTCAGATGGTTATTTTAAAAATGATATATGAATAGATGAAAAAAGGAGGCAAATTATCCAGCAAGTTTCTCCGGGCTCTGCAGACGCATCCAAATGTTGTTGTTTTTCAATTTGCCATAATTCGGGTTAAGCTTAACGTTGCTTTGCATCCAAGTCTGATCAGATAACAACCCTGTTTGTTGCTGAAGTGCTTGTGAACTCTATATTTCCTCATGACATGTTGATGATAACACACAGAAACTCAAACCTAATTGTTAAATGCTAGCTTGTGGAGCTGATGATGATAATTATTGCTTTGCAGCTTGTAGAAATGTAATCACATGCTGCTTGATGTTCATTTACATAGAGGAGAGTTTTCTCTTTGTGACTCTCTGCAGATACTTCCAAGAAAAGTACACTACAAAGACAGCAGACACAGGATCCATCCTTCAACAGAGGCTGCTACACTGCACGCTTCTGACACACAAAAACACAGTGAATCATTATTATGTCAGCACATTATCTCCACATGACAATTTCCTGCTGAACAATACGTTTTCCTCCCATTCAGAAACAGCAGAATAGGACCTCAGCTGCCTTATTTTTGTCCAGATACAGCTTGTTCAATAGCAGCCCTGTTTCTTTGTGTTGCAGAATTGCTCGGTGATGTTCTCGGCTGGTCGCCAGAGCTGAGCAGAGACCACTCAGAGAAAAAAAACAAACTTGTGTTTATTTATTGTTGAAGTGAAAGAAGCTCTGACTGAGAGAACTGGGTCACCGCCTCAGCATGGAGACAATTAACTCAGAGAGGGAGGTGTTGTTTGGAGAGAGTCGACTGTAAGTTAGTGCATCTGCCATTACTCTGAATGGCATGACACATAATACAGGTAGCACTTTAAAGCTCACTTTAACACCACTCTGTCACCACAGATGCAGAAGTTTACTTCCTAAAAAGGCTTCTGTTTGAATGTGTTTTCATCCTGTCAGCCGCCCACTGATCCTCATTCATGTCAGCTCAAAACAAACATGTTTACTATTCATTTTCTCCTGTGCAAATTTGTCAAATTAAACTGCCGTTACAGCGCGCTCTGCTTACAAAGCTTTGACATAAATAATAATACTCAACTGCTGTGCTTAACTAAAGCTTGATCTACATGTACTTGGACTAAATCAAATGTCAGGTCAAAATGCACCTCAAATAAATGTTTCTCAAACATAATTTCTGTCTTTGTTGGTAGCTCCCTCCATGCTGTGTCAGCTTCATCAGGCAAAATGCACTGATGACACGAGTTACGGTATGTGCATGTCACTGCCGGGACTATATAGATCAGAAATAAATCAACAAATCAGCCCGTCGTCTCAATCAAGCTTTTTGAGTTGGTATCAGACCGATATATGATAACAAACATATTCAGAGAAAAGACAATGTACTGTAGAATATAACATAAAAGAGAAAATAAATCAACTGCAAACTAAGACTGTTTTCTCCTTAACTTCTATAGAATAGGACTGCTTTTAACTGGAGAGCAATGGAGTCGCTGGACATGGAAAAGAATGCAATCCAATGACCCAGGGTACTACATCAAATTCTTTGTCTTGAGCCTGGTTTGATGAATGTTTGCAGAAATGATTTGGATCATACAATATACAATATATGATACGATACAATATGATACAATACGATACAATATAATACGATATGATACGATACAATATGATACAATACGATATGATGTGATACTATGTGATACGATAAAATTCAATAGGATACAATACAATACGATACAATACGATACAATACCATACCATACAATACGATACGATACAATTCAATACGATACAATTCAATATGATACAATACGATACAATACAATTCAATTCGATACAATTCAATATGATACAATACGATACAATACAATTCAATTTGATACAATTCAATATGATACAATACGATATGATACAATATGATACGATGTGATACGATAAAATTCAATACGATACGATCCGATATAATACGATACAATACGATATGATACGATACGATACAATACAATACGATACAATATGATACAATTCAATACGATACAATTCAATACGATACAATTCAATACGATACAATTCAATACGATACGATACGATACAATACGATACGATATAATACGATATAATACGATACAATTCAATACGATACGATATAATACGATATAATACGATACAATTCAATACGATATGATACGATTGGATACGATACAATACGATATGATATAATACGATACGATATGATACAATTCAATACAATACAATAGGATACAATACAATATGATACAATACGATACGATACAATTCAATACGATACAATTCAATACGATACAATTCAATACGATACGATACATTACAATACAATATGATACAATTTGATACAATTTGATAAGATACAATACGATATAACATGATAAAATGAAATGAAACAATGTGCTCTAACACACAACGATATGATACATCTGGATAGGGTTTGGTCCAATATGATACGATACAACACTATGCAACCAATGAGAAGCTTTATGACACAATATTATTCAATGGTATAATATATGATATGATATGAAATGATACTATATGATAGGATATGAAACAATCATATATAATACTGTACCATACCATATGATACAATTAGGATACAATACCTGATACATGGCCCACACAATACTGACATATGACACTACAACGATTCTGCAAAAGACAATCATATAAATAAACAACATGATGTCTAATTAATTGAAGATTTCAAAATGCTTTTTAAAGGTATAGTGCAGGATCAATGCCATTAGTGCCAATGAGAGGAGTCATTGAGTGGTATGATGGTGAGCCAAAATGGAAGGTATATTTTGTAGAGGGCTGTCTTATTTTTTTTCATTGAAATATGGATATTTGGCACCAGTGGGATGATAACTGCATGAGTCAGGATGAGGACTGCCATATAGATATTATGTCTTACCTCTGTACTGTATAGTTTTACTATTCTTTGTTCGTGCACCTATAAATCTAATAACACACTGTTGTGTGCTCCTGTGACTGTGTTGACCTCTTGTCTGGCACATTTAAGTTCAAAATAACACTGATTTGATACAGCTGTGGATATTTTTAAGATCCCTGCACAGGCAGATATCAGGCCTATGTTTTTGTAGGTAGAGGAATGCTGTATGTTTATTCCCCCGCTCTGATGTCTGCTGCCAGCTCTCTGACTGCACTTGGCTGACATTTATGTCAACCTCTCATAAGCCCAAAGACACAACCCTTACAAATGTCAGAGTATCTTTTCATCAGCAGTGAAGGATATGTTCTTGGCTTCTGCTCCGTCTGTGTGGTGTGTCGCTGTTTGCCAACCGTCCATTTGGAAGACCAAATAAAAATGTCAGGGAGGCACTATAGTGATGGAGTGTCTGTGCTGATATTAGACCACCTTTAACTGTCATCCTGCTGCTGCTGCTGTTTGTACCACACACCTTCATATGAATGCTGGAACACGCTGTGTGAGGCCGGCAGGTGAATGAAGCTCTATAGTGAAATAATGAGAAGGTTAATGGCTGAAATTAAAGATTACCACACTCTCTTTTCCCCTCTCATATTAATTCATCTTTCAGGCTATGTGCTTTTCTATCCGCTCTTAATTATACTGCAGCGTATAACAGAAGATATTCAGTACAAATAATGAAAAACCGTCTAATCTCTCACCCTGCGGCTTATCATCGCTCACTGAGAGCTCGTCAATAAGGACAACCAGGGCTCTGCTTTCTCCTTTCCACCTTTCAGAATACTTTAGCAGGGGCTGCAGTTTTACTGAAAAGGACTTCTGCAATAAAAAAAGAGCAAAAATCACATTTTAAAAAGTTTAAAGTGCTCAACATGGGACAAAGACGTGATTGAAAGCTACAAAAAAGTTTCTTGATTTAAAGTTTATGAACTATGATTCTTTATTGAAATGACACCAGGAATACTTTGATGTGTTTATTATAATAAATGTAATCTATGAAGCTGCTAATGATGCTGTAGCCTAGCTAAAAGCTATATTTAAGCCGATAAATACTCAATAAAAAATCAATAAATATTTGCCACTAATTTTTTTAAAAGTTGTATATGTTATTTAGCTTGTGTTAAAGTTGTATAACTTTATAACCTTTTTTTGTGTAAATGTATTTAATTTTATGCTAATTTTATGGCCTTTTACAGTAAAAATGTTGGAAAGCAAACGCTTAAACAATAATATCCTAATGACGCTGATGTTGCTAGTAGCTTAGCATCAATTATGTTATGTTCAGTCAACTGTTTTGATTGGACGATAGCTCGACCCAAACAATTTTATGTTATCTTAATGCTCTGTTAACTGATCTTCAATAACTCAAAGTTAAGCTTGCTGGAGTTCTGCTTGCTTCATGAATAGCTCACTTTATTAAAGGCACTGTGAGGAGTTTTCACTATGTGTTGAGTTTGGTGACCCCTGTGGATGAAATCGGTAGTGTTTTTTTCCTGGATGAAGACTACATTTCCCATAAGCACCATTTACCCATTGTAGTAAAGATTCGCCCTCTTGCCAAAGCCATACATTTCCTTCTGAGCTGATAACTACTCAATAATAAAACAATAAATAAATATTTGTCACATATTCTTTAGTTTAATATGCTAGCTAGCTCATGTTAAAGTTTTATAACTTTATAACCTGTTTTTCTAGTTTTAATGTCTTGAATTTTATGCTAATTTTATGGCTTTTTACAGTAGAAAATGTTGGAAAACAACAGGCTTAATTAATGATATCCTGATGATGATATTGCTCCTAGCTTAGCATCAATTATGTTATGTTTAGCCAACTGACTCAATATTTTCATCACAATCTGACCTTCATTTTGGTTGGAAGATAGCTCGGCCAAACCGATTTTTGTTAGTTTCATGGATAGCTCACTTTAATTAAAGGCTCTGTGAGGAGTTTTCATGTTGTGTTGATTTTGGTGACCCCTGTGGATGAAATCGGTAGTGTTTTTTCCTGGATGAAGACTACATTTCCCATAAGCACCATTTACCCATTGTATTAAAGATGCGCCTCTTGCCAAAGCCATACGTTTTCTTCTGAGCTGTTATTCAGTGGCAGAATTCATGAAGTATTTGTAATAAAAAATGGTGTTCTGTTCCTTTAATACTTAATCTAACAAGAACAAAACAAAAGAACTGGCCTCTGGTTTTCTATCAGGTCCTTAAAGACATAATTGTGTTAAGATTAGCATTAAGTAATCAAAATAATGCTTGTACATAGTTGACTCCATTTCATGCTGCTGCTGCATTCAGTGATATTTGTGATTCTGAGTCTTCTGTTCCAGTCATATCACGCCTCCCTCATAAACCACCAAAATAAAAGCCCTGCAGCCGGAGGAGCAGCCTGCTGTAGGTTATTTGTTTTCCAAATATTCCTCGTTAAACATTTGCTGTGAGTGTAGACCCAGGCCTGGTCCAGGCTTCGCTCCGTTTTGCCAGTATTGACAGATGGCCGGTCCAGGCCTGGCCCGAGGTGGACTATAAGATAAAACGAACGTCCAGCTGATAGCAAATCTGTCCGAGTTTCAGCGTGTGTTTCTCCGACTGTACTTAATTTTAGAACATAATTGAAAAGAATCTAATCGATTTACAGAAAACTGACTTACAAAAAAGTGACATAATTGTTCATTTGTTTATGCTCATATGTCAATCTTTTGATCATTGTACTGGGTTATGTTCGCTTTAAAAAAGTAATTATGTTATTGTGAAACCTACATCCTAAGAACAGCTACTCAATGTCCTGCTACTGAAGTGGTGAAAAGTAACAGTATTATTCAAGAGTTAGCCTTAACTATAATATTAACATTTACATTACTTAACCGCCTCATACTTCTACTCCAGCAGATTTCTCAGCCAAATAATATCCCTTTTATTTCACTTTATACAATTACTTCATTACTTCCAAGTTTGTGACTAAACATAAAGAGTATAATAAAACATTAAGTTATGTTGTACAATGATGTATATTTATGGCCTTGGATAGAATTTTACTCATCTTTATGGATGAGATTTGCCAAATAAGCCATTTAAATGAACGAAAGTGATAAACACAATAAGGCAGGGTGTATATGAAGTCAAGAACCAAGAATCAAAATCAAGAAAGCTTTATTGCCAAGTGAGGTACATGACAACAAGACAGTAAGGACAATAAATATAGAAACCTAAAATCTACTGTAAAAATTCCAAATGAAAATACTATCTGTACAAAGAAAAGTATAGAAGTTATTTTAAAGACATAAATAAGTTATATAAGCCTAAGCTAGAGTGCATATTTTAGCAGATGAATATAATAATAATTTATGTTATGGATTAAATTACCATATTTTGCATGGTTATTGATGTATTGACCATGTATGTAGGAGTCTTTAGTGATTAATCAGTTAGATGACTGCATACACTTTTACTTTACCTTTCTTGTACTATCTATTTTGTTTTTTAATAGCTGCTCTTTTAAATTATTATAATTATTTTTTAACTATTTGTTTTTATTGATTGTGTTTTTAAGCTTGTATAGCACTTTGGTTGTTTTAGAATGTGCTTGACTTTAAGTTTTGGTAGGCCAACGTTTAATAAGTTTTATTGATAGCCTACTTTTCTTATATTTAAATAATTTAAAATACAGGACTTCAACTTGTGATGGACTTTCCAAAATAAATTCTGCATGAATATTTGGATGGAAACACACAAATTGTTGTCAAATAAACTGACAGATGATATGATTGAACAAAGCATTTAATCCAAATAATTAGAAAAATAAGCTGCAGGGGGTGAGGGTGGTGGGGGCATTGTGGGGACCTGAATTGACCTCTGTGTGTGTGTGTTGTTGTTTTTTTTAATCCTGGCTACAGCTCTGCAGACATAGAACCTGAAAAATAAATAAAAGAACTCATGAACACAAACAGAAGAAACGCAGTAGCTATACAGTAAATCTGAAGTCTGTGTCCTTTCAGGGCGAGCACAGCTTAAAAAACCGGGAGCAGCTTGGAATCGAAAGCCACCACAGAGAAGACTTCAAGAGTTTCACCGCTGAGCCGTGAAATGAAAAGTAGCAGCTGATGTAGCAGCAGACCTGGCCGGGGTGGGGGAGGGTTACAGCGGGCAGGCAGCGGAGGAAGGGAGGGAGGGAGGAGGGGGGACTACTTTCTGTCAACGCTGCAAGCTGACTACAAACTACAACTTTACTCTAGGCTTTTATGCAGACCAGCGGCCTGTATTTATGGATGTTGGCCTGAGGGATGTCTCCTCGGATGTTAGTGTTGCATTAATAAACACAGTGGAGTGTAGCTCAGGGCTGATGAGGCCGCCGACATGAATAAAAAGCTCCATCGAAAGAATAGTAATGTCCGTTTGTGAGTGCTGCCTCTGTCCATGGTGCTACTTTCTGTTCCCCACCGTCCAAAATACAGGCTATTACACAAACTTATGTCGTTAAAGTCACAATTACACCCTCGTTTTGTGTTATAACAGTGAAAATATGTGCTTAATACTGTGTTGAAGTTCATCGCTGTCGAGTTAACAATAAATTCAAACACTAACTGCCATCTCTGCTCTTCATCAACTCTCACATCACATACTCCAACGTGCAGTCCCCGCCCCCTCCTTCTGATTGGTCCGTTCTCCCGTCCTTCCGCGTTCGCAACTCCTGATTGGCCAGTACTTCCGCCCTTGTCGACTGAACCAGCAGCTTCGACCAATAGGCTGTCGGCATGTGTGAAAAGGGGCGGGAGGAGGAGGAGGAGGAGGCAGAGGGGGGGGTTAGACTGACAGAAATGGGGGAAAAGAGGCAGGATTTCTGAGAACAACCTGCCACATTTGGCCTCTTTGTGTTTGAAGAAGCAAAAAAAAACTACACTTGGACACATTTGGTTGGAAGCTTTTTTATATATCGAGATGTTTTATGTAGTTTGATCCCCCACCTTGTAAGTCTTCTTCAGTTTAGTTCTGGTTGTTGCTGTAGATGCTGCTGCTGCTGCTGCTGCTGCCATTTTTGTTCTCCTTGTTTAAGGAGGTATCCATCATGCTATCTCAAGACACAATCTCTAAGGTTCTTCTCACATTTAAAACTTAGTCAAAATTAATCTGAACTTGTGTAAGAAGTTTGTAACCCTAATGCAAAGTATAAATGGACAAAGTGTGGTTCATGATAGTCATAAGACATCACATATAAATTGCCAGTTTGAACTATTTTTTAGACATATATAATCTTAAACTAAGTCAAGACAATTAATTAAAACTGAGAAGTTTTATAAATTTTATCAATAGACGCCACAATGTGTTTGTTTGGTTTGGATTTGAGAATGACAAAGTTGTAATAAAACAAAATGAAGTGCAAGGAATACATTACATGATAATTCACATAGCTAATTATAACTATTCTGTGCTTCTGTAAATACTTTCTTCTTATTATTATTATATTTTATTTTATCTTGTTTTATTTGTATTCATATATTATTTTATTCCTTCTTTCTATTAATATTTTGACTTTCTTACATACAGTGTATAAGTGCATACTGTAATGACTGAATCCCCCCCAAGATAAATAAAGTATTCTTGATTCTGATTCTGATTCTGATTCTGAAGGAAAACGGTATAATCTTAGATTATAATGTCCCTGACCTCTGGAAACAACTCCACAGACCCTCTGGTCTTCATGTAAGATCTTAAATATGTATAGTTTGTCCAGGAATAAGTGGAGAGGAGTAACAATGGGCCTGTATCTGGACATAACAGCAACATTTGACTGCGAGGACCACGATTTCTAATGTATCAGCAAGTCAAAGTTTGACACTAAGAGAGAGATCAAATCAGATTTCACTTCAGAACGAGCCGAAGTCAGCCTGACATGGGTACGGTATATATGCCAGAATGATTTGGTTTGAAGGGCAGGATTTGAGGAAATGTGAAGAAAAGGTACTCAGGAAATAAGACAAAGATATATCACTACACAAAACTCAACTCAAGGGTGAAATGGTACAAAACAAACTCCAAGATAAGTTGTTTGACCCCTGAGGATTTAACTCTAGTGCAGGGTAAAGAAAGTGCACCTGTTGTTAGTCATACTTTTAAGCTGCATCAGTATCTTTGTTATCTCACTGAAATTGTTTATGATTATCGCTTGTGTTAACATCAAATAAATCCTTTTTATATCATACATGAAATAAAATGTATAAAGGTAAAGGGCCTCATAAGATAGGGACAACACATTTTAATAACATAAGTAGAGTAGTCAAATGATAGGTATGTCAGTATAACTAGTAGCATACAAATGTAACGGACACATTATGGAAAAATTATGTTTGTCATAAAAAAGTATTTAGACTCAAAATGTACTTTTAAATTCTCACAGAGGTCCTACATTTTCTAAGCCAAATGTGTCGACATGATTTTATCAGAATGGTGTAAAATGTTTTAACTTTATTTATCATGTTACATTTTTTGTTGATGATATGTTCTATTTTTATATTTCTGCAAAGAATTATCAATTAGTGAAAGTGGTGTAAAAAGTATGTAAATCCTGGTGATTTCAAGTGTAGTGTATCAGAAAAATATCATACACATGTTTAGTAAGAGTACCTGAAAAGTGCTCTTTATTACAGATCTTATATATTGCTAAAAGTTATTTTACATCACTAAAAGAAGCATCCTCAATACATGTATGTGTATGTTCTCATTACATTTCAACTAAATTATTTTCTTCAAATTGAATAACAGTGAATACTTTTGTTTCTAAATATTACTATGTTGTTTTTTTGTTTCAGAAATATGATAAAGTACTGTATTTGTTGGTTTGTTTTGCATTTTTGCTCTTGATACCCTAAATGAGAAGAAAAAGAAGACAGAAGTGTAGTTTTGATGACAACTGTGGTTCTATAATTCCTCCATTGTTGTGTATTTTAATTATGGAGTCATTTATACTGTTAGAATAATAGTTTTTGTCAGAAATAAGATGAGGCATATATGATTTATGTTTTGCATTTTTGCTCCTGATACTCTAAATGAAAGAAAAAGAAGATAAGTGTAGTTTTGATGATAACTGTGGTTCTATAATCCCTCCATCGTTGTGTATCTTTATGATATAGTCATTTATACTGTTAGAATAATACTTTTTGTCAGAAATAAGATTAAGTATATATGATTTTTGTTTTGCATCTTTTCTCCTGATACTCTGAATGAAAGGAAAATATGATGTTAACTATGGTTCTATAATTCTTCCATCGATGTGCATTTTAATTATGGAGTCATTTTTAATGTTACAATAATAGTTTTTGTCAGAAATAAGATGAGGTATATATGATTTTTGTTTGGCATCTTTGCTCCTGATACTTTAAATTGAAAGAAAAGAAGACAGAAGTGTAGTTTTCATGATGACTGTGGTTCTATAATTCATCCATCGTTGTGAATTTTGATTATGGAGTCAATTATACTGTTAGAATAATAGTTTTTGTCAGAGATACTCTTCACTGTGTTGAAGCAGTTGTGCTCCCCCCACCACCACCTTGCTCACAGCGCATGCGTGGTGTGTGTAACGGGGGGGGCTCAGCTCTCTCTGCTCCATCCGGGAACTTCAGAATTACCATTGACAGCCGAAGCGCAACTTTTCCCCAGGCAAAGTGAAATCAAGCCGCGGACTCGGACAACATATAGTCCCCATTTTTCAACTTAAATTTATCGAAAGAAAAGCGAACCCGCTTCCCCCTTGGACCTGTCGACGTTCGGCCGAAATCCGGGGAGGACTCGACCGGGGCTGGAGCTCTTTGTGCCGGGTTTGGAGCACTTTTGAAGACGGGCGGAAAGTGGGTGATGAGTCCTAGCCTGTAAAAAAAGAAGAAGCGAGAACTTGCTTTGCAGCCTGAGTAGTTCTTCTTTCAATTGTTATTGTCGCTTTAAAAAATCTTTAATTCACTTAAACTTCGTCTCGGCCGCGTCGAAAGTGGGAGAAAAGTGCTTTTCTGGTCGGAACATGGAACTACAAGGCCTGCAAGAGGCGTTGAAAGTAGAAATCCAATGTCATCAGGTAAATGAAACATCGTGTTATTCTACCCTTATTGGTGTTGTGAGAGAGTGAGAGCAGGAGGGGAGAGATGTGAAGGGATGAGAGGTGAACACTGCGAGAGAGAGGAGAGAACTATGCGACATGTCTGCTGCCTTACACAGCTCACACTAAGTCTTAATAAGTGCACTTTTTTCACACTTACTTTGCCTTATTGTGGTGGCTCTTTAAACCCAGCGAGCAACAAGAATAGTGAGTGATAATAATGCAGTGCTGTGTTGGTGGTGCTGCTGTGTGGCGATCAGGACGCGACCTGCATATTTATGAGGTTGCAAGAGAAGACTCTGTGGCTATCATCCCCTTGCTTTGTTCCTCCCTTACATACTAACTTTGTAATTCCCCTCAATTTCACTCTTCACTCCTCCATCCTTTTTTACAAACTAGTTGCACAAGATGAAGCAGCACCCACAGGCAAACCTCACGGATATCTCCTCTCAAGCTTCCTCGGAGGGGGAATTGGGGAGTGTGTGAAACTTTATCAGGATAAATCTCTCAGCACAAAGCCCCTCTTCTTCTTATTTGATATGTTAACTGCTTTAATTTGCTGTAAATTCCACATCACATGTATGGTGAAGTTGTGTAGTGATTCCTCCTGGAGAGCTGTACGACAGTCAAAGAAGAGGAAAAAAACAGCCCTAAGCGATTCTTTTTGACATTTCTATCCCCATTGTGGACGCTTCCCCCCCCGGTATGACACACCACAACAGCCCGGTGCATGTTAAGTGTTAAAGCCCTGTTGTTATTGTCTCCTATCGGGTCTCACTGCACTCAAAGTTGTGTAATGTTGAAAAATTTTAGCGTCCATTTTGAGTAGGTCGACATGTTTCTGGAGAGTAACGGTGGATGCTCATAAAGGAGCCGCTAAGCTAACTATCCGGCTCACTCTTCGGGGGGAAGTTGAAGTTCTGGAGGTTAAATGAGGATTTAATATCACAGAATAGTCGCTTTTTAATGTCTTTCACTCGGTTTAACATGTCGGGTTTGTTACTTTATAGTTAGTCTGGTGTAGTGATGTGCTGTTCGTGAACGAGCTGGCTCTTTGAACCGACTCTTTTGAGTGAGTGAGGTGGACACTTCATTTGTCCTTTTTGGGTTATCTCAACAAAACTGGAGACACAACTCAATCTTAAAACAAAAACAGATTCATGTGTTATAATCCAAAGTTGTCTGACTTTCATTGTAACTTGAGGAACCAAACTTTGAAAGACTTATGTAGTGTTGTAATTAAGACCACATTAACAGAGACCAAGACAAGACCGAGACATTTAGGCATCCAGGGCAAGACCAAGACCTTATATATCAATGAAAAATCCTCATGAGAGTAAACAAAATGAAAGACTTCTGACTTTGAAAACTATTGACAGAAACAAACAAGGTCTGGTTTTGTCTTTGTTGCTTTTCTTTTGACTCCTTAAGTTTCATTTTGTCTCTTATCACAGTAATGACAGGGACACAGAGTGCATCAGTGGTGGTCTCGACCGGTCTTGATATAAAATATGGAGTCCACCCAGTCTGAGACCAAGACAAGACCAAGATATTTAGGGATCCAGACCGAGACCAAGGCAGGGCAAGACCAAGACCATATATATCAATGAAAATTCATCACGAGAGTAAACAAAATGAAAGACTTCTGACTTTGAAAACTATTGACAGCAACAAACAAGGTCTGGTTTTGTCTTTGTTGCCTTTATTTTGATTCCTTAAGTTTCATTTTGTCTCTTATCACAGTAATGACAGGAACACAGAGTGCATCAGTGGTGGTCTGGACCGGTCTTGATACAAAATACAGAGTCTGTCCAGTCTGAGACCAAGACAAGACCGAGACATTTAGGGGATCCAGGGCAAGACCAAGACCATATATATCAAATATATCAATGAAAAATCATCATGAGAGTAAACAAAATGAAAGACTTCTGACTTTGAAAACTATTGACAGAAACAAACAAGGTCTGCTTTTGTCTTTGTTGCTTTTCTTTTGACTCCTTAAGTTTCCTTTTGTCTCTTATCCCAGTAATGACAGGGACACAGAGTGCATCAGTGGTGGTCTGGACCGGTCTTGATATAAAATATGGAGTCTGTCCAGTCTGAGACCCAGACAAGACCGAGACATTTAGGGATCCAGGGCAAGACCAAGACCATATATATCAATGAAAAATCATCATGAGAGTAAACAAAATGAAAGACTTCTGACTTTGAAAACTATTGACAGAAACAAACAAGGTCTGGTTTTGTCTTTGTTGCCTTTATTTTAATTCCTTAAGTTTCATTTTGTCTCTTATCACAGTAATGACAGGAACACAGAGTGCATCAGTGGTGGTCTGGACTGGCCTTGATATAAAATATGGAGTCCGCCCAGTCTGAGACCAAGACATTTAGAGATCCAGGGCAAGACCCAGACCTTATAAATCAATGAAAAATCCTCATGAGAGAAACAAAATAAAAGACTTCTGTTTCTTTTATTTAAGTTTGATTTGAAAACTATTGACAGCAAGAAACAAGGTCTGGTTTTGTCTTTGTTGCCTTTATTTTGATTCCTTAAGTTTCATTTTGTCTCTTATCACAGTAATGACAGGAACACAGAGTGCATCAGTGGTGGTCTGGACTGGCCTTGATATAAAATATGGAGTCCGCCCAGTCTGAGACCAAGACATTTAGAGATCCAGGGCAAGACCCAGACCTTATAAATCAATGAAAAATCCTCATGAGAGAAACAAAATAAAAGACTTCTGTTTCTTTTTTTTAAGTTTGATTTGAAAACTATTGACAGCAACAAACAAGGTCTGGTTTTGACTTTGTTGCCTTTCTTTTGACTCCTTAAGTTTCCTTTTGTCTCTTATCACAGTAATGACAGGGACACAGAGTGCATCAGTGGTGGTCTGGACCAGTCTTGATAGAAAATACGGAGTCTGCCCCGTCCGAGACTGAGACAAGACCGAGACCTGAAATAAGCGGCCTCGAGACCAAGACCGATCTCGAGTACTACAACACTACACTTATGACTATAGCACTGTTCAATTTCTAGAAAATAAGTACCTAACTTAAACAAATGAACATATACAACATTAAATAACATTGTTTTCTTCTATTTCAGTCACACAAAGAAGGCAAGGCAAGTTTATTTATAAAGCAGCATTCATACAAAGAGCAATTCAAAGTGCTTTACAGAGTTATAAACAAAAAAACAGAACATTTACAATCAACAATAACATGAACATTTTATATGCGGCCAGTTATGTTTGATCTACTCTCTCTCTCTGTATACTTCTGTAACTTAACATACATAGTAAATAGTGTTGGGTCTTATTATTTATTTAAATTAGGAGGGATTATTATGAATAATGAGCCCCTCTTCACTGCTCTAAAGTCCGTAACTTGCACAGTCTTACTGTCCCGCCAGACACAGAATCACAAATGATCTTGTCTTAACCAAAATGAACCTTTAATCATTCGATTCATCTCAGAACTTCCCAAGAATTAAGACAAGTTCACACATTGAATCTTTTCTGTGTCGAGTCGCAGCCAGAAGCTGAAAGTTAGATGTGTTTGCATTAAGTTGTAGATATGTAGTTGTCTTTAATATTAGAAGCATATTAATGTCTAATAACAAACAAATTAGTGACTATAGCTCAGGGGCCGCAAACCCATACAGCCCAAGTTGATCTGAAGTGAGCCGGTAAAAATCATAACATAATAACCTATAAATAAGGACAACTCTGGATTTTTTAAAACTTTGTTTTAGTGCAAAAAAGTACAAGTACATTCTGAAAATGTTCACATTTAATGAACCATCTGTCTACAAAAGCAGCTGTTGGATTATGCAAACAGCAAGTGATCTATTTTCTCACTTTGAGAAAAAAAGTCCCAGAAAATATGATTTTAAACTATGATTTTATGTGACCCCCCAGAGGACAAATATGAAATAGTAGTTACTTTTATTGAAAAAATGCAGTTAATGTCTTCTGCGGTTTTGGCCCGCGGGCCGCATGTTTGACCCCCCCTGCTATATAGCTGGTAATATTTGATATATTTATATTTAATGTATTGTATGATCATCATATTTGACTTTTAATCAAGTTTTTTTAAACCATCAATAGTGTATAACTCTCTTATTTTAAAATTATTTGTCTCAGTATAATAATAGTGAATATTTTAAGTGATGTATGTGCACACAAACCTATAATAGGTGAAAAAATGTTAAATTTGTCATAATAATCATATCAGAAAATGTTATTTCTGACATGAGCTGAAAGATCTGATCCCTAAAAGGAGCCCACATTCCCATCACTATGTCTGGTGGTGTTATTTCTTGTCGGTCACATGACCACAGCGCTGCGTTTGATTGGCCCGCTCTTACACTTTCACTTTTTTACTCTCTATAAGGCCAGCAAACAGTGTCCTACATTAACTTCTTCAAGCAAAGTAGTGAGCCTGTTCGTATTCTCAGCAGCAGCCGGTCTGATGGATGCTGAGAGCGAGGCAGCAGTGTGTTCAGCACCTCGGCCAGCTCCTCCTGCTCCTCTAGCTCCTCTGTCTGCTGCTGCTGCTGCTGCTGCTGCTGCACCGCCCCGCTGCTCGGTCCCAGCCCGGCAGCACACACACACACAACTTCCCCACATCAGTGAGGGGAGAATTCAAGTAGAAAGACGTAGATGTTTTATTCTGCTGCTGTTTCTATAATGTTTTATTCCACTGTTAGAGGCCTGTGTCCCCTCCTCCTTACTTGAATCGATCCATTCCCAGTTTGTAGCCACTTGATTTGTTGCAGTTAAACCCATTAAACTTCCTCTAAAGCCACATAAAAAAGACAAAAGCTCCATGCAGCTGTTGTTCCACTTTCTGCTTAGTGCTCTGGCGTGAATCCTGCATCTAAATCCTTGTTGTGTTGTAGTGTGTGTGTGTGTGTGTTTTCTTTCCTCTTCTTCTTCTCTTTTCAGTTTGGTAGTGGAAGCTTCCATTTTGAGAGAGAAAAGGGGGGTGGTTTCCTCCCCCCTCTAACATGGAGAGGAGAAAAGTCTGCAGAGTTTCGTGCAGGAGGAGGAGGAGGAGGAAGAGGAGGGGGGGATGGGCCCCATTCATGCCTAACATTACCATTTTGATTGCTTTGATGCTGTTTTTGGTTTGGAGGGGGGGGGAGGGGCGGCAGGGAAAAGAGAGACAGAAAGCCCAGTCAGCAGAGCACGGCGATGTTTTTAATCACAACCCACTACACTCGTTCTTTTTTCTTCTTCTTCTTCTTTAGCTGCAAAATGTGACCTTTACTTTTTCCCTGCGTGCACACGTGAACCGCTGCTTTTCTCTTAAACCAAACGAGGCTTAGATTAAACATCCGCCGCAGAGATTTAATGATGATCCTGGCTAAAAAAGTGAGCACACTTTGAGGCTGTGTCAACATTAGCCGTGGCGAGGAATCAACTCGCCTTGAACTTTAAGCAGCTCACAGAGCGAGGGAGGGAGCGAGCGTTCATGGGTTTGGAGGCAGGAATAATTAGACGGCTGCACAAGTTGTTTATTAGCAGGATTGAGAATTTGTCTGCTGACCGCAGGAAAGGTTGTTTCATGGTCACGGTTTGAGACAAGTGGATGCAAGTTTGAATTATTTTTGAGGGAGGAGATGTGGAGGCTTCTTTTTTTGTTTTAGGCGTCCATGTTTGGAATAAAGATGTGTTTTAATAAGATGCTGCAAAACAAAAACAAGGGATTATCTGAGAGCAAAATCAAGTTGGATTTCTGATCACTCACCTCTCTCCCTGCTAGCTGTGTCCCTGGAACATGAATACAATTATTGTAATCATTAAGTTAAGCTAAGTAGCTGCCTAACACAATATTGAAAGGTGAAGTTTGACTGTTAGACTGACTGATAATGGCATCGTGGAGCTGCTTTAGAAACACTCAGGAGATGAGGGATGGATACAAAACAAAAGTATCTTGCATTTCTGAATTTTCCTGCAGTTTTTCCCTCCTCATATTCAGCATTTAGACTATTTTTGCAGCGTAACAACTACTTAATTTCATCCATCTTTCTTCTTACTAGCTGTTATTTCTCTCCCTGTAACAAAAAAACTGCTTTATTGCTACCTTTAATTTTGTAGATTATCCTCTTTCTCCTGGTTTAATCAACAACTTTTACCCAGGAACATGAATAGATCTTAGTTATCAAAATTATGACATTATTTTTGACACTTTTTGTATGGTGTTTTTATTGTCTCCTGTTGGAAAAATGTCACCTAATTTTGAGTTTGTTGAGAAGATGCTAGCCCCTCTTGTTTGCCTCTTTATCCCGGTTTAATCAGCAACTTTTACCCTGGAACATGAATAGATTTTAGTTTTTGAAGTTTTGCTCCAATTTTTGAAGCTTATTCTTGGTGCAGCTAATCAGAACATCACACTGGATGTAAGGTTACTGTCTCCTGTTGGAAAAATGTCACCTCATTTTGAGTTGGTTGGTAAGACGCTAATAAAGGAGTAGTAGTAAGCTAACCGGCTAACACTGGATAGAAAGCTGGGGTATAGATGGTTAAAGTCACCATTAGTAGCCTCCTGGTGTTGCCTTCAATGGCTAAAACCACGCAGGGGATGTAAATTCACCAGAGGAATAACTAAATAGCAAAACTAAGTTGCCCTTCTGAATCCTCCAGCTGTATTCCTCTCCTCAGATTGAGTTTGAAGAGTTTCTCACCACTGTAACATCTGTATCATCCATCTCTGTCCCTGCTAGCTGGAGTTTTGGCCCTGGAACATGAATATAACTATTGTAATCATTAAGCTAAGCTAAGTGTCAGGCTTAAATATAAATGAGGGATGGATACAAAACGAAAGTATCTTACATTTCTGAATTTTCTTGCAGTTTTTCCCTCCTCAGATTCAGGATTTAGACTATTTTTGCACCCAAACAACTGCTTCCAATCCAATCCACTTTATTTAGAAAGCACATTTAAAAAAAATGTTTAAGTTTAGCTGCACAGTGAGGTAAAATAAGTTAAAACTCACAGAACATAAAAAGCTGTCAGAGAATAAAATAGAATCAAATAAAAGAATCACAAGAAAACAAACTACATTTAATTTTATAGATTAGCCTCAGTTATTCGCCCTGTTCTCCCTGTTTAAGCCCCCACTTTGACCCCGGAACATGAATAGATTTTGAGCGATTGTATTTCAAATTTTACCCCAATTGTTGACGCTTTTTCTTAGTACAGCTAACCAGAAAACACACTGGATGGGGAATAACTAAATTGCATTTAATTATGTTGCCTCTCTGAATCCTCCAGCTGTATTCCTCTCCTCAGATTGAGTTTGAAGAGTTTCTCAGCTCTGTAACATCTGTATCATCCAACTCTCTCCTTGTGTTTCAGCCTCAGATGAAGAATAGATTCATTGATTCACTGGTTAAGGGTCTAAAAATGCAAGAATATATATATGAATCAGGCGTGTTTCATTAGAAATGACGTTTTTCTGTAGGTTTCCCTCGTCTAATCCTGTAAAAAGTTGTTTTTTAATGAACCCGGTGACTGAATCGACTGTTAACATCCTGGTGTTGCCTTCAGTGGCTGAAATGATACAGAGGATGTAAATGCAGGCGAGGAATAACTAAAGAGCAAAGCGCTGTATTCCTCAGGTTGAGATTGAGGAGTTTCTCAGCACTGTAACATCTGTATCATCCACCTCTCTGCCTGTTTTTCAGCCTCAGATGAAGAATAGATTCATTGATTCTCTTTCACTCCGCTCCACTTGCTCTCCGTTGCATCATGGCGTCAGATTTTTACCAACTTGTCAGGTGGAGAGAAGTTGTTTTTCTTCTTTTTTTAAAAACCCGGTTCAGCTCCGTTTGCTCCGGCGATGTCATCCTTCTTCTTTTTCTTCTTCTTCATCCCTTTAAAGCAGATCACATCGATCCGAGTGTTTTCAGCTGAAACTCTTTGTGGAGTCAAGCGTTTAATTCTCATATTTTGTTCCTTCTCCGGTCGCACCGTTAAGTGGAAACAAAGGCCGCAGCTACTTGACTTGAAAGATTTCCAATGACAGAAGTAAAGGCAGCATCTGTAACCATGGAGACTCCTGCTTCTTACACATTCACAGCGTGTGAAGCTCATTAAGGTGCTTTTTAAAGTTGCACATAAGGACGTCTATATAGAGAGTGTGTTTTAATATACATAAAGTATACGTGTGTGTTTAAAGAGCAGTGAAGCAGAGAGAAAGTTCAAAGTGGAGGAGTAATGGAGAGGTTCTGAAGCGGCTTTTATTTCGTCTGAACTGAGATTCTTTATCTAATAAAGGCAGGCATCTGATTGGTCTGAGTGGACTGTGACGGGTCCTGTGATTGGACGATTTGAAGGAAAGGAGGAGTTAAGAGTCTGAAAATGCAAGAATGTAGATTTTAATCAGCTTTCTTTAATGAGAAATGATGTTTTCTGGATGTTTTTCTTGTTTTATCCCCATTTTTTTGTGATCAGTTTTTTACTGTTTGTTTTTCAGTATTACAAAACATAGCAGAAGTTATGATCCACCCTTATCATTAACTCCTCCCTGCAGGAATGAGTTCTTTAATGACCGTGGTGACTGAAATCCCTCTTAACCGTTGAAAACTTGTTTTTGTTTTTATTTTTTATGTTATATTTTAGGGCTTTTCTCCTTTTATTAATAGGACAGCTGAGGAGAGACAGGAAATGTGGGGAGTAGAGAGCGGGGGAAGACATGCAGTACATGGTCGACCTGCCAGGAGTCAAACTGGCGACCTCTGCAACAAGGACTATAGCCTCTATACATGGGGCGCTCAGACCGCTAGGCCACCAGCGCCCCAACCGTCAAAAAATTTAAGTGAAACTTTCCTTAAATGCATCAAACACACCTGAATGGTGCGTTCAGGTGCTCCTCTGATGTTTCAAAATGTGGGAAGTTATTCCTCTGAATGCATTGTGTCCTTAAGCATGCAAACATCTTCAGCTCTGCAGTGAATTAAATCAACAAAAGATAGATTCAACAGTTAAAAAAACAACAACTGTGCACAGTGTTTTTTATTTTATTTTAAGTTATATTTTTGGAGCTTTTACACCTTTCATTTATCGAGGAGAGGACAGTGGACAGTGTAGGGAACTGGGAGACAGTGAGGGGGAATGACATTCACACGCAACTTAACCATTAGGCCAAGTCCACGCCCGTGTGCAGTGTTTTTAACTTCATTTTGTTGTTTTCTCACTTTAACTGAACATTTTGGACTCAAAAAACGTCAAAAGTAGTATTTGTGTTGGAGTTTTTCATATTTATTTAAACTGAAACTGTGAATTAATGTTATTTTTTTAAACAGCTGTGATGGAAACCCAAACAGTGAATCATTTGACCTTTTTCTTTTTTAAAGTTATATTCTTGGGCTTTTTTTTGCCTTTTATTAATAGGACAGCTGAAGAGAGAAAAGGAAATGTGGGGAGTAGAGAGCGGGGGAAGACATGCAGTAAATGGTCGACCTGCCGGGAATCGAACTGGCGACCTCTGCGACGAGGACTATAGCCTCTATAAGCGCCCCAACCACCAAAACATTTGAGTTAAACTATCCTCAAACGTACCAAACACACCTGAATGGTGCGTTCAGGTGCTCCTCTGATGTTTCAAAAGCTGGGATGTTGTTCCTCTGAATGCATTGTGTCCCAAACTATGCAAACATCTGCAGCCGTGCATGCTTCAGATTCATTAAATCAACAAAAGATAGAGTCAACAAGTAAAAACAATAACTGTTTTTTATCTTATTTTAAGTTATACTTTTTGGGGCTTTTACACCTTTTATTAATCAAGGAGAGGACAGTGGATAGTGTAGGAAACTGGGAGACAGTGGGGGAATGAAATGCAAGAAGGGTTGCCTGCTTTTTTTGTTATTTTTCGCTTTAACTATCAATATTTTTTGGCTCAAAACAAATCAAAAGTATTATTTTTGGTTGTTTTTTAATATTTAATTAAACTGAAACAGTGAATTAATGTGTTGGTTTTTTAAACAGCTGTGTTGAAAACCTCCAACAGTCAATAATTTGGCCTTTTCTTCTTTTTTAAAAGTTTTTTAAAAGTAATATTTTGCCTTTATTTGACAGGACAGCTGAAGAGAGACAGGAAATGTGGGGAGTGGAGGGTGGGGGAGGACCTCATTTTCAATTATCCAAACACTACAAAAAGTCCTTATTTTGTTTACATACTGACTTAATGTGACCTCAATTGTGTGTTATAGTTGGCAGGACCTCGTTGTTCATAGTTTTTGTGAACATGTGACCCATATTTGATGTATTGTTCATTTAAAGCCAGCAGTAATCTCTATTGTGAGTCACCAACTGTCCTTAAACACAGTTCATTGACTTAAGTCTGTTTCTTTAGGAGGAAAAGAGTCCTAGCTCTCTTTTTTACAGCTTGTTGGATGTAACATAGAATAGACATAAAGGACAATAAGTTGCAGTTTTGTCTGTAGTATTTACTTAACGTCTTCCAGCTGCGTGTTTCTCCTGCATACGTTAATTATGTATACTTATATTTTATTCATAAAGTCATTTCTCTGTTTTGCGCCTCTTTGTGTTTCCACACTCGACTTATCTCCAGTTCACCTGATCTGAACTCAGAGGTGTTCAACTCAAGTATGTTCCTCAGATGGTTTCTTCCTTTGTGTTTAAGAGCTGCATGCTGCTTCATTCTTCTTCTCTGTTTTCCAGCTGTGAGTCTGCTTCTGTCTGTGCAGTGCATTGTGGGACGGAAGTCACATTTACATGCACTTAAGAAACCCGGTTAGCATGAGGAATAAGTGCACGTATGCAGGCTCCTGAACCTCAGTGTTTATGCTTCATTGTGAGGTTTAGTGATGCAACACGCTGCTGCTTGTTCGGCCGGGGAAACTGACTCATTCTGATTTTTGGAGGATGTTCAGTGTCAATTTTCTTCTCTGTTACTTTGAAAGCCAAGAAGCATCACTATGAGCAATGATCTCCAAGTGAAAGTCTGTCCTGCACACGCTTAGTTTTTAAAGTTGATTCAGAAACCTTTTTCCTCATGAACAAGGAACAGACGAGCTAAAGTTTCTCCTTTTAAATCCTGCTGAAACCGGTTTATTTTCATGGACGTAGCTACTTAAATGCATGTAAACAATCCAAAAAGTCTTTCTCCATCTGGAATTTTAAACTTTCTTTTTTTCTTGAATGCACCACACCTGAAAGCTGCATTCACCTGCTCTCAGATGGTCCTATTTCCAAAGTTGTGAAATAACTTCTCTGAATTCTGTCGGAGCATTCACAAGCTTTTAAAATTAATGTGGGAATCATACTAAAAATACAAGTCTAACTTTATTTATATAGCATATTTTAAAACAACCGCAGTTGTCCCAAGTGCTGTACAAGCTTAAATCCCAGTATCAATAAAAACAAATGTATATTATATAGAACAGATACGAAAAATACAATAGATAACACAAAAAAGCCACAATAAAAAAGGTAGACATAGAAGGGACAATTTTTTTCATTTTCTAAAACTAAACTTTGTCGCTCTACATGCACAGCAACTCCAGGTAACACCCTTTATATATGATATTACAGCTGACAAAAGCGGCAAAAATGTATGTAAACATGTGAATTCATACTTTTTAAAATTATATTTCATTTCTGAAATAATTCATAATTTTTTGATACTTTTTTATGATTTTTTAAATTTGGCAATAAGTCATGAAAATAATCGACAAGATACTAAAAAATCAGTGTATTTAAAAGATTTCGCAAGTTGGGTTACAAAGTTTTCCCTGCTGGACTCTGAATTTTTTGATTATTTTGATAGCACTTGAATGCCCCATAAGCGGTCATATTAGAGCTATAAAGTGTGCAACCCAAGCGGCAAACTCCGGTCTCAAATGATGAAGCCAATGCGGAAGTGCTATAAAATGCAATACATCGAAAATCCGCTTGAGGCTGGCTGCAGAAACACCGGAAACCACATAGATATGAATGGGAAAAAGACGATCTTTGCAGCATTAATACATATGTTTACAGCCTGTTTCAAAAAACGTCTTGGCCCTACAAAGCTAATCTCTCTAATGGCACACACTGTATGGGGATGAATTTTTTTCTAACGTGACGGTTAAGAAGATATTAAGATTACGAGTTTTGCCCAAATAAGGACATGACTGACGTGACTCCCGGTCGGGAACACACAGCCATTGGCTAAGAGGCTCACACTACGTCACACTCTGCCTAGTTGAGTTCTGCATTACCAATATGGCTGCTGCTGTCGATTTGCTTCAAAACAGCTCTCAGGAACAGATGGGTGACATCACAGATACTACGTCCATATTTTATACAGTCTATGGTGCAACCCCTTAATAGGACCTGAATACCCTTGTTTAATTTCCATGCACAATGCTACTTTAATGCATGCAAACGCTCAAAAAAGTCTTCCTACATGTTGAATTTTAAACTTTTATTTTTCTTCTTAAATGCACCACACCTGAATGCTGCTTACCTGTGCTCTCAGATGGTCCTATTTCCAAAGTTGAGAAATAATTTATCTGAATTCTATCTGAGCATTCAAAATTTTTCAGAATAAATGAGGGAATGATGAGATCTAATATAAATACGACAGTAAATAATTTTTTCAGTGTCTAACACTAAACTAAGTCACTCAACATGCACTGACACTACAGGTAACACCCTTCATACAATATTACTGCTAAAATTTGCCTAAAATTATTATTAAAATATGTAAATTCATACCTTTTTTTAATGATAATTTATTTCTGAAATAATTTATAATTTCTAAATATTTTTTCTATTTTTTTCTTGAAGTTAATAAGTCATAAAAATAACCAATAACATATTTAAAAATGTGTTTAAACAAAAGATTCTGCAAGTTGGGTTACAAAGTTTTCCCTGCTGGACGCTGAATGTTTGGATTATTTTGATAGCACTTGAATGCCCCATAAACGGCCATATTAGAGCTATAAAGTGTGTAAACAGTGCAGTTCAGCCCTTTAATAGGACCCGATTACCCTTGTATATTAGCATGCATTAAGTATAAAAAGGGAGCTGTAGAGTTTAAAGTTAGTAATATTTCTGTATCATCTGTACATGATGGATGAAATTGAATCTTAAAGCTGTTTTCGGTCTCTTTAACTCGTCTCTGCATCCTTGAAATGTTTCATAATCAGATTCTTTCTCTTTCATGAGCTCCTGGATAGTAATCGTTGTATAATCAGAGATCTCTGCTCTGAATTCATTGAGCTGCTTATAAAAGAGGAGGAGGAGGAGGAGTGTTTCATAAAGGTAGACGAAGCTGCAGTTTGACCTCTGATCTCTTTATTTACATCCACCAAGGTTTGAGGTTTTGGAAGTTGGGAGTTGAATTGTGTGGATCCTCTGTGGATCTGGGCGGATGTGAGATTTCTTGCAGGGAAAAGTGGATGTGCGTTGGATTTTTGCGATGAAGCGAAAGAGATGAAAATGTAAATAAGAAGTGTTGCAAGGTGTCAGTCATAAATCAGCGAGCGTTTTACCTCCACTTTGGTCGTGTTGTAACTCTCCTGTCTCAACCTTCCTTCGCTCTCAGAGACAGGAGGAGACAGACAGGCGGCGAGTTCAGACAGAGAGTTGTTTAAACCTAACGATCGACCCGTCTGCAGGGAAAACGCCGGTCCTTTACACCAATCTGCTCTCCAGTTAGTCCAGCATGAATCCCTAAACCTACCCCTGGATTATCAGCCCTGCAGGAGGCCGTAATGAGCCCGCCTGGGATTAGACAACATTTGCTTTCTGTTGGTGGGAAAGTTTGCAGCTTGACGGCGACTAAATCCTGTCCTCTGCACGCCTGGATCTGACTACTGCGGCTCCCTGACGAATTCACTGCGGCCTGCGGGAGGAGGACCGAGGACATGTCTCATTACGGAGCAGAGCTGGATTTCCAACGGTCTCTGGAGGTTATTTTTTGGGGGTTGTCAGAACAGTTTTGGGCTGAGAATTAAACATTTTCTTTTTCTGCTACCTATGTAGTAAAACTAAAGATGCCTCAGATCAGATTAAGGCTGAACCATATAGCATTTGACAATTGGGATGTGCACAAGCGCAGTAGTCACGTTGCAAGAAGTGCAATGTCAGTCATATGACCTGAAACAGCACATCCTCATTCTTCAGGATTCAATCAATCTTTATTTATATAGTGCCAAATAACAACAAATGTTATCTCAAGACACTTTTACAAACATTGCATGTTACTGTATGTTAAATTATGAACAGAGACCCAAACCAAGACAGGGTAAGACTCAGTCGATCTCACCTTGATCCACCATGAGCATTGCACCTTGCAGTATTTAGCTAGTAACAGCGGCGAGGAAAAGCGTCCCTTTAACAGGCAGAAACCTCGAGCAGGACCAGACTCATGTTAGACAGCTATCAGCCTCGACTGAGTTGGGGATGGAAAGAGGGATAGAGGAGTAAAAGAGAGAGAGAGCGATGGTAGTTATGAGACGAGTAGTAGTAGTAGTAGTAGTCTGTCTACAGCAGCGTATCAGAGGAACCCATGAGACAAGGGAGCTCAGGGACTCCACAAAGGTCTATGGTTTGTAACTTTCAATGGGACAGGAAGAGTTAAAGTGGGTTATAGGGGGGTCGGGGGGTGAGATAGGATCCTAGTGTGTAAAGGTGCATTTCGACCAAGAGTTCCGGGGTCTTTTAACCCCAAGAACTACTTTACCCGGAACTAAAAGGTTCCTGTGCCCCCATTGTTGTCTGCGTTTCGACCGCAGGCTGAAGTCTCGGGTGACGTATGGAGGAAAAAAAAATCTACTAAATAATATTTTGAAATCTAAATAAAAAACTAAACTAGTATGCATTCCCAGGAACTCCCTCTGTGTTTCAAGAACTGTGTAAACTCCACAAACACTGTTACGTTCAACCGAAAGTCCCAGGACCTTTGAAAAGTACTACCCCCAAAGCAGGGGCTTTTCAGGGGGGAGATTGTCTACCCCTGGACTATATTTAGACCCTGGTTCCTCTGGTCGAAACGCATGTAGTTCAGGGGTGAAGTCCCTAGTTCCAGGGTAAAGTTCCTGAGGTGGAAAAGCGCCTTAAGTGCGCCAGCTCCCCTGGCAGTCTAAGCCTATAGCAGCATAACTAAGGGCTGATCCAAGCCTGAGCCAGCTCTAACTATAAGCTTCATCAAAAAGGAAAGTTTTAAGCCTAATCTTAAAAGTAGAGAGGGTGTCTGCCTCCTGGATCCTGACTGGTAGATGCTTACAAAGAAGAGGGGCCTGATAACTGAAGGTTCTACCTCCCATACTACTTTTAGATTCCCCAGGATTAATCTAAGATGAACATCTGATATCACTTTAATGCAGCTTTCACCTGAACACAGAGAACTGAGCGCTGTGTGTGCAGAGACTGCATGACTGTAAAATGTAAACATGACACACTGCTGCCGTCACAGATCCCCCGGCTAATGTGCAATTAAGCGAGACAGATTTAAAGCCGGTGTATTCCCGCTCATCCCAGTGCTCTTTAATATTATGGACACATATTTTTGACGATCTCTGACAGGTGTATAAATAAAACCTTAAACCCCTCCGCCCGGGTAGCGTCGTATTCTTTTAGTTTGTGTACTGAATCAGAGCCGCAGAGTCTCGGCTTCATCTCCCGCATCCCTCGGAGGAGTTTTCTCTCTCTCACTAACACGGCCTTCAGGATGAACCCGAGCGCTCGCCCGTCTCTGACCAACAGGGTGCCCCAGTGCATGCTGGGATACGCCCCAGTCCAATCATCACCCTGCACACACGGAGAAGACCTTGTGTGGACAGTTTCTGCACCTCTCTGATTAGCCCGACTTGTTTCTGGAGTTGTTCAGATGTGTGTGTCTTTGAAGGTTTAGATCCTCACAGTGAAATCAGACAGACAGTGAGTGTGTGTGTGTGTGTGTGTGTGTTTGGATGTTTGGGGCCGTCTAAAGGGCGTCTCCTGCGCCTCCTGGAAGCAGCAGATTCCTAGTTCAGTCTCAGAGGACATAAATCTGTCCTCTTTTGTCCTGGTGCTCTTCAGGCTGCAGAGACTCATCCTCTTCTTTTGTGTTTGCTCGTTTTAATCACGGCGTTCGCTTTAATTAAGAGACACGTCGCTGGAAACCCTGTGATGACTCGTCCTGAGGGAGGACGGTGTCTCTGTCTGTCCAACAGCTCCTCTCTGTTACTAAACCTCTGACGTTTTTCTCTTTTGTACTGCAGAGTACTTTGTATCAGGAGTGGGGAAAAGTCTTTTTCGCTCCTGATGTGGTTAAAAATGTCAGACCTCGAGGTGTTTGAGGAGGTCATGAGTGTTTAAATCTGTGATATCTCTCCAGGTGACTTGTTATGGTTCCCAGGAGTTAGTTTTCTTTGGGGGAAGGATTGGAGTGAGGTCATTTCTAAAGCTTTGAAGAAATATTCGGATATTAAAGGTGACATATCATGTAAAAACGACTTTTTAATGGTTCTCTACCTGAAATATGTTTCCCTGGCATGTCTACAAACCCCCCTGAGAATGAAAAAAATCCATTCTGCCCCTGTTCTGATTTCTCCACCTTTCTGTAAATGTGTGCTGAAACGAGCCGTTTCAGTTTTCAGTGTTTTTATTACGTCACAACAATATCCGGTCTTTCACGGAGTCAGAGCTCGGAGCTTGTTCAGCCCATAGACTGTATAAAATAATACTGAACTCCTCCTCCGTTTTTCATTCCCTGCACACGTGTGTGCTAACAAGGAGCTTAGGAGGGAGGCATGCTAGTTGTAGGCTGTCTTAATAAACACAAAGGTCGGTTTTACTCCCCACGTCTGCAGATTTGAAGATCTAGTGGATGATTTTTATTTTCCATGGAAAAGTGCTAGCGCTTGTTAGCATAGCTACATAGCTACATGCTGTAGCTGTAGCTGTAGCTGTAGCTGTAGCTGTAGCTGTAGCTGTAGCTGTGTACCAAGACATACGTCTACATACTGACAAATAAAACAACAAGAAACACTAAATCTGTGACCAATCCTTCAGAAAGGTCCTGCTGCAGGCACCTCTCCGTCAGGATCAGATTCTGGATCAAATTCAGAGGGTTGAAGTAACGCGTAAGTTATGTATTGTTTGTTCAGGGTCGAGAGCTTTGTGCCACTGACTTATCATTGTGTTTTTTTGAGGTGGTCAGTTTTGCTGTATTCTGCAATATGAGTTTGAATTAAAACTAGTTCTTAGTTGAATGAATAGATGTTGATTGGACTCTATATAGTGGAAAAAACCCAAACCTGTCTGGTGTCAATCCTGCTTTCCATCCTGGACTAAACTGAAGTAAGAAAAGGTTCAACAAAGGCCGCCCCCTGGACAGTAGAAGCCACCACCAACTTTTAAAATACAAACAAATATATGCCAAGTAACAGCACCAAAACATCCACTTCTTTTGAGAAGTTGTAGTCAACTCTTCATGAGAAAAAAGAAGATTTTTAGTCGCTTTATGAAGATTTTATGAAACCAGCTACCTTTTTAGGGCCGAGTTAAGGCCTTAGAATCACTGAGAGTTCATTTAACCTGTGATGTTGAGTAAAACTGTTGGCTTCTTCATCTCTTTACATCCCTCCAGCTGTGTCTGTAGTTAGACATCCTCTGTGTGTGTATATGTGTGTGTGTGTGAGTGTGTAGTAAACAGGTTTCAGATCAGCTGCAGACTCTCAGCTCTGTTTCATCCTGCAGCCGCTGCTCCGTCTGACGGCTCCTTATTACCCAACAGCAAACAGTCATTTCCAGAGTCGCAGAAAAGTGCTGATGTAGCTGAGCTGGCAAGCGGAGCGCAGGGATGAATTAACCTGCGCTGACGGCCATGCTGCTGCTGCTGCTGAGAAACACTCTGTCATCTCTGCAACACTCTGCAACAGGGCAAACCTGCAGCTCCAAACTCACTTTCTGCACGAAACGTAAAAAAACAGAACGTAAACAACATGTTTTCCAAACGCTTACAGAACCAGAACATCTCCTCTCTTACACAATCAGTCCTTCCAGTTGTTTTGGACATCCTAGAAACCCAGTATCCTGTCCCCATGTGTTTTATTTTCCTTTTTTATTGAAGTTTATTATTCTTTCCCCTCAAACCGTCTCTGTTCTGCTTAATATTTAATCTGCAGCCTATTAAAACGTTCTCCTGCAGTTACTCAGTTTTATGGGTCACAGTTCGGGAAGCATGAGATGGAAAGTGAGTCACATTTTTTATGTATTATCCGATGATATAAGAGTGTTGGGGATTTTCTTCAAACATCCCCAAAAAGAAAGTAAGGTGGAGTCTTCAGTGAAGCTGCAACGATTAATCGATTAGTCAAATTTGATCATCTTTTAACTCTTTGAAACATTTTAAGGAGAAGAATCATCAGATTGTTTTCCTCCAGCTCGATTAAGCTGAATATTTCATGGTTTCTTTCCTCTATGATGATAAACTGATTATCTTTGACCAAAAAATACAATATTAGAACGTTATGTTAGGCTTTTAAAAAATCTGATTTATACGTTTTGCAATTTTCTGACATCACATAACCAAAAAAAATATGGATATCTGTGAAGATTATCTAAAATGTAATATCTCAGATTTATTATTTAGTCTGGAAATCATATATAATTACTTCACAATAACTAGACTAAAAAAGTAGGTCTTGAGTTTGCCTTTAAAAATATTTATGCTCTGGGCAGCCCTTAGATCCTCAGGCAGGGTGTACCACAGGTGTGGCCCCCCCCCCCCCCCACACACACATGCACGAGCGCCGCTGATTCTCGACCATATGATGGTGACTGATTCAAAACCGGTCCTCACCAAAACATTATCATAGTGAAAGTTAAAAACACAAACAAACATGGCTGCTGTTAGTACTCACAACTGTCATGCTAGCGTTATCCAGTTGTACCAGTGACATGATATCAGGAGAAAAGTTATAACACATATATAATACTGTAACAGCTCTACTGTTTGTTAAACCTGTTCAGTGTAGATGCTCTTAATTCCTACAGTGTTGACAGTCAGTGAAGGCATCAGGAGAGGTGTAGAGTGTGCGGGAGAGAGGAGAGACAAGAGGAGAAGTTCTTCATTCATTCAAACATTGATTGTTGTTTTGTTGGTTGGCGTGATCACGGCCGACAGTGACCGGTTATTAAAGATCAACGTGTTCACGAATCAGCTCGTCATCCCTACAGGGTCCGGACGGACGCTACAGTACATATACATTTCTGTAGGACTTAGTAAATGTCATTCATTCTTCTGCTTGTCAGAGCCCCCGTGGTGAGAGCTTTTTAGACTCTGATCCGGACTACAGTCCTGAGCAAAGCACCTCATCGGGTCAGAGGGGACAGGCCCGAGGTCGAGCGAGAGGGGCAGTCAGTAGAGTCAGGGGAAGCAGAGGCAGGAGACGGGGACGGGGAGTGAACGCCGGGGAAATGTACGCGCAGGAGGCGGGCAGAACAGCAGGACGGGATTTGAATGGTTTAAAATTTTGGGACCCAAAAAAGGCTGATTGGTTGGTGTTTTCCCAGGTTTACTCCGGCTGTAGATAGCAGCTTTTCTTCGCTCTTTTTTAAGAACACATTATGTATTGAATTCCATTATGGCATAAAGATCATTTTAACCAGTATAACAAAAAGTGTATCTAAATCTGATTACCAACCCCAGCTTTAATGAGCAGGAAATGAATGTAGCTTTTGGTTTCCAAAAGTATGTCTTCATGAATCTTTGAGTCACATTCTTGTTGCTGACGTCTCAGTCGCTTTAGAGATTTTGATTGGTATTGAGTATTTTGGGCCTCTGCGGTTATATGGATATATATTCATGTCTATAAATTCCACCCAAAAATTCTTCTTCAAATCTCTTTCCATCATAATAGTTTTTTTATTCTAAAGTTTAAGTCCCTAACACATCCGTATATCCCATCAGGCTTTGATGCCGTGTCAGTTCCCCCGCTCTAATGTGAGCATCAGATATTCGACAGTGATGAAGAAATCACAGTGATGAAGGTGTGTGTGTGTGTAATCAGTGTGTTCCTCAGGATGATGCTCCCTCAGGCTCGTGTTCACAGAGAGAGGAGAGAAAGTCATTACGTTTCATCACTTCTTCTTCTTCTCCTCTTTATTTGTTGTGTTTGGAGCGACTCCTCGGGGAAATCATAAATAATGAGGCAGAGTTTCACTTTTAGAGAGAAGAATGAAAGACGTAAGTCAGTGAAATCGATAAAGACGTGGAGAGAATGAGGCAAGTCGTCCTCACTTTACTGTAACTCCGTTCACACACAGGGAGCAGATCTGTGTTCTTTAGTTTGTCCCTCTCAGGCTCCTGTACTCTTACTCACTGTTCAAACAGGAGGCTCTTTTTTTGTACTATATGTTCTGTATTTTGTCCCACTTGGGCTCTTGTACTTTCTCTCAGCCCACTCAAATGAGAATAGATTCAGTCACATCCTGTGCAATATTCACCTCCAGTTTAACATGAGACCATGAACAGAGGCCTTAATGTTTATTAGCTCTGCTGAGATCCAGATTTTTATTATTTTTCCATCTTTTAGTTCCTGATTAAAAAACAACAACTTTCCAGTATATTTAAGAATCAGATCCAAAATATTGTATTTATCCCAGGAGGCAAATTTGGCCATTACAGAGCTCTTATAAACAGTATGTAAGAAAGTCAAAATATCAATAGAAGTACGTAGCTTTACCACTTTATTTACTTACTCTTCTGCCCCCCCCCCCCCTTCTTTTTTTTTTTTTCAATCTTTATTTTTCCATTTATTGAAAAACATAATTAATCGGTGTCACTCTTATGTCTTTGCACTCTGCCTCTGCCTCTGAATATTGGAGTGACTTCCACAACGCACTAGCTTGTTTTCAAGTAGTAATCAACTATTTCTGTGTGAGCTTGCTCTCCCTAATGTATTTAAATGATATTGCTCTTTTGTATTTGTTTTGTCTGTTTACCCCTTGTTAAAGGTGACATATCATGCAAAATGGACTTTTTAATGTTTCTCTACCTGAAATATGTTTCCCTGGCATGTCTACAAACCCCCCGAGAATGAAAAAAATCCATTCTGCCCCTGTTCTGATTTCACACACCTTTCTGTAAATGTGTGTGAAACGAGCCGTTTCAGACTTCAGTGTTTTTGTTACGAAACAACAATATCCGGTCTGTCACGGAGTCAGAGCTCGGAGCTTGTTCAGCCCATAGACTGTATAAACTAATACTGAATCCCCTCCTCCGTTTTTCATTACCTGCACAAATGTGTGCTAACAAGGAGCTTAGGAGGGAGGCATGCTAGTTGTAGGCTGTCTTAATAAACACAAAGGTCGGTTTTACTCCCCACGTCTGCAGATTTGAAGATCTAGTGGATGATTTTTATTTACCATGGATAAGTGCTAGCGCTAGTTAGCATAGCTACATAGCTACATGTCATAGCTGTAGCTGTGTACCAAGACACACGTCGACATACTGACAAATAAAACAACAAGAAACACTAAATCTGTGACCAATCCTTCAGAAAGGTCCTGCTACAGGCGCCTCTCCGTCAGGATCAGATTCTGGATCAGATTCAGAGGGTTGAAGTAACAGCAGCCGTGTATATTCAGCCAACATGTAAACATTAGATCAACGTGCTGGAGAGCAGAGGCACATCCACTCCTTCCGTTTTTCAGGCATGCCAAAATCTGATTTCAAAGTGTTTTTTGAGCATAAACTTTAAAGACATGTTTTGGGGACCTCTGAGACCAATATATATTGATGAAAAAAGCGTGATATGTCACCTTTAATGTCGGTATGGATGTGAGGTGTGTGTGAAGTGATCAATGTTATGGGCCGGGTGGGATCTTAAGGGTGTTTTTGTTATTGTGTTTTATAACATCATCCACAGAACTCTGTTCCAACTACTACATGTCACTAAACATACTGTGTGTTTGTCTGTGTATAAAATAACAATAAAGAAACTTTGGAATAAAATATTAATAGAAGAAGGATTAAAATAAGATATAAATATGAATAAAATAAAATAGAATGAAAATAAAATAATAATAAAGTATATACAGAATATTTTCATTATAAAAAAAGTGCTCTTGTGCATTCAGGAAAGCTAATTTATGTATCATTAACTTTGAATAGTGAAATTAAATCTTGATTTTATTTTGTAGTCAACTTTACCTATTCAACAGTTTTGTTTTTAAATTTAGGTTATTTTTAACTTTTCTTTTAAATTTTTTTCAAATCTTTTTTCCCCCTTGAATTATTTATTTAACCTTGATTTAACCAGGTGAGTTAATTGAGAACCAATTCTCATTTGCAATAACGACCCGGGCGAGAAGGCAACACAGGTGGCATGACAATATTGTACCTTTTACTACAGTTTACAACTTTTCTCACCAAATAATAATTTAATCATGATATTTCATCTTGTCTTTAAAAAAAATCCAGGTTTTATTTTACATATTGATTCATCTTTCCCCCAAATTGCATCTTTTTTCTTGCATATGAGAACTTCCTCCTAAAATTGCGACTGTTTTCATGAAAGAACATTTCCTTTAATGTGGTGATTTTATCCTTAAAGTTGTGAAAACATTATTTTTGTAGGAGCATTTAAAGAGTAATTACGGTAAAGATTGCTCTGTAAAATTATGAGTAATCTTGTGTGCACCACGGCTATTTCCTTAATTGCGTTGAAGAAGAAATGAACCGATTCTGATGAAGTAGCCACTATTATCCCCTTAATATAGTCATGTTGTGGTCAGTTCATTCTGTCACGGCTCGGAGGACTTAAATGCTGACTCAAAAACTGATTTAATAAACAAAACACAAGGGATAAAACAAAACTTACTTTAAGATTTAGTTTAAGTAAGTTTTGTTTATTAAATCAGTTCTTGAGTCTGAATCTTAGGTCCTCCTCGTTTTTCTGAGCTGTGACAGAATGAATGACCAAAACATGACAAACGTGTCTTATCTTATGTTTTCTAACATTTAATGTAAGGTATAATGCATAGTGAGTGTTTGGTTATGCAAATAAGATTCCCATCAGCATGATCAGGACCCTTGCTCACCCTGAATGGTACTATTTTGCTCATGGTTGTAGTTTCTTTGTAGAGATCAGCAACATGAAGATACTCCACTTTCCCCTACCAGAGATGGTTGGGGTCCAGTAGCCCCTCAGGTTGTTCTCACATCTGTGCCCGCTAACTGTCATTACTTCCCCACTCTCAAGACCAGCCTGATCAAGACACAATGGCGTAGACTTGTGTATGGACCGTGTGGACGTGTCCTCTGGCTGAAATGTCCCCACCAATATCAAGGTTTAAGGGGAAAAAAATGCGCTTCATGCAGCACACAAAAGGTAAAATCCTTTCCCACGGCCTCCCAAATACTTTTTGATTGGCTTAGCTCCCTGTAGGCTGTTTGGCTTGCAGGTTTCCCCAGTGTTGACGGTGCACTCGGAAAAGAAAAATGGACATTAGAAGCTATTTCAACAAACAAAGTGGAAGTCACCAGAGGAAAATAGTCCGCCCTTATAGGCAACTGATAATGAATGCAAAACATCCTTTCTGTTGCAGCCGGTGGAGGGGCTTTGTCCCCACCAATGTCAAAATCAAACCTACGCCCGTCACGGACACGAACGTTTTTGCCACAGTGTCAACAGGTAGAGGTGAAATGTCTTGGAATCCTTTCTGCAGATTAATTTGATATGACGTGTGATCAGGTTGTCCTTGAGTTGTTTTTGCTGTGTAGATTAAATCACTGTTGTTATGGGGTCTCAACCAATCAGAATGAACTAAACACAGCAGGGTCATAATGCTCTCTTTAGTTCACAGGAAGTCTAAGTTAGCATGTTGTCAGCAGGTGCAGCGTGACATCAGGTTAATGAGTGAAGCTGATCTCCTGTAAAACATGTGACCTCATTAGTAAAAACAACATTTTCTTCTTCTTCTGTGGTGTCTTTAGAAGGTGTCAGGTGGAAGCTGTGTCTTCCTCCCCTCAGGGAGCGACAGAGTCATGTACCGTAGTAGCTGCACAGCTCGGATTATCCTCCCCAGAAAAGCGTGAAAATTGCTGTAATAATTCAGAAATTGCCTTCCGTGCATCATGAGCTGAGCCTCTTCTTTTTTCTGAAGGTTTGTGTTTGTGTGAAGGAGACAAAGTGCCACAGTGGCTGCTGGGTAATCTGCATGTTTTTGTTTATGAGAGCTCTTTGTGGCGTCGGTGTTTTTCTGCAGAAGTCCGTATCATCGCTCAATTTCACGCAGACCTGAAGTTAATTGTCGCAGCTTCACGGACATCGGAGAACAGAGACAGTGCGGAGGAGCTGCACAAATACTGTCAGTGATATCGACAGGTTTGGTATTTACAAAGTTCAGACGGATCACGGTCCAAAGGAGGGACTCTGACAACTTACAAGGAGTACAGTTCAAAGATATTACAGAGAACATGAAGACTTCTAAATGAGGAGGAAGAAAAGAAGCACTATTTTAATCTGACCCAAGAGGCAAAATGTTGTTTCAGATTATATAACTGACTGTATGGGATGGATGACATGTCTCAACCTCCACTTGTACAAAAGTGAAGCCAAAATACCCAAGCTACTGGCCCTTAAATACTTCTCATTAGTAGTCTGTGCAGCAGAGATCAGCTGATGGAGCCGTGGTGTTGACGTCACGCCTCTTCTGATGACCAAATCCCACATTTAACTCAAGCTCCCTCAGGTGGGAACAGTCCACAGGAGAACAGATTCTAGTGTACACTCCATATGATATGTACGATGACCATCGGAGGTAATCGAGCTAACTAGGGAAGTTAACAATCAATCAAGTATTGATTCATTGATTGTTAAGAACCTACTGGAACACCATCCTGTCGTCTCATATTTCATTTAGCTACTATATGATCCGTAGCTATTCAATACCGTCATATATATATATACATTGTGTTGCTTTGGAAAATATGATTTAGGGAAAAAGATATATTATATATATAAAAGGTATATTTTTTGTCATAGGAAACATATGTATATATTTGTTGAAATAATAAATCAATAATTGATCATTGTAATTTCCAAAGATTGGTCATCGTGAATTTTTTTTGCATTTTTAGAGGTAACGGTCCAAACTATTTCCATTTGGAGAAACGGCTAACAAGTTGAAAGCACATGCAAAAGTCCAAAATAAATGCAACAAAGGAAAAGTGTTTGCAAATAATAAAAATGTGCTTCTAAAAATGTAAACTGCATCAACCCTGCAAAAAAATAGATTAAAAGTTCAAAACAAGTGCACACTAACTGAGGAAAGACATGCAAAAAGGAGCTGCAAATCCAGATGTCATACTAGAAAGGCTCCAGGCCTGCAGGGGGCGCTCAGGTGCAACACTTGTTAGTACACTTGTATTGGACTTTTCCATGCACTTTCAATTTTGTAGTGTTCATTGTATTTGCAGCATGTTTGCTGTCAGCAGAAACGTGTTCGCCATGTTTGCATGCATTTCTGACTAATTAATTTGATTAGAACAATACCATAGACTGTATAAATAATGGACGTAGTATCCCTGACGTCACCATCTGTTTCTGAAGCGCTGTTTTTGAAGCCAATTGTCGGCGGGAGCCATATTGGATATACTGAACTCAACCAAGCTTAGTGTGAGGTAAAGAGGCGGGGTTTGAGCCTCCTAGCCAACAGCTACAGTGTTCCTGCCTGTCAGTCAAGTCAGTCATGTCCTTAAATGGGCAAAATTCGTAATCTTAATATCTTCTGAACTGTCGCGTTAAAAAAAACGTTATATTAGCTACTCAGACCTAAACAGTTTTTTGTACCAGGCTGTAAACATGTTTATTACTGCTGCAAGATCGTGTTGTACGAATGGGTGTGTATGTGGTTTCCTGTGTTTCTGCAGAAAGCCTCAAGTGGACGCTTGATGAACTGCAGTTTATAAAACTTCCGCATTGGCTTCATATTTTGAGACCGGAGGTTGCCGCTTGGCCTTGACGTAAATTGCTGGAATTAGCTCAATAGCTACATTTCATCTGTAGTCCTGAGGCAGGTACTTAAAGGAAAAGACTTACAAACAAATTTACATATAAAATAGACACTTTTTGACATTACAAAAACAGATCCACTAACAGTGAACTCAGTAGAATGAAAAGTGAGCCCTGGACTTGCAGCCTGTTTCTCCTAATAGAGATCATTTGGGTTGTTGCAGAGTGATTGGTCTCATTGTGGAAAGTCAAACTGGATGATAGATGCTTTGAAAGTCCTGCACAAGTAGATCCTACTGGTGTTATATCTGAATTACCTAACAGAGGGTTGACCCGGTGTGTGTGTGTGTTCAGACTGTACAGTGTGTGGAGCTCGTACAGCTCAGTGTATCTGTGATGAGTGCGTCCAGTCTGTCTTCACTCTGCAGGACAAAAGCTTCTCGTTTATATCTCCCTCTTTCACTCCCTCTTAATGAACTTCCTCTCTTTTACTCACCCCCTCTGTATCGTAGCAACATGTTTTATCTCTGACGGGTCACCTGGGCCGAGGCCGCGTGTACAAGAATAACAGCACTTAGACCTTCAGAAAGACCTGCACATTTGTAGTTGATGGTTCAGAGAGGTTGTGAAGGTAAAATGTGAGGATGCACGTTTCTGTTTGTTGTCCTCCTCCTTCTCCTCCTCCTCGTCTCAGAGATGACACACGAGCAGATTCCCCGACATGAAGCTGGTCGTATTCGTGAGCTCATTCGTGCAGAACAGATTAGAGTTCAGCTCAGGTTTGAGTCATCACTTATCTGTCAATCAGAGAGAGACACAGAGCTCATTAATATTAAACACTGAAGAGGAAACATCATGTTGCTTTTTATTAGCTCAGATTTTCTCATTCATTTCCTCCTTAAGTAGAGCTTAAGAAACATATATTTATATGCTGCATGTTATTCAATCTATTTACTGCTGCCGTGCCTCATCTGTGATTTTACATTCAATGAAATATTCAAACCATGAAGTCAGAAATATTCCTCTTGTCGTCTGCACATGTTTCTGAAAAACTCAGGCTGACAGATCGGCCTCCAGAAATCTTAAAAAAGTTGTGACTAAATATTTTTGCTCTGATAAAGTTTCTAAAGACGTCTTAAGTGAAAGTTGGATTGAGTTGTGCACAAATAAATTAACATGTGGCTAGAGCTGGGCGATAATTCAATAACGATGATTATCATGGTATAATTTTTCTCAATATAAAGATAACAAATGTTCAATAAAATTAAATATATTTAAACCTATAATGATAAATGTACTTGTAGTTATATAGCGCTTTCGAGTCTTTCTGACCTTTCAAAGCTCTTTACATTCCTCGTCACATTCACCCATTCACTCACTGATGGTAGAGGCTGCTATGTTGTGAGGGACCATCAGTGTTAGCTAATTTCATTCGTTCACATTCACACACCTCTGAACAACAGGGGGAGCAATTTGGGGTTCAGTGTCTTGCTCAAGGACACTTCGGCATGCGACTGCCGGAGCTGGGATCGAACCGCTAACCTTCTGATTGATAGATGACCGACTCACTGAGCCACAGCTGTAATGACACCCTCTAACTGGAAATGGAGGTTGCGCTAATGTGCCTTCAATGCTAGTTGCCACCTAATGTTAGATGGAAGAAGAAGACGGCATTAAACAGCCAATCATGTCGCAGAGTGAGAGGTAGGCGGGGCTTAAAGACGTTTGGAGCAGAATGTAAACACAGCTGAAAGGAGTGACAGCGGAACAGAAGAAGACTCAAAACCTAGCAGCTCAAAGCAGAGTCGTTAGTCTGACACCGTGTCGACTCTGCAGTAACTTTTAAATTAATACACTTCATTAAATGTTCTTTCAGGATGTGGGTAAAGGAAGAGCACAGAGACAGCTGTGCATTTTGAACACGTTTAATGTCCAATGCGACCGTAGGACAACTGAACAGCGAATGACCGTGACCATGATGTGTTCACTGCACTGTGGGAAACAACATCACTCTGCCAGTAATCCTTAGTAACCTTAAAGAGGAGTGCACTACTAAAAAAAAAACCCTCTATAAACTGATGCACCGTACAAAATTTGATATATTTTTGTTGTAAATTTAAATCAGATTGTGCAAATTAAGTCAACCTGAGAAAAATAAGAATCAACAAACTAAAACTTCACAAAAATCTCATCTTACTCAAAAGACCTGCTTCCTGTTAGCACCGTCACAAATGATAGATTCAAGAAGCTTATCACAGAACCAAATCCAGATACAAGCAAATATCAAGCAAACAAACTGTCTTCAACTTTCACTCAGGACCAAAAATCTAACTTTAAATTTAAAAGGAATAATGATTCAATATTTATCGTGATAACATCATTTTCAATATCGCCCAGCTCTATATACAAGTGTCAACATACTCTTGTTGCCTCAGATATTTGTGTGAATTTAAAGTCCATGAAGTCTTCTTCTATATCGTGATAATTATTATGGATAATTATTATATCTACTGATATGAAAAAATGTTATTGTGATAACATCTTTTTCAATATCGCCCAGCTCTACATGTGACCCTTTAACCTTGGATCAAACAGTCGGACCCCACCTCCTCCAGACTCCATGAACTCACCCTGAACTCACCTTAAACTCACCTTGAACTCACCTTGAACTCACCTGTACTTTAGAGGACAGGTGTGAGCTTTCTCTCAGATTAGGATCGAGTCGTTGTTGAAGCGTTTCTCTCTCCTGTAAAGGGCGCAGCGTTCAGAGCGGGCAGACTATTGACTTTTTTCTTGATAAGGTTTTCCAGCTCCACTCTGTTGATAACCGAGCATGTGTGTTCGTGTGTGTGTGTGTGTGTGTGTGTGTGTGTGTGTGTGTGTGTGCGTGTGCGTGTGTGCGGGCTCCTCGGTCAGCAGCTTAGCGGCTGATCACACCGCTGTGCTCAGTCAGCAGCCGGACCGACCAGAAAGAGCCGCTTTATCATCAAACGCTGAGCCGCCGCTTCTCAACCTGATTTATCAAAGATTATTCTGACAGTTACCATGACAACCACACCTGAAACGTCTCCACGGGACATTTCAAAAAGGAGACGTCCTAAAAACTTCACCGGTGACCAAACTTTTCTGCCTTTTGTGTGTAAAAAGAAAAAAAAAACCCAACCTAATCTGACTGAAGTGGAAAAGTGGAGACGTCACAGAAAACAAGCTCTCTGTTTTTTTGGACAGTGAAGGATCTGTTTTTGTTGCTGGATGAAGGAAAAACATGCTGGATCACAGCTTTTTGAGGGAATTAAAAATAAATATGAGAGTTTTGCATAATTTAATCATTTTATTAAGTATTTGAGGTTGAGGAAAAAGCCATTTAATACAGTTTTAATGCTATTCGTCCTTTTTTTTTGTGCTTTTTTCAAATGTTGTAACTAACTCTTTGTTAAATCTCCAAATCACACTTACTATGTATCAAATTTCCAGTGAAGTGTTTTCTAATTTATTAAAAACTAAACAGAAAAAAGTCAGCACACTATGTGTCCTTATCAACTATTTAATCCAGGCATATCAAGTGCCTATAACATCAAGGGGCGCGTTTCAACCATGCAGCCACCTCAGGCTTTGAGAATTAAAGCCAATATGGAAGTGTTACAAACTGCAGTTCATCGAGCGTCCACTTGAGGCTGGCTGCAGAAACACCAGAGACCACATACGATCTTCACAGCAATAATAAACATGTTTACAGCATGGTTAAAAAAAAATGGATACTAGTGTTGCAGTCAAGACCACATTAACAGAGACCAAGACATGTCCAAGACCAGAGTGCACCGAGACCAAGACAAGACCGAGACATTTAGGGATCGAGACCGAGTCAAAACCAAGACCAAGGCAGGGCAAGACCGAGACAAGACCAAGACTAAGACCATATATTTAAATGAAAGATCATTATGAGAGTTAACAAAATGAAAGACTTCTGTTTATTTTATTTGAGTTTGCTTTAAATACAATTAACAGCAACAAACAAGGTTTGGTTTTGTCTTTGTTGCCATTCTTTTGACTCCTTAAGTTTTGTTTTAGTTTTTTCTCTTATCGCAGTAATGAAAGGGACACAGAGTGCATCAGTGGAACCGACTGGTCTTCATTTAAAATACAGAGTTTGCCCAGTCCGAGAGTGAGTAAAAATGCTTTCGGTTTCTAGACGAGACTGAGACGATCTGAAGTACTACAGCACTAACAGATACTATATCCTTTATTATATAGTCTATGATTTCAGCACAAAACCCTCCTCAGCGTTGCAGGTAATAGCCGGACCTGCCCTTTAATTTCAGGAAGTGATTCTCACATTTACAAAATAGAACACAACCCAAACAGACCATACAAGGACTTCAAATATAACCACAAGGAAACAGTGGAAGAATTTATGGTCCCAAAGGATAACCCGGACCCAAGACAGTTACAATTGCAACAAGTTTCATAGAAAAAGGTGTACTAACATTCAAAATACTATATTTCAAGGCGTTAGCAATCATGCATGACTAACCACGGGCGTAGAGGAAGCATACCTGTGCTCCCTATCACTCACTCTCAGAGCCCTAGAACAAGATAGACCCAGACCTGACATATAAGTCGCCTAAACCACAGCCCCATAGAGCAAAAAAGAGAAGCCCCCTCTTCATAGTAATAAAAACAACATGTAACTTTGAATTTCAGTCAGTCTTAGAGAGTTCTGTTGGTGAGGAGGTTAAACAGCCCTTATGTTGTCATGTCGGTCTCACTTCTCTGTCCCCCAAAGCCTGATGGACCCTGAACTTGAAGCGATCCTCTGCTAGTGGACTTTGTTGGATAAAGAGAGAGACATGTATGGACAGGTTTGGTGGGTCACACCCGTCTCACATGTGATTGAACCCCCCCCTCGCTCCCTGCTTTCAGACTGACAGGCTGACGGGCTGCAGCCTCCCGCTGCTCCTCTAACCCCCCTCACCTCCGTCTGTCAGAGTGAGGAAGAGGAGCGGCTCTGCTTCATCCTGACACTGTTACTCTGAATCTTCATCACGCTGAGAGTCTGCAGCTGCTCCTTCAAACACCAGTGAAGAATCTGATTCAAGGTGTTAGATGCACATCTCAGCTGTGGCTGCTGGTTATTCCCCGAGTTCATTTCCTGCAGTATTTTTCAAATGTACTGTCAGAAGTGATGTTCTTAAAGCCGCAGTGCCGACTCCAGGGTCCACACAGCTGTCTGTAGAACCAGGACCAGAGAGACTGTCTGATTTGACCTGCACTTTATGCAGGTCACACACATGTATCAGGGTCTACAAATACTTACAGGACAATAAAAGTCTAATCATGCAGGTCAGAACTTGAAACACATTCAACTCACTCTCAAAGGTCCAATAATAACGAGCTGAAAGGAGGCAAATCGCCATCTACAGTAATGGAGGCGGACATACTTTTGTCACTTCATCAATTTTCACTCTGTACTTGTAAACTGAGACAAGGACAGAAGTCAAATTAAACTGCCTGATAAATATATAACTGTAGCTCGACTTAATTTGCATGTAAACCAAGCAGCAACCTCCGGCGGTGAGAATTGAAGCCAATGCTGAAATGTTAAAATCTGCAGTTTCTCGAGTGTCCACTTGAGGCTGGCTGCAGAAACACCGGAAACCACATACACACCAATTCAAAGAGCCGATCTTTACAGCAGAAATAAACATGTTTATAGCCTGGTACAAAAAATGAGTGTAGTCTGGATAGCTCATTTCTTGATCGGTGAGTGAATTTTTTCATAACGCTGCAAATTTCAAAGATATTGAGATTATGAGTTTTCCATTATGAGAGGCACAGCTGACTTGATTGACAGGCGGGAACACTAGCTGTTGGGGAGGAGGCTCAAAGCCCGCCTCTTTACCTCACACTAAATTAGGTTGACTTGATGACTCCGTCTAACCCCTCCCCTCCTCCCTCAGAGCTCCTTCAAAACGACCCCCCCCCCGCTCACATGCATGAGCGCCGCTGACTTGCGACCATATGATGGTGACTGATTCAAAACCGGTCCTCACCAAAACATTATCATAGTGAAAGTTAAAAACACAAACAAACATGGCTGCTGTTAGTACTTACAACTGTCATTCTAGCATTATTTAGTTGTACTGGTGACACAATATCAGTAGAAAAGTTCTAACACATATATAATACTGTAACAACTCTGCTGTTTGTTAAACGTGTTCAGTGTGGATGCTCTTAATTCCTACAGTGTTGACAGTCAGTGAAGGCATCAGGAGAGGTGTAGGGTGTGCGAGCGGGAGAGAGGAGAGACAAGAGGAGAAGTTTTTCATTCATTCAAACATTGATTGTTGCTTTGTTGGTTGGCGTGATCACGGCCGACAGTGACCGGTTAGTAAAGCTCAACATGTTCACGAATCGGCTCGTCATCCCTACAGCGTCAGGAGGGACGCTACAGTACATCTACATTTTCTGTAGGACTTACTGAATGTCATTAATCAGAGCCCCGGTGGTGAGAGCTTTTTAGACTCTGATCCGGACTACAGTCCTGAGCAAAGCACCTCATCAGGTCAGAGGGGACAGGCCCGAGGTAGAGCGAGAGGGGCAGTTAGTAGACTCAGGGGAAGCAGAGGCCGGAGACGTGGACTCGGAGTACACGCCGGGAAATGAACGCGCAGGAGGCGGGCAGAACGACAGGACAGGATTTGAATGGTTTAAAATTTTGGCACCCAAAAAAACGTGATTGGTTAGTGTTTTCCCAGGTTTACTCCGGCTGTAGATAGCAGCTTTTCTTCGCTCTTTTTTAATAACACATTATGTAATGATTGCCATCAGGACATAAAGATCATTTTAACCAGTATAACTAAAAGTGTATCTAAATCTGATTACCAACCCCAGCTTTAACTTGGACGATGCAGCTCTAAAAAGGTCCACGTTTTTATGCTTCCGTCCATCAACCCTTTTATAATATCCATTTCTTCTAAGGCTCCTATGAAATAAATAGTCTCGGCTCGAGTCCAACGCTTGCTTCGGGCGGCCATCCTGGAATATGTGCCAGCCAGCGCGGAGTATGTGCGTCATCGCGACAGGACAAGGGAACGAGCATGCACAGAACGACCGGAATTAATTTAAAGCAGAATGAACGTATACACGATCGAGGAATTATTCAATTTGGATTTAAAATCAGAATAACAGGCCACTTACATCGGATTTAAGTTTACTTCGGAATCATCATTTTCATTTGGAATTAAGTGTTTACATGATCATTTTTTATCTTTTTAAAGAGGATTTAATTTTTATTCTGAATTAAAGAGGAATTAAAAGTCTCATGTAAATGTAGCCACTGATGTTTTTTTTTTTTTTAGGTCTGACCTTCTTCAAGGAATGTTCCATTCGTTCTCAGAATTGTGACATCAAAGACAGAATTTCATGAATTCTGGCACCTTGCTCCCTTTGTGACCCGTGCCCTTGTTTGTGGGTTAAATCTGAATACTTTCACAGACTGTACTTTTTATAGACTTTCTCAGTCTGCATATCTTGATTTGCATTCATGTGGATGTTTTTATTGATGTGTGCAGACGCAGAAAAGCAGGATTTTCCGTCTCTTTGTCTCCGAGCAGAGAAAGGAGAGGAATGTTTTTGTCTTTCCTCAGCAGCTGGTTCCTTCTCAGCCGGCTGTCCGGCCTCATTCACCGCGCGCTGATTAGCTTTTTGTTGCCTCTCCCTCTGTCTCCCGCCTGTGTGTGTATGTGTGTATATGTGTGTGTGTATGTGTGTATATGTGTGTGTGCATGCACTGAGTGTGTGGGTGAGGAAGTGGTCGGGCTTTTTTTAGGAACAAACAATAGACTCACTCAGCCAGCTAAACAGACAGCACCAGAAAGAGGTCAATTATGGAAAAGGACTAACAAAGAGCAAAAAAAAAAAAGTAGTGTGATTAGTCTTTGTTATGGAAACCATCTCATACTCTCAGGCTGCAGAGATTGGTCTCCTGCTGTCTGCATCAGGCTGATTGTACTTCAGACATCCATGGAAATGTAGAAACTCTCCTGCAGCTCATTTCCTCCTTCAGGAGCTGCATCAAAACACGAACAGTACTCCTCAAAACCTGCAGAAAAATCCTCTTTTTATGCTCTTGATTTGTGTGGGAGGAGCCAGGGGGTTCATTTGCATACTTCTTCTACGCCTGCATCCCACAATGCTCTGTGTTTTATGCATTATTGAGTCTCCTAGTGGCTTCCTTTAAAGGGGGGGAAGAGGCCTCGCCGTAAAAGGAAGTAGGACTCTGAATTGAACAAGAGTGACTTCAAAGACCCTTTGAAAAATTGATCAGGTGGGGTTGTAGCTAAAGTAGATCTCAGGCTGAGGCCTTTTTCTTCAGGTTAACATCACATATCACAAGAAAAACACTCATTTACGTGCCTTAGAAGAAAAAAAACACCTCCTCACACACACTGCTAACACACTTCTTTCTTTAAGTGTTCATCTTTCCTCCCGAGTCTTACAGAATCATTAAATAGAGTAAACTTTCCATGGTATTGGCATTTCAGCTCGGGTTAATCATCAGATCTTGATTGCATCTCATCCCAGTGTTGTTTCCTTTCCTTTTTCCTTTTTTTTTTCTTTCTTACAGTGCATTCATTAAAAATCAGACAAAGAGAAAAGAGAGAAAAGAGCAGCCAGCAGCACCGCGGAGGATTGAAGCCGTGTTATTAGATGAACCTGACAAAAAGCAAACAGATGCTGGAAAGTGGAAAAATATGATCTGAAAGCTGTTTTCAATCGGCGGCTGCGAGTGTGGAGAGAAATAATTGAGGGTGGGTTTTTGTACACGGTTTGATGACTAAAGGGGTCTCTGAGGGAGGGATTCAGGGGCCAGTGGGAGCTGGCGGTCTGGAGGCAGAGGACACCTTGGCTTAATGTTGTTTGAAAGAACTAAAAAGAGAGGCATGAATCATGTTTAATTTTTAATCTCTCCTTCTCCTTCAACCATCATAAATCAGTGTATATTTTATACATACCTCCAGCAGTATTGTTTCTTTAAGCCTATACTGATTCCACATCTGACACCACCAAATACTCTCCAAAGTCCTCTTCAGTGTATGCTGAGTCTAATGGCTCTACAAGTAGGGTTGGTTGATAATTCAATAACAATATTTATTCTGATATAATTTTTTTCTAATGTTCGATATGTACGCTAGTTGCCACCCAACATTAAACAGAAGAAGAAGACGGCATTGAACAGCCAATCATGTCCCAGGGTGAGAGGTAGGCGGGGCTTAAAGACGTTAGGAGCGGAATGTAAACACAGCTGAGACAAGCGACAGCGACACTGAAGAAAACTCAAAACCCACCAGCTCAAAGCAGAGTTGTTAGTCTGACACTGTGCTGACTCGGCGTTAACTATGAACGTAATACACTTAATTTAATCTACTTTCAGGATGTGGGTAAAGGAAGAGTATGGAGACAACTCTAAAACTTTAACTTTAAAAAAAATATTGATAGAAAACGTGTCAGAGCATCAGCAGTCGCTCTAAACCAGGAAATTATATCTCCATAAAACGAGTGCGATGACTTTTCTCCTCCGCACAGACCTCCGCCATTGTGTTGACAAAGTTGATTGCAGAAGTCCCGCCCCTTCTTGATTCTGATTGGTCGGTGATCAAGAAGTGACATTGATGAGTGCGGCGGGGTTCCAAAAGTTGAACTATTTTCAACTGAGAGCGCTCAGACATGGCGACAAAAATCAGCTGATGCTGAGAGCGTTTTTGCGCCGAGGGTGCTGAGCGCTGAAAATGCTGAATCACATTGAGTTTGAATAAAAACCGGCGATGCCAGCGCCAAAAAACGCCGGCAGTGGACACACCCCCTAAATGTTCACCATGACCGTAGTACAACGGAACACTGAATCACTGCACTGTGGGAAACAACATCACTTTGCCCCGTAACCCCTTAGTAATCTTAAAGAGAAGTGAACTAATCAAAACAATAGTCTACTAAACTGATACACAGAATACAATTTGATATTACTTTGTTGTAAATTTAAATCAAATTAGGCAAATAACCTCAACCTGCGAAAAATAAGAATCTACAAACTAAAACTTCACAAAAGTCTCATCTTACACAAAAGACCTGCTTCCTGTTAGCACCTTCAGAAATGAGGAATTCAAGAAGTTCATCAGAGAACTAAATCCATATACAAGCTAACAAACTGTCTGGTTCCTTCAACTTTCACTCAGGACCAAAGTCATAAAAGTGAATAGGGCTCCACAGCACTCTTCACAATGAAGTCTTCTTTTAATATAATATCTAAGGACCGGGTTGTATCCCCTCTTTTCGTCTTCAGGGAGCTGGTATGATAAATATTTAGTTCATGTCTTTTAAAGAGCAGCTTCACACCCTCTTCACACATTCAGACGTGTATTCAAACAGACACGTCGGCGTCTTCTTTGGTTCAATGAGTTCAAGGTTTTTCTCACAGGTTTTTGTAGATCTTACATGCAGTGAAATTTGTTTTTCTCTCCGGAAGAAATTATCTTACAAAACCATGAAGGACTGAATCTAGGATCAGTAGATTGTACAATGCTTTGAACACGGTGTGACATGATGTAGAGTTCAGTTATAGAAGAGAGAATCAAAGAAAAGTTATTTAGCTTGTAACGAAACATCACCCTCCAGCTAGAAACTGCAGTTCATTGAGTGTCCACTAGAGGCTGTGTCCAAAAGTGAGTCAGTCTCCATAGAGCCCCATGTTAACACGTCCAACTTAAGAAATGGACATATTTAAAGCCAAGGGGTAAATTTTTTATATAACTTACCAATTTAAATTATATTAAGGCTTTAAATATGCATAATGAGGGACGTGGCCTCTGTGAGTGACAGGCGGGGGCTGCTAGCTATCTGCTAGGTGTCACCTCAGCTAATTCAAATACTGAACTGAACCTTTGGGCCGTGTTGAACTATGCTCATCATACCTGGTGTGTTTGTTTGTGTGATCTGTGTATTGGACATTAATTTGTCTGTGGGCCAGAGTCAGGATTGTTGTCTTCTTCTTCTTTCCGTCCTCTGCTTTAATTTTTACTTCTGCATGTTTTTTGTAAGCTTATTATTCTAAAATGTTGCAGTACCCTGAGAAAACATTGGGGGCAGTGTCGAGCAACGTAGCCAACAGTTCAACCTGGATAACCAAAACACGATGTAGAAGTATAGTTCGGAATATGGCGGGACTTTTTGAGGAAAGCCGGTGTGAGTTGGTCACTGGAAATCGGAAGTCGGTTGGATGGCAGAGAAGGAGAAGTGGAGGCCTTTGATGCCCCTTTAAGACCTGGTTCTAGTTCCGGGCTGGTGCTTGCGCTGGTTCGTAGCTAGTTCAACTTGCGAACCAACTCGGCACCAGTTTGTTTTTCCACCTGCTCAAGCCCGTGGAAGAGCCGTGTCATGAAGTCACTTCTACGTGACCGCTTTTCCCAGCAGCGCTCGCGCGAGCTTCCCGTCACAATTACCATGATGACGGACAACGAAGCATGCTTTCTGGTGTTGCTCCTGGCTTTTCGTAATCACATGAGGTCACGAAGAGAACTTAATCAACTTTACCAAAATTTCTGTGCTACTTGTCGTGCTTAACATGGACGGGGACTTCATACGAGGAGGAAGTTTTGTGTTTTTGGTCACGGAAAACCCGGCCCCTCACCCCTGACATAAACGGTTCGCGGTTCTAGACCAACAAAGAGTTGGTGCTGCTCTGGGACCTGTTTGAATGGCCGGGGACCTGTTCTCTCGCAGTCGAAAGTTGAGTCCGTCCCTGAAACTGCTTCGGTGGAAAAGGGGTATCACCGTTTGTTTGAGCGCCCTCTAGTGGATGCACTGTTTAATGTCTACCCCAATGTAAAGGACGTGTGTGGAGGTTATTTTCATACACAAAGTAAGCATAGATAATACTTTACTCTGAGAGATGACGACAGATTGTAGTCATGAGAAGTCCGGTTCAAAAAAGGTCCTAGTCACATTCTGCTTTTTAACCAGAGAATTTGGAGAGTCCAATATATCCCACAAGCTCCGTTCACCTCTGTAGTCTGATAAATAAATAACTCTGCTCATCTTGTCTCCATCTAATTGGCTGTCGGTTATTTAGCTTTAATAACTTGGCACTTGCAAATCCTTCTTTCTTCCCCAGCTCCACCCTCTTCTCCTCTTATGAACTCAAAGCCTCATTTACACCGGCGAGAGACCAATGGGTGAAGTCTATTATTTACACAGTCTACTCCACCATCCTGACTCACAAGTGCATGTGACCTTTGACCTTATGTCCACTCCTAGCTTCAGTTGTTGTGTCTTCAGTCCCATCAGCTCGCTGTCCTCGTCCTTAGCAGCCGTTTGCCTGAGTGACCCCCCTCTCCCCGACAACCCTCAGGGCCTCTCTGCGTCTCTCCTCCTCCCCCTCTCCTTCTACTCCTCCTTTTCTCTGTGAAGGTCTCGGGGTCGAACATCACATTACATCACCCGGATGATAATAAAAAGCGCACTAAATGTCACGCTGCACTGACGATAAATAACCGAGGGACTTCAGACTGCAGGTGTTGGTGTTCATCGCTGTTGGTCAGGAGGAAGAGTTTCAAACCTGTAAATATGTTTAATGATAGAAAGAGTGAAGTTTTCTGAGTTACACACAACCTTTCAGATCCATAACGAACAGATCTGACTCTGAAGCATGAAATAAATTCTGAATATGGTAAAAAACAACAACAACATTGCCTCAAATATTCCAGTTTGAGTGACGAACTTCTACATCTTCTTCTCCTCCCTCGTGGTGAATGTATGTGTTCCTGTTTTCCGTCAGTGGAACAAGTCGATCTTCACTTTTTATCCCTCATGAGTTAGTCATATATTTTTCTTCAATAGATCGCGCATGTATATTTTAAAGTCGTAAAAAGCTAACTGAGCTCGTCCCCTGCAGAAAGGTCTCGTTAGCATTTTATGACTTCCATCTAATTAAACCTTAATGATCATTCAGTCGTTAAACAGCCATTAAACACCTGAGGGCAAACATTCACCTTAAACTCTACTTGTTCTGTGAGTTATGAGAACAAAGCAAAGGTAAACGCTCGACCGCAGGTGTTGTAGTCTGAGGTGGATGTGACTCACCTGTAACAGTAACAGACCTTCAGATGGAAGGGATGCTCCTGTGTGTGTGTGTGTGTCTCGGCCTGGGAGGAGTTGCCCTGATTTACTGAACATCTCTCTGTTGTCCCATGATGCAACACCTGAGGAAGAGGAGGAGGAAGAGGAGGAGGGGGGTGGGGATTGTAGAGAGGAAGAAGATGAATGTGGCACATGATGCAGCGCCCTCGCAGTTGTCATGATGTGTATTCAGAAAGTCTAAATGGAGAATATAACCAAGGAGAAGTCTTGTTTTGAGTGTTTTCTTTCCTACATCACCAGAAAACACAACCAAACACACAGCAGTGATTCATGCAATGCTATCATTAGAACAAACTCTCCTTTTCACCAATACTTCAGGGCTTGTTCACACTTGTTCAGTCGTGCTACTTCATGATTTAATTTCAACATGCATGTCACCTAACATCTCGAGCAGGAGTGTCAAACCAATTTCAGTTCAGGGGCCACATATAGCCGGATTTAATCCCAAGTGATCTGGACCTGTAAAATCCCAGTATAACCTATAGATAACAAAAACTATTTTTTCCCCCCTTTGTTTTAGTGCAAAAAAGTACATTCTGAAAATGTTCACATTTAATGAACTGTCTTTTTACAAAAACAGCTGTTGAATGTTTCACCATAATGCTTCTCAAAGTGGGGCCAAATATTATATTCTTTAAAGATGACATATCACACTTTTTTCATCAATATATATTGGTCTAAGAGGTCCCCAAAACATGTCTTTAAAGTTTATGCTCAAAAAAGCACTTTGAAATCCGATTTTGGTCTGCCTGAAAAACCCTCTTCTTCAGTCCTCCTCAGAACACTCTGTTTTCTCTCTGACCACGCCCCCTCAGGAAGTGGATGTGCCTCGGCTCTCCAGCACGTTGATCTAATGTTTACATGTTGGCTGAATATACACGGCTGCTCAGAGATCACGTTACTTGCCAGAGAGGCAGCGGGACCTTTTCTGAAGGATTGGTCACAGATTCTGTGTTTCTTGTTGTTTTATTTGTCAGTATGTCGACGTGTGTCTTGGTACACAGCTACAGCTACGACATGTAGCTATGTAGCTATGCTAACTAGCGCTAGCACTTATCCATGATAAATAAAAATCATCCACTAGATCTTCAAATCTGCCGACGTGGGGAGTAAAACTGACCTTTGTGTTTATTAAGACAGCCTACAACTAGCATGCCTCCCTCCTTAGCTCCTTGTTAGCACACATGTGTGCAGGTAATGAAAAACGGAGGAGGGATTCAGTATTATTTTATACAGTCTATGGGCTGAACAAGCTCCCAGCTCTGACTCCGTGACCGACCGGATATTGTTGTTACGTAACAAAAACACGGAAGTCTGAAACGGCTCGTTTCACACACATTTATAACAGGGGCAGAATGGATTTTTTTCATTCTCGGGGGGATTGTAGACATGCCAGGGAAACATATTTCAGGTAAAGAACCATTAAAAAGTCGATTTTGCATGATATGTCACCTTTAAGCCCTGAAACCTGCTGCGAACACACCAAACACACAGGTTTCCCATTCACCTGACAAAAGAACAGATAGATTATAATAGTGAAGAAGGTAAAGTTGACTATTATGGACCCCTCAGCCCTGTATCCAAAAGTCCAAAAAGTCTATGAAATTCCACCGGATTATGCAAACTGCAAAAATCATTTTTCCTCACTTAGAGAAAAAACAGTCCTGGAGTTTGATTGTAGGACGAATTTGAAATAGCAGATACTTTTATTGAAAAATTTCAGTTAATGTCTTCTCTGTAATTATTTCACTCTGCAAAGGGCCGGATCGGAACCTCTGGCGGACGGCTTTGTCCGTATGTTTGACACCCCTGATCTAGAGGATACCAGGCTAGCTTATTTGCACCACCAGTGGCTGAAATTAAATGTGGACAGAGGATGAATACGTTTCTCTTTGGCCTCTCCAATCCACTCATTAGATGTGTATTCGGGTTGCAAAGGGGTGGAACATTTCTGGAAAGTTTCCGGTAAATTTCCATGGGAAGTTAGGCTGGGGATTTTTGGAAATATTCCAAATAGGAAACTTTCCATGGGAATTATGGGAATTGAGGGTAATTCAATGGTAAGGTATCATATCCAAGGATACATATTTGTTTTGTTATAAGCAGACATCCATCCAAATTAATACAATTAAAACAGATTTATTTGTAAGTAGAACTTTATCAAGTGTTAAATATTGTATTGAACAATCAATTCTTTCATTGCAGAACAAAACGATGAATGCTAAGTTAAATATTACTCATCCCCCCCTGACCAAACCCATTCAAAAATTAACAAAAATGCAATCCCATTCAAAATGTTAGATGAAAAGAGCCCCTCTCCCTCCTAAATAAGTCCCATTCAACATGCAAATAAAAAAGCATCTTCTTGCATGAAATCTTGTTTTGTTTTAGTCAGGATTATGCTAAAATATATTTTCCCCAACTATATTTAAGTTCCCTTTTAAGAGCCAACCTTCAATGAAGTAAATTCCTGGTTTATTCCTGTTAATTCCCATGGAAAGTTTCCAACTTTGAAAATTCCCAGAATTTTACAACCCTAATTTGTATATATCTTTGAGCCCTAAAAATGGATCTTTGAAGATCTGGCAAACCAGCAGGATAGTTCATGGCTCGCTGTGGAGCAGTATTTGAGTTATCTTGTTGTTGAGAGGCTGTTTGCCACATCTCCTCAGGTGTAAACATCGACACCTGGCCTGATTTGATTTGGCATCAACAAATCAAACCTGCATCCTGTTGTGTTTTTCCCCCTCTAAGAGATACTTCAAACATTTACAGAGAAGTTTATCACTCAGATAAATATTTAAAGGTGCTGCAAAAGTTTCTACCCCCCTCACAAACTCCGGGAACAAATTGAACCCTAATGTGTGTTTCTTAAGATGTTCAAACGTCTTTAAGGAAACATGGACTCTGAAGTCTTTCCTCAAAAGTGCAGCCTCACCCTGAGCCCTCCTCCCGTCCTCTAAAGCAGTTTGTATTTGTTCCCTGGTCCAAACATCCAGCAGACGTTAGGACATTTTGGTGTTGTGGGGATGGAGCCCGTGTTAATCTGTGATGAGCTGTCAGGTCGACGCCTCCATGCGTCTAATCCTGCCGTCCCTCTCAGATCTGATCTCATCCGCAGATCTGCAGAACCGCTCCAGGCAGCGCTGCTTTAATGCTGATAATGCCTTCTAGTTTGTGTGGAATATAATCTGTGGAAATCCCTTTAATCAAAGCGGCAGTGACACAAACATTGGCCGGGTAAAGACTTAATACGGCTAAATGCTACAGAGAGAAACTCCCACTGCTTTTTCTGCTGCTGAATTTAACCTCTGACTGAACCAGCAGCAACGAAACACACTTCATTCCTGTCTTTAAACACAACGTCGGTAAATTCAGGTATCCAGGAGATCCTTCAAAGAGGAGTGTGGGCTTCAGATTTAAATGTAACTTTGTGCTTAACAGAATGATAATATTTACATATCAGAAAGAACGAATAAAGCTATCCGTACAGCACACATCCATAAAGAGTTTGGGGATAATTATTGTAGCTTGGAGCAAATTTGAATTCAGAATGAATCTACAAGAGTGAAAGTCAAAGCTTTAAAACTCAGTGTGTCTGTTATGTAATTGTTCAGTAAATGCTATAATATCTCGGAGCAGGATCTGGGTTGTGTTGACAGTTTTAATTTTCTGCAGTTATTTTTGAGGCTTTGTTGCATTTAATGAAAGAACAGCAGGAGAGAGAGACGGGAAATGTGGAGAGTAGAGAGTGGGGGATGATATGCAGCAAAGGCCGGGACTAAAGTCTCTGTACATGGGGAGCATGCCTAAACCTCTGAGGTAAACCAGCCCCTCATGTTAGCCAAGAAATCCTCCTTTCAAGGACTACAACTAACAACTACTTTGATTGTTGATTGTCGGTACATCCTGTATCTTGTTTGAGTATGTTATCATGGTTTACAGGATTGTATCTATTGTAATCTTGTCCAAACAAGAATATATATATTGTTCAAAAGAAAAGTTGTTTGAACTTGATATAAAAGCACACAAGATATTAAATGTACAACATGAAGATCAAACAGCTTTAGCTTTTGCTTGTCCTCAGAAGATCCGGCTCAAATATCTTGCGTGCCTATTGTTACTTTATGTGCAAACAGAGACGCACACGTTTAAGCAGTACTTTAAGTGTCAAGATTTGTTCCTGGCATTTGAAGTAGTATCTTGTCCGAACAAGATTTAATATATTGTGAAAAAGAAAAGTTGTTTAAACAAGATATAAAAGCCAAAACTTGTGCAGAGATTGCACAAGAGTTTCAGCAGAGATAGTAAGTATGGGGGATGTCTCACTCCTCGGCAATTCAACAATGGAAATCAGTCTGCGCATAGCATGAAAACAGGCAATGACATCACATCACAGATACATTTATCGTCAACTAATTTTGTTGTATATTTTTTTATTTATTTATATTTTTTGGGGCATTTTGGCCTTTATGGATAGGACAGCTGAAGAGAGACAGGAAATGTGGACAGTAGAGAGTGGGGGATGATATGCAGCAAAGGCCGGAAGTCGAACCAGCCACTGCTGTGATGAGGACTTAAGTCTCTGTACATGGGGAGCATGCTTAAACTTCTGAGGTGAACCTAGCAACATTCTCAACTTTTTTTTAGCAGAAATTGAGCCTAGGAATCTTCCTTCGTAGGACTACAACTAACTACAAATTTCATTCTCAATGAGTTGTTGATTATTGAAACATAGCCACGTATTTCTACTTTTTATTTACCTATCAGGGTTCTCACGCGTCCTGGAAAACCTGGAAAACCTGAAAAAATTGACCAGTTTTAGACTGCTAATCTTTCAATGCAGACCTCCACTGAGAGGAACATATTAGATGTTCCTTATTTTGAGAAAAAAAAAAAAAATCCTTATTTATTTTTGTGCATTGCCTTTACACTGTTTTGCAGTACCTGCACCCAAATTGACTTGAAGCACTTTGTTACTGATCTTGTTTCCTCTTGTCTAGATCTTTGCTTGTGTTGTTCTTGTTCTCGTATGTACGTCGCTGTGGATAAAAGCGTCTGCTAAATGACATTGTAACATTGTAACACTGTAACATTGTAACATTAGACTATTTAGTAACTAAATTTAGACTGTCATACCAGCTTGATCATCACTAAAAATGTCCTGGAAAATGATCTCTGGAAAAGAGTGGGAACCCTGCCTATGTCTCAGCAGAGATAGTAAATTTGCATGATGTCTCACTCCCCAGCAATTCAACTAAGGAGATCAGTGTAATGTCAGCGCACAGCATGAAAACAGGAAGTGACATCACTTACTAATTATCGATAGTTGAACGCATCAGCGACTCATTTTGTCATTCATTTCTGTTGACAACGTTGTGATCTGATGCACTGAAGTTTATTTTTGGCCTCTGAAAAAGATGTTAAGTGAAACTCAAGATCTACTGACTACCATCATCTCAGTTCCATCACATTAGGAGCTTTAGCTGTTACTTATACCATGGGTCCCCAAACTTTCAGGCTGCGACCCCTAAAATAAAGGTGCCAAAGACCCATGACCCCCACTGTCCCTGGATGTAATTAAAATGTTGCTTCATACTTCATTTAGCTGGTCTGCAGCAAATGAGCCTAGCTTCATGCGCATGTGGCTGTGTTTCCTGTGCTGTTATGATTTAACTTGATGCTTCTGACGTTATATTTACAACAATGGGTCAAATTTGCAATTTTAGAATACTAAAAAAAACAATAAAAAAAAAAAAAAAACATCTGGAAGACTTCTTGCGATCCCTCACTTTGGGAACCCCTGACTTATACGACCAAAATGTGAGGCTGATTACTTCCTATATTTGACCTTAGACTGCAGTTTTGTCATTTCAGATGATTTGTGTCGTCCCCTGTCTAACGTTATTGTAAAGAGGTATTTATAGTTCTATCTGAAATGGACCAAATCAGACCAAACAGAACATCTGATCCAGAAAACAGTGCTCGCTCTGTGCTGGATGTTTTAATCGCCGTCTCTGGCTGCTGTTTGCTCAGCTGTCTTGGAAATGGATCCCTTGAAGTAAACACAACAGCAGTTATTATTCCATCCACAGCACTTTCAGAAGCTTCAGCCTTTGACTTCAGTTTAAAGTTTATGTTTGACCTTTCTGCTCAAAACTGGAATAACATACAGTAGTCACTCAAGATGAACTCTTCTTAAATGGTTTTTAAGGCTGTCAAGAAATACTTACAGGTGCAGGGGTTGGATATTTAAGAGAAAATGTGTCCTTGATTTTACTCGGAGCATCCTGTAATGGGAAATTGAGCATCTTGTATCTGTATCATATCTGAAGGCTTAAAATATGTGTTTAGAAAAGTCTCTTTAAAACAGTTTATAATAAAAAATAACAACCTAGATACTCCAGGATTAAGATCCCTAACTTGTGATTGATGGCATAAACTAGAATTAAGATATAATTGAAAGTTAAAGGCATGTTGTTTAGGTCTCTGGTTGACTTAAACTACATAATCAATCCAGGTGAGTCTTGATAGTGATCATTTTTTGGCTGGTAGTTGGACTTAAAGTCAAGAGGAGGCTAAAACCCTCCAAACTTCTCCTCTGATGACATGAATATCCTGTTTTTATTGAAATCTGGACAGTACTTGCGAATATGTTCTGCTTTAGATGTTCTATTTTTTACCCAGCATCCTCCTCTTATATTTTAGTCAAGTCGTCGTCTTGTCTACAAACGGTACTGCTAAAAGGTTGAATCTCTCCCCTCACTGAATCGTCTCTTAAAGCTCAGATGGCTTCACGCTGTCGTCTCAGGCAGCCGAGGAGGTGAAGATATGGAGTCGCCTCCTCGGAGGAGCGTCGCTTCTTTGAAGTGGGAGTCTGTTTTCTCTCCTTCAGTCATGGAGGATCCTCTGGGGACACTCTGAGCCCTTTTCGCAGACCCCTCCCACCGTCAGACTCCCCGATCAGCTTCAAAGTTTGGGACATTTGTGTCTCCAAAGTCTCGCGGCTTTGAAGTGAGGAAGGTTCAGGCACAAAGGTGCGTTCATGGACCTGTAAAACACAGTCGCGCGGCTAATTCAGCTCTGATAACAGGTTTGTTATTACCGCTGGGTGCTGGAAGGTTCGGCAGCAGATGAACTGGCGATGACTCTGTGTCCTCCTGACGAAGAAAAACACTTGGATTAAAAGAAAAGTGACTCTCTGTTGACTCTGCAGGCTGAGAAAGCGTCCTTGCTTAGAGTAGAACTGTAAAGATATATACAGCTGAGAGTTTTCTATGTGCTGCTACAGCAGTCTTTGTATCTTTGTACCTCTTTCATGCTATAAAGATCTGCATGTAAAGTCAGAACTTCCATGAATGACATCTTGGAAATTGCGTGCATATCTTCCTCAGAAATAATCATAACACCTCCCAGCATCCACAGAATATCTCAGTTTTCATCCATGTCCCTTCATTCTGTTTAAAACCACATCATTTTTTTGCTACGTTAACACCTAGCACTCGTACTTCCTATACTTCCAGAGCATTTTAGAGCGTCTCAGACGGAGATAAAAATCTAGTAGAGGTGATGTGGGCTAAAATGTTTTACTGCTAGAGTAAAATATGTCTGTTAAACAAAAGGCACACGAAAGTCTGCCCCTAAATCTACCTCTAGTGTATTTGATATAGAGTTTGAGAACAAAACAGACCAAAAACACACAATTTGTACAAACACAAGATACAGTGGTGGAAAAAAGTTTTCGGACACCCTTAAAATTTTACACAATCTCAAATACTGTCATGGAATATTTGTGGAAAAATATTTTTTGTGTTTCAAGCATTAGACAGACACAAACAAATACACATTATATTTTTTTCACCCCGGAACTAGGTACTTAACCCCTGAACTATGTGCGTTTCGACCGGAGGAACCAGACTCTAAATTTAGTTCAGGGGTAGTTAATCTCCCCCCTGAAAAGCCCCTGCTTGGGGGGGTAGTACTTTGTAAAGGTCCAGGGACTTTCGGTTGACTGTAACGGTGTGTGGAGTTTACACAGTTGTTGAAACAGAGGTAGTTCCTAGGAATGCATACTTGTTTAGTTTTTTATTAAGATTTCAAAATATGATTTAATATATATTTTTTTCTACATACGGCATTGGTCTGATTTTCACAATCTACCCGGGACTTCAGCCAATGGCGGGCACAGGAACATTTTAGTTCCGGGTAAAGTGATTCTGGGAGCTAAAAGACCCTGGAACTCTTGGTCGAAATGCACCTTTTGTTAGACCAAACAAGTTGTTTTTGGTCTCTGTGGCCCCATAAACTACATAAAAATGGACCAGTCCATCATGATGTCACCAGTTGGTTCCTTCACTGCCTAAATGACGCCTTATGTGGTGCATTCAGTTGCCGCCATGTTGGATTTTGGAGCCAATGGTCACCATATTTAGTGTCGAAAAAATGCCCCTTTGTATTGATTTTTATCAGTCTGTTTATTTATTCTGCAAAGTCTGACATTTAACATGGGACTCTATGGGGATTACCTCACTTTAGGAGTCAGCCTCTAGTGGACACTTGAGGAACTGCAATTTTTGGCACTTCAGCACTGGATTCCCTTTACAACACCAGATGTTGCTGTACTGTGTGACTTCGTGTTCACACCTTTATTTAAAGTCAGTGTGAAAATGAACCACACTAAGATATAACACATAGATGGATGCTTTTCTTCCTCATACAGATCATGTGTAGAGACTTTAAAGTGACCTAAAAACCTTGGTCTCTTTTCTGAACCTCGTTGTTTCATGTCGGACGTACAACTTGTAAAACTGGCACATTTTCACACATTTTTCAAAGTGTTCAGACCTCTCAGTGTGTGTTATGTAACTGCATGGGGAGCACAGGAGGATAAAGTGAACCTGAAGCCTCATTGTTGCAGCTTTATGTGTCGTTCAGGACGAAGGAACATATTATTTTGAAACAACAATAAAAACTCTGGCTCCTTCTCTGGAATATCTCCCTCTAAAGACCTAGATTTGGCGTTGGAGGAGCTAGACGGGGTAAAGTCTGATTTCAACCTTCATTTCTGTGCAGCTATTTTCAGCCGTGTGGTGAGAACATGAGGCCCGGTTGTGTTTCAGATAATGAAAACGCACCATCCAGCGGTGAGCGGCTCCTTTCATCCTCCCTGCGTTAGCTCGTTATTGCTCGAGCGCTCCGTTAAGACATTAAGTCGAGAAGTGAGAGCGCCGAGAAAAGAGAGAGTGAGAGAGAGAGATGTGTCTGTGTGAGTCACTCACCTAAAAATATCAGCCATATTCCTCCCGTTCTTCTCTGCCGGGTCGCTCTGACCCGTGAGTCACAGCTTCACATGGAAAGGTGCAGAAGCAGCCAGCGTTCAGAGAAAACCTGGTGATCTGACCGCAGGAGAGGATGTTCATCAGGGGAGAGAGGAGAGCAGACTGAGGGCAGGCGACAGACTCGACAGGACAAGACAGGTGGAGGAGACTAAAAAAAGGACTGCAAAAGACTGGAAAAGGTTCAGAACAACAAACATGGAGCAGGAGAGTTACAGCAACTTCACAGGCCCCAAAACAAAATGGCTGCTCTCTGCTTGCCCTGTTTTAAGAGGGAATGAGAGCAGGAAGTTGTTGCTACTCAGTGTACATGCTGAGTTGCTAAGTTAGACTTCTACAGAGCCCTGGAAGTCCTCAATAAGTATATATCTTTAAATCTTCAACAGATTTTACTCTCATAGTTTCGTCATATACATTTTGATATCTTGCGCAAAAAAAAACAACCTCTATTGGCACATCACATTACTTATTATATCCTAAGAAGTATCTTGCAAGCAACATATAATAACTTAAAGGATCCAGATATGATTTTTATATCTTGCTCTTAATACTCACTATTTTATTTTTAACAGGATTATTACTTAACCCTTACATAAAGATCTTGCACATGGTTCAAACATTCTCAAATTTGAAAAAAAATATCTTAAGTCTTACTGTCACTTTCCATCACCTTATTATTTTAATCAAATATCTTGAACAAAGTTATGTTCTCAAGACTGATTTAAATCACTTCTCACAAAATACAGTCAATATCTTACCCAGCTGTGACAAATGTCAAGTATCTTGCGGGCAGAGGTCAATTTGTTTTTACATAAACTACTTTTTCAACTTATAGTAGTCTTGGGAAAACATGATTTAACTTACTTTAACAAGGCATAGTTATAAGATGTTGCACACAAGACAATTATGCCATTTCTAAGCAAGATACTTCTAAAAATATCTTGCGTGCATCTTTTTAAAAATCTTGTATGGAATAGAAAAGTAGTACAGACATGAGTTTGATGTGTGCAGTATTTTAAGAGTTGCATCTTGTTTTAGTATGTTATCATGCTTTGCAGGATTGGATTTACTGTAATCTTGTCCAAACAAGATTATTGTTCACAAGGAAAGTTGTTTAAACAAGATATAAAATACAAAGCTTGTGCACACAAGATATTAAATATACAACATGCAGAACAAACAGCTTTAGCTTCTGCTTATGTTCACACAAGATATATATCTTGTCCTCAGAAGATCCAGCTCAAATATCTTGCGTGGCTATTGTTACTTTATGTGCAAACAGAGACGCACACGTTTAAGCAGTATACTTTGAGCACCAAGATTTGTGCCTGGCATTTCAAGTAGTATCTTGTCTGAACAAGATTTAATATATTGTGAAAGAGAAAAGTTGTTTAAACAAGATATAAAAGCCCAAAGCTTGTGCACACAAGATATTAAATATGCAACATTCAGATCAAACAGCTTTAGCTTCAGCCTATGTTCACACAAGATATGTATCTTGTCCTCAGAAGAGCTATCGTCCTCTAGCTCATATATCTTGCACGATATAGTTATTTTATGTGCAAACAGAGACGCACATGTTTAAGCAGTATTCTTTAAGCGTCAAGATTTGTTCCTGGCATTTCAAGTAGTATCTTGTCTGAACAAGATTTAATATATTGTTCACAAGGAAAGTTGTTTAAACAAGATATAAAAGCCAAAGCTTGTGCACACAAGATATTAAATATGCAACATTCAGATCAAACAGCTTTAGCTTCTGCTTATGTTCACACAAGATATGTATCTTGTTCTCAGACGATCCGGCTCAAATATCTTGAGCGCCTATAGTTATTTTGTGTGAAAACAGAGACGCACACGTTTAAGTTGTATACTTTAAGCGTCAAGATTTGTTCCTGGCATTTCAAGTAGTATCTTGTCCGAACAAGATTTATTATTTTGTGAAAAAGAAAAGTTGTTTGAACTTGATATAAAAGCACACAAGATATTAAATGTGCAACATGCAGATCAAACAGCTTTAGCTTCTGCTTATGTTCACACAAGATATGTATCTTGTTCTCAGACGATCCGGCTCAAATATCTTGCGCGCCTATAGTTATTTTGTGTGAAAACAGAGACACACACGTTTAAGTAGTATACTTTGAGCACCAAAATTTGTTTCTGGCATTTAATTCACTGATACTAGTATCTTGCCCGAACAAGATACTCAATTATTAGCTCACATTATAGTTTACTGAACTAACATTTTAGAAAGCCATGTGAGATCATGTCTTTTCATGTGTTTATGGGACAAAACAAGCTTCCAAACACCGGCAGCTACACAAGATCTGTCTCTTAATAAGAACAAGGATGAAGAGGAGGAACGTGTGAGCAGGATTACAGATCGGAGCAGACATCTGATACAGTTGGTGACAGTTTGTCTTGTCAGTACTACAGACACATTTTGTTTGTTACCTAAAGACTGCTGAGGTTCAATCCCCTGCTCTGATAATTTATTCATACTTTTGGCCTCGGACCAAGAGAAAAACACGCCTGATAAATCTCAGAGAAGTGACATCCACATGAGTCATTTGTTTTGTTTATTTTCTCAGATTTTGGCCTGAATTGGCACCACGGCTCCGGCTTAAAGGGACAGGAGTGGTTTAAGAGTGTCTCAGTGTTGTTTCTTGATAGAGACATATAAGGTCTCGCTCTTTTATTCTGCAGTTTGAGCCCACATTGTTGTATTTTAGTGTGCTCTATTTGTCTCAGGTAGTGTTCAGGAGTCCATGATGTTAAATAAGATGCTTTTGGACACAGCACCTGGAGTCAGTGACACATTTCCTCACTGTGTCTCTGGTTTCTTATCGTTAGCGAGCAGCAGCATCTCTGTTTCCAGCCTCCCGACAGTGATTTGTTGTTCTCCTCGGCGCGTTCGGCCTCTTTTCTCTCTGCTGCAGCCAGAAGATGGCATGGTTCGTATGCAGTCTCCTCTCACACTCCACACTCCAGATCACGGCTGCCACGCTATTATTAGCCCTTCCAATGCTTTAAAAATGTGTGTGTAAATAAACTGCTGCTGCACAAGCTGGGCCTCGTTGTGGAATAAACAGCACAAAATGCAAACATGCAGCACGTAAAGCAACATGACAGTTTATTGCTGTGTAAGTGGCTGATGATCGTGATCCAAACTGAAAAGGGATTTCCTGGTTTAAGCTGAGATTTAGGCCTGCGAATGCGTCACCTTCCCTCTGCCAAGAAGATTTTTTTTGACACATTTCCTTGCCTGCAGGGCGCTGTCGACAAACACTCAGGTTTTTTATCGCTCCCCGGTCTTCAGGACGGCAGCGCCAGCCACAATTTTTGCAAAGGCAATGACACGCTGTGGCTGGATAAAGAGCTACATGTGAGGAATTAAAAGCAGGGAGGAGAGAGGCCTGAATGGAAATGTGTTTCATCGGGTCTTCAGAGGAGAGAATATGTTTGCTTAATCACGTCTCACTTCAAAAAAAAACCTGCAGCCAAGTTGCCTGGTAACTAAAGTGCAGCGGAAATCTTTGACTTGAGAATGATAATTTAACAGAAGCAGCCAGAGAAAGTCTTTGAATATCCAAATTCAAGGCCTTAAAATGTCCTTGAATGCCGTTCCCAGTAGGAGTCCAGGTTTCTGTTTTGATCCATTTACATATTAAAATCCGGCTTTAACACACACACGCCACACTCTTTGAACAGTTTGAAGATTAAGTGTAGAATATGTTAATTATTTTAATTCAAGTCCCCAAAAAGTGCTTTAATTAACTTACATGCACGACTTAGATTATGGAAACAGCTTCTGTGTCCTGTTTAATGTGATTTTTATGGATTTGCAGACACATTTACATGTTGAAATCCAACTTTAGTGAAATGCTAGACTTCCTATCCTATCAAACCAAATGTGTGGGAAGTTCAAGATCTCATATATTCAGTGTTTTTTAATTTTTGGATCAATAAACGTATCAATTTGTTGTTGTTTCAACTAGAGGCAGCGGCTGTAACACTCATCAAAGCCACCAGACTTCATTAAAAACAGCTATTTAAACTGTTAGGACAGAGGAGTTGTTGGTCTTCCTCTGTCTAGATCAGTTTCTATGTTTGTTATTATGCAGCAATAGTATGGTGTTGGTTCAATAATCATTATTTAAACAGGAAAGTCACATCCCAACTTAAATAAACCAACAGACTGATGCAGAGGTAGACTAACAAGGACATTTTGAGGCCCTACTTGTTGTTAAGGTCTTAGAAAGTGTTTCATGATGAGCTATATTTAAACTGTTAGGACAAAGGAGTTGCTGCTCTACCTCTGCCTTGATCTATGTTTGTTAATGTGCAGCAATAGTATGGTGTTGGTGCCATAATCAGAATTCAAACAGGAAAGTCACATCACAACACAAATCAACCAACTGACTGCTGCAGAGGAAGATTAACAACTTCTTGTTGTTTGACGTTTAAGTTCTGTTTTTTCCAAAATGCTGCATTCAAGGACATTTTGAAGCCCCACTTGTGGTTTATTAGGTCTTAGAAAGTGTTGCATGATGCTGAAGTTGGATATCAGAATATAAATGAGTCTGAAAACCTTTAAAAACTACATTCTTTAAACTTGAACAGGACACATAAGCTGAATCCACAGTTTAAATGCTGGATGTAAGTTATTTAAAGTGTTATTTTCAGGACTCTGAGTCTTCAGACTTCTTTTGGTCTTTATTTAAAATCTGATTTCAATATGTAAATGGATCAAAATAGAGAAACCTGGACTCCTCCAGGGAACAGCATTCAAGGACATTATAAACAAACATAACTGTTTATTCACGCTCTCCAAAACAACCAGACTCCATTTATAAAAATAGCAATTTTACATCCCTGTACTCAGGAGTCGTCCATCCACTGCTGGTTCCATTGCTCAGTTTGTCTTTGTGACTTTGGTGTTTTAAATATATAAGTCAGGTTTTTGCAACATACAAAAACACTAACAATGTAAGGCAGAGTAGATCAGCAACTCCAATATTCTGTGAGATAAATTTACTCTTTTTTTGAATGAGGACTGGTTGTTGTGCTAAAACCAGCTGTTACTGGTTAAAAATAATCTTTCTCTGTAGGGATTATTTCTCTAATGTTTTCAGACACTTAGACTATCAATCTGAGACTATTAGGGACAAAAACGGGAACTTAAGGCTGATTTATACTTCTGCATTGAATCAACGGCGTACCCTACGCCGGGGGTCCGCGTAGCTCCCGTACCTACGCCGAGGCCTACGCACGTAGCTGACTTGTACCTCCTCCAAAATGTAACTCCCCGTAGAGCCGACGCGGACCGCAAGCTCTGTGATTGGTCCGCTCGGCGGCTTTGTCTTTCCCGCATTTACAGCACTTCCGGGATCCCGGACATCGGCCGCACATCGGCCGTGTATTTCATCTCCTCCTCTCTATTCTTCATGTAATCATGTCTGTATGATAAACAGCAACATGTATCAGCTGTAGATTAACAGAACACGCTCTGAAACTCTGTGGAAAAGTAAACAGAGATCGTAGCAGGACCGGAAGCAGGCGGCCGGCTATCAGAGAGACCACACTGCCCTCAGGCGTTTCGGCGGAGAATTGCTGCGCGACACGGACACATCAACGCAAAAGTATGTGGTGCTCATGTCTGCGTCAGCCCCTGCTGCGTAGGGGAGACGCAGAAGTATAAATCAGCCTTTAGAGTGGACACACTTTGATCTAATAAGTGTAATGTTACAGCCATTACAGCTAGAGCTGGGCAATATTGAAAAAGATGTTATCACGATAACATTTTTCATATCAGATGATATTGATGATTTTTTTACAATAGATATCAAATCATTCTTTCATATCATTTTGAAGGCATAATTTTTTTTTCCTGAGTGAAAGTGGAAGAAACCAGACGGCTTGTTGGCTTTTTCTGGTATTTAGTAGTCCAGTAAATAGCCAAAATATCTTCTTTTTTCAAATTATTAGTATTATTATTTTATAAAATTATATTTTGGGGTATTTTTCCCTTTATTGATAGGAGAGCTGTAGAGAGACAGGGAGTGTTGGGAGTAGAGAGTGGGGGAGGACATGCAGGAAATGGTTGCGGCCAAGAATCGAACCGGCGACCTCTACTACGAGGACTGTAGCCTCTGTATGTGGGGCACATAGACCGCTAGGCCACCAGGGCCCCAGCCAAAATATCTTAACTAATAAAGTTTAGTGGCCTTTCTTTTCAGTTGTCTTCAGTGTTGCTGTCGCTCGTTTCTGTTGTTTACATTCCGCCCCAAACGTCTTTAAGCCTCGCCTACCTCTTACCCTGCAACACGATTGGCTGTTCCTTGCCGACTTCTTCGTCTGTTTAATGTTGGGTGGGAACTAGCGTTTAAGAAACACTCCCTTTCCAGTGGTTGCGGGGGTGTAATTAAAGATTTAAATATATCAACGTTTTACCATACATTTGTTATATTTATATTGAGAAAAATAATATCACGATAATTATCGTTATCGTTTTATCGCCCAGCCCTAATTACAGCCTGTTATGCCATCAAAACCCCAAAATATGTAAAAACAGGGCCAAGATGACATAATCTGATTCTCCCTTTTAAGGAAATACTTGATAGTAGTGGTTGATGTCAGAGCCAGAATATATAAAAGACTAGTTTCTACACTCAAGGCCTCAAAATGTCCTTCTCCTCCTTTGAGTTGTAGGTTTCTGTATTCATTGCCGCACCTGTTTACACGTACAGATCAAACTTTAACAATAAGAACCATGTAACCTCTCATTAGAACTTGAGGAGAATACAATAATGTCTTAGAATAAATGAGTTCCTACAAAGGAATGTAGTCCCAGTAGCTGTGAATAATAAAGTTATTTTCCATATAACTCATGTTAAATCACAGCACTGTAAGAGTTCTTTATTTGCATTTTCACATCCATTAACAAACAAAAGTCAGAGTTAATGCAATCCACAGGTCACAGCTAACCAACTGCAGCTCTGCATAAAATTAGCAAAGCAATTTAGTGCTTCTGCAGCTGAATACAATGTGTTGCTTATTATTTGTATGACTTAATAGACGGTAGACTTCCCTGCAAAATGTCACTGAATTAGACTTTGAGTGACGACTCTTTCTGTAGGAGTAAAACTGGAATACTTTCAGGTTTAACCTTAAGCAGCAAGAGATAAATGTAAAGATTTCATGAGGTTTGTATTTTGTTAAACAGCCAACCTTGAGATGAAGTCTAACATGTGGTTAAAAGTGCTCTTAAAGAACATCCGCTCAGCTCCAGAGTGAAAAATAGCTCCTGTGATTTATTCCTCTGTTTGTGTGAGTGACGTCTGTTCCTGGGAGACAAACTCTCCAGATAAAAGAACGATAAGTTGATCAAACCCTGCTTTAAAGATTCTGAGTCATTCGTTTGAGGTTTGGTTTTTTTAGTGGTGCTGTGGTTCGGGGTTAAATTTAGCCGTTGAAGGAGGTCCGTCCTTGTGCTGCCAGTCAGGCGCTAACAAAGAGCGCCGAGTAATAAATGGGACTTTAATTTGTTTTTCTCTCCGACAAGGTCGCCGTGAGTGATGGGTGAAAGGCGGCGGTGGTGGGATGGAGTGTTGGGAGTGAAGAGGGGGTTAGAAAACGTGAGGATGGGGCGCTTAAAAGCCTCAATTTACATGAATGTGTTTGTAGCTTTAACGGTGATGTACTTCAGTCATTTCTCCCGTTTATTTCTGACGGGACATGAATGCATCACATTGTAAAGGAAGGGGAGGATTGATGTGAAGGTGGAGGAGAGGAAGGAGCTGTAAGTGAGATGTTTGCTGTCTCCATGGCAACAGGCTGACAAGGATTATGGGTTGTGTAGTATTAGGAGAAATCTGACAATCCAAACCTCAGCAAAAAATAAAGAAGGATTTAGCAGAAATGAGTATTTCTGGAGAGATTTGTGCAGTTTGCTAAATACCGAGTTGTGTTTAAGCAACTCGCTCCACAGTGATAATACAAGTAACCTAAAATACTATGTGGCCTCACGCATCTCGACCCTTTAAGCAGACTTTTCAATGAATTAACTTGATCTGTTGACCTTGTTTTACCCTGTAGTTTCAATTAAGTAAAATCTTAACATTACAACATTTAGTTATACATAACACAAGTGGTTCCAGACTCGTCAGGGACCTGCACCCCTCCAATAACACACAAAATACTCTTTTTCTTTTATTTTTAGCATATTTATTAGAAAATAAACTGTGTATTTTTGCATTTCAAGGTGACTCTTGGAGTTTTTTTCCAAGTCACGGACATAAAAAACCTTAGACAAGGGGTCACTAGTGCACAAGTTTTGTTTAACAGTGCAACAAAATGTTGTAAAAAACATATTTTGGGGTATTTTCGCCATTAATAGATCGGACGGCTAAAGAGAGACAGGAAATGTGGGGAGCAGAGAGAAGGGAAGATATGCAGTAAATGGTCTGGACTGGGAGTCAAACCTGCAACCACTGTGACAAGGACTATAGCCTCCATATGTGGGGCACACGCTTGGACCACTAAACCAGGGGTTCCCAAACTTTTCAGCCCACGACCCCCAAAATATAGGTCCCAAAGACTCGTGACCCCCACTGTCCCTCAAAGTGATTTCATGTGGCTTCATTTGGCTAGTCTGCAGAAAATTAGCTCACGTATGAGCTACTATTTTTGTTGATACTTTTAACCATAATGGTTCAAATGTACTATTTTCAGATAACTTTAAAAAAAAAAAAAACAATCGGGAAGACATATCACGACCCCCCAATTTGTGCCTCGCGATCCCCCAGGGGGTCCCTACCAAGGGAGAAGTTCCCTCGGCTGGGGGTGAAGCTTTCAGCAGAGTGTCTGCCCCCTGGTGGCTGGCTGCAGTATATGTAAAAAAATCCAGTCAAACTTTGCTGTAATAAAAATACAATAAATAAAAACACGTCGTACGAATGTTTCTCACATCCGTATGCTGTGGTGATATGTAGTTAGTATTTGACTGTTTTGTGTTCAAGGCCTCTTTTTCCTGAAAAATTTATTTTTCGTTAGTTATTAGAGTTTAAAAAACGGGGTTTTACTTCCTGTTTCCTTTGATTCACAGCCGCCATAGAGGGAAACTTCAAAGGACACACAGCGTCTTGTGACGCTACGCTGTAGGGCGGAGCTTGTTACCGTGGCTTCACAGGCTCTGGCTGCACAATGGCGGCGCCCACGAGCGGGATTTTTTGGCTTCAGAACCGTACAACGGGAAGAGGCGGAGCAACGCTGTCCATTTTTATTTACAGTCTATGGTCCCTACCCACACTTTGGGAACCCCTGCACTAAACCAATGGCGCCCCAGAAAACAAAAGTGTATATCTGACCGCTATCTGTGTTTAATTTACATTTCACATAATGCATTTAAGACTGCTTTTCACTTGGTAGCCATTAAGATATTTTCAATCCACATTTTCACGCTTTAATTCTCTTTAGTCAAGTCTTCACAAGCTACAAGACATTTTTTAGCGAGTTTTAATGCACCTTTATTAAAACTGACATCCCAAATGTCCAAGCTAGAACCCTTCCAGCCCTTTTGAAAACTTCTCAAGCATGTTATCTGGAACTTTGAGACCTCAGATTGGTCCAAACCAAGCGGCAACCTCTGATGTTGAAAACTAAAGCTAAAAACTGCAGTTCCTAGAGTGTCCACTTGAGGCTGGCTCTAAAAGCCAAAGAAGCCCCATTGACACCCTCATTAAAGTGCCCATTATCGAATATTTTCATCATCTATCCTTTTTGATTATATTAAGGCTAAGTCTTAAGCATAAGTAGAGCTGTGGTTGAGTTGACTGGCAGGTGAGTTGGGGATGTTGTAGCTGTTTTCTTGGAGGCTAAAGGTCCGCCTGAACTCCACCTTTTTGCCTTCGCTAGGTTTACTAAAAGTTGTACTGACTGAGTCAACTTTTCCAATATGGCCGCCTCCATTGTTTGGCTCTATGTCCCTTCTTAAGAAACCAATGTTTTGGTTATAACTGATGCAATCTTCATGCCTTTGGTCCCTGTAGTATTTAGGCCTATCTGTTAGCATCTTTGATAGCACAACTGTTGCTTTTCTGAGACGATGGCGACGTGCGACTTGATTCAGCAAAGGTTCAGCCTGCAAGTCCAGAGGGGAACTTCTGCTTATCTACCTCAGAGCACGCTCCAGCTTTCTTCAATTACTGATAAGCACTCGTCTGTGTTGCAGCCCGAGTCGAGTGTGAGACCTCTCTGCAGCCTCCGTGTGACCGGCTGGTTGTGCTGTGTCTCCTCTGCCCTCTGACCTTACACTGTGTTTACATGTAGCCTGTCAGGTAACCAGCTGCTCTATTAGCACGCGTGCTGAAAGTTGAACGCTGGGTTCAAACGCACGGCGCAGCTGCAGGAAGAGAAGAAGAAGAAGAAGAAGAATGAGAAGAAGAGGAATCACTTTTTCCGTGCAGCTGAGTTTTATTTTACCGCCTGACATTTCAGCTACCTCTGTAAATGTATTCAAATTAATTTCCCATTATTGCGTGCTTATCGTGGGCCGCAGAGACGTAAACAAAGATGCGGACAAAAGCAATTAAAAATAAATGGGGTTTGGACAGAGGAGCCCGAGAGGAAGAGATAAAGGCGGAAACAGTGAGGAGCTGTTGCTGCTGCCGCTGAGCTTTTATTTTGTATTTCTCTCAAACTGTTGTGGACTTTTCGGTTCCCGTCCTGCGGCGTCATCACGCTAAACGGCCAAATTAACCCAATTATTTGAAGCGAGCTGAAGTGGCGCTGCTGCCTGCAGGCGCCTAGTTCTCTCTGTACGTCCATGTCGTCTCTACAGCTCCCAGCTATACGTGTATGTGTGTGTGTGTGTGTTTCCCGGTGTGTGTGTGTGTTGAGCAGACATTATTCATCGGTCAGCTGAATCCGTGCCTGCAGAGGAGGAGTGATTACTGCGCGGCTTTGCTTAATGAAAAATAATGACTCGCTCTGTGCTGAGTTTTTTCTTTTTGTGTGTCCGTGCTCTTTTTTTTTTTTAGCGTGACGTTTAACTCGACTGTACCTGAGCTCCGTGTCAGAGGGAGACTTCAGATGTGAAAAGAAGAAAAAAAAAACCTCGGCACAGTTTGTTCAGCCTTCACAACAATAGTTCTTAAATGAAGGCTGGTTTCCACAGCAACATGCCAAATATAACAAGGCTGCTGCTCACATAAAATAAAGACACACACACACACGCAGATGCAGACAGACTGCAGGCCTTAAATCAGCCTCTGTTGTGCTGTTCAGTCTTTAAACGTCAGATTCAAATAGACACTCACACCTGCAGGTCTTCAACAAACTGACTTTTCAGCATCCAAACATGATGAGGAGTTTTTGTTTTTGACATCCTGGTGATCTCTGCTGTTTGACTCCTCCCACCCTCTCCTGATGACGGTGAATCAGAGGGCAAAACTCAACATCAGAGGCTGCTGTGTGGAAGTTTAACTGATAGACAACTCTTTTGATGTTTAACTTGGATACAGATCTTGAGAGACAAACAGAACCAACAATTTAAAGCTTCTTTTACACAAGGTTTCCTGAACATTTCAGGAACACTGCCCCTGAAATAAAAAAGAGTTCCCCGTTCACAAGTGTCCTTCACAGTGTGGAGTCTCTCCCGTTGGTATGCAAGGTGGGAGACGAGGCTCAGGAGGCAGGACATGGCGTAAATTCTGTGAATGTCAGAGTGTCATGTTTACAACATGATGCCAGACAAAGCAACAGACACCTACGCTATGATGACAGCCTTTGCATTTATATCAAAGCTATATGCGTAAACAGGGATGTGTGGATTCTCCTCCTTCAACTTCTGATGTCTTTTATTCGCACCGGTCGCTTAATATAAACATCATCAGGCGTGGGTGTTTCCCTTCTCCAAAACCCGCCCTTTCCTACAGGCACATGTTCGGGTGATTTTCACCCTTTTTTTGTTTCTCTCTCCTGCTGCTGTTTGTTTGTCAAGAAAACTGTGCCTTCACCAGGGAAGTCTCAAATGTCCCAGGAATGGGTGGACCGAACACCAAGTTTCCAGTTTCATAATTTTTTGTTCTGAATTTGGTCCTGAATTCCAGATTTTCAGGAATTTTGGAACATTTTTTATTATTTATAGACATTTAACGAAAGAGTCCCAAGGATTGAGCCTTGGGGAACTCCATTTTAACACTCAAATGTGTTTACATTAAATTGTAAGTTATCACTTTAACGCCTTAATTTTGATAGGGTCCTGCCATGATACATTTTTTTCATTTTGTTAGACATGGCACAGTTCAAAATAAAAGAGCACTACTCTAATTTGTCATGTATTGTCATGTATTGTCATATTTTGATAAGTACTTTTTATGGGGTATATTATATCGGGTAAAAAACACCCTGCGTTAGTGATGGTGTTACTAATTTTAGCAATAGTGTTCTAGGGTTAAGCAACAGAGGTGAATACCTTTACTTTTTTTTAATCTCTCTTATTAGTCATGCTTCAAGTTTATATGGTCCTACATTTCCCATAATGCAACTTAAAAGTATGTACTCTTCAGACAACCTCTCATCCTAGTTAACTGCAGTGAGACTTGAACCCAAATACATATACAGATCCCCAGTAGGATCTTGGGTTTGAACTCTTCCACTCGACTGACATGTTTTCGTTGTGACAAGATATTCAAACTACCCAAGTGCTAAATTTACATGAAATCTTCTGTAGCCATTCATGTTACCCAGAAGATGAATCTTAGTAGTTTAATTTTCCTCTATAGCACCACAATCCAGTCAAAATGTCTGCTTCTTTGCTTCTTTCCTAAACTTAGAACAACAAACACGTAAAGGGCCAGGTTGCCAAAATTTAACTGAATCATTCACAGTCCCAGGAGGATGATACCTATTGAATTCCTTACTCCCTGGCTCCACACTTAGTCCACACTTAAACTTAGAAAGTGTATATGTTTAACTAATTTTCCCACTATTCAAACACATTCATGTTCCCCAGAGGATGAACCCTTTCCTTTGACTGTATTAAAGATGCTCAAACTTCGTTATCCAAAAGAGTTGTAAACCCTTTGGACAAGATATCACAAATTCTGACAAACCTAAATGTCATACTTTTGATGCTGATATCCCTAGAGGATAAACCGTGCCCTTCTGTCAAGATAACCTCATTTGCCGTTGCCTAGTGTGAACTCATTCTGTATTTATTAGCGGCGTATTTTCAAGATTTCTATGAAACGAAACACCATTTTACCTGAAAGCACAAAGCAACAAATATATTCATAAACACTGAAATAGCTTCAGATCTAAAGAAGTAATTTCAAATAAATAATGCTCTGACTAGACTCAGTGATTTGTGATGGTGTAGTAACAGTATTTAGGGTGGTTTATTTCCTGGTCAGCAGGGTTTCCGTCCTCAGTATGTCGTATGATTCTCCCCGTCAGCACTGTAATGGATTCAGCGTCCACACTCCAACGACTTCCTCCCCACACGTGCAGAAGCAGAGACAAAAGACAATTTCATTTACCTGCGTCTAATGAAAAGGCAATTTGTCGTGTGATAGGATGGAGATGGAGTGAGTTGATGACGTGCAGACACACACCTGCTTGCTCTACTCGTCCTGCCTGCGGCTTCAGAGCTGAAATGAATGACGCTGAGAAAACTGAGAGACCACCCAGCGTCTGCAGCTCCACAGACTCAATCATCCTCTGCATGCTGACCTGTCAGAGAACTGATATCAACACGCTCACTCAATATTAGCCTCCAAAGATCAGGGTTTGATGCAAGATGGTGAAAACTAGGAGCTGAACCGGGCCTCAATATTTCTCTCCTTTTTCCTAGGAACCATTTTTGCGACTCAAAATTTAAATGAAGGTGGATTACAGCATTTATTTGACCTCTTTGAAACATAAAATTTAAGCACAAACTGGTGTTTGAACAGGCAAATTTTATAGATTTTTTCATTTTCTGGAGAGCCATAAAAAACAAGAAAGTAGCTTGTTTTTCTGTCCAATGAGGTCATCTGAATTAGCCAAATTAACATTTAAAGGCAACGCATTTCTTGAAGATAAATGCTGGAAATGTTGATGTTTTTATGACGGAAGTCTGCAGACCTGGTTTTTGAGTCAATATTGACGTAAAGGTTCAACTGTGTGTCAGTTCTGCCCTAAAATGTCTAATTTGGCTTTTCATTACTGGTCCCATGAGGATCAACCTATGTCATTTAGAACCCCATTAGCTCTCCCTGGGAGCCGTAATCAGGATCAACTACAAACCATTGCAGTTATCCCAAATTAGTAAGAAGCTGATTATATTAAGTGTATTTCTTCAAAAATACTAGTTTTGTTGTCTTTAATGCGAAAGAATGTAGACTTTAATTTGACGTCTTAGATAGATAGATAAGTAGATAGATCTTTATTTGTCCCTAATAAGGAAATTTGTAGTCATGGTCTGTACAAGAATAAATAAACAATAAATACCCACCCAGCCTCCCAACAATGCTGCACATCATCCCACATATACACACCGGACACATATATATACACACATGACACATTACTGGGGCATTTTGTTCAGAAGTGCTATGGCAGACGGGACAAAGCTCCTGCCAAACCGGGCTCGTCCGCAGCACAGGGATCTATATCTGAGTTACTGTTGATCTGTTTGTCAAATCTACAACAAAGTTCTTGACTTGGTTTTTAGTTTTCAAAAAGCTCAAAAGAGTTGCTGACTGTCGTCTTAGTGACTTAGAAAAGTACCTCTGGGTGTCATCTGCGTAAATGTTGAGTTTGACTTTATTTGTTTGGTTAAATGTTTCTAAGTGAAGCATGAAGACATTAAATGAAAGAGTCCCAAGGTTTGAGCCTTGGGGGACTCCATCTAACATTTAAATGTGTTTACATTTAGGTACTAGTAATCACTTTAATGCCTTCATTTTCTAACTTTTACAAGAGCTTCAGTGTTTTTCGCTGCATCGTTTTAAGAATGAGTTATTAGATTTTGTTCTATACTTTAATAACATAGCTAACACTATATAATAATAATAATAATAATAATAATAATAATAATAATAATAATAATAATAAATTGTATTTATAAAGCACTTTTCTGAATACTCAATCATATGAAATACAGATTAATAAAAACATGAATGAAAAGCATTAAATACACTTTAAAGCAATCATACATTAAAAGCATAAATAGATGGGTTTTAGTGAGTGTTTGGAAAGTGGACAGGTTGGGGCAGTTTTGAATGTTTAGTGGTAAGGCGTTCCAGAGGTTTGGTGCTTGGTGTCAGGCGGTATGGAGAGGAGGTTGGCGTTGGAGGATCGGAGGTTACGGGAGGGGTAACACACACTCTATAAAGGTGTCCCATTGAAACCGTACATAAAATCGAACAGGCTGCTGTTTGAGAACCCTGCTTGGTTAAAAACCAACACTGCTGCTAAGAAAAATGTTTCTCCCCACCAAAAATTGTCAGAGCAGCTGCTAAATCGAGCTTCCAGGAGCTTCGTTTAATTAACATGTAGAAACAGTATCCACAGGCGTCCTGAATGATGCTCCAACAGTCATTTTCGCTGTAACTAAGTGGCTGTTTCTCCTGCTGGAGCTGTGAATATGTGAGAGCCACACCTCTAATTGAACACAAGCATGTCAGAGCATGTTTCAAGCCTCATGCTGCCGTCAGCTGCTGACACACGGGGGACCGGGCCTTCTTTTTATCCAGACCTCCTCACACCTCCTCCTGCTCTTACACTCATCAGACAGGTCCCTTCAATCTCCTGTGATTTCTACAACTGAGAGTCAAAGTCCAGATGTCAGGTTGTAGTGTCTCCTTGTAAACATACAACTATACAGCACCTGGAAGATTAATTTGTTTGGTGCCAATACAAACATACTTTGATCAGAAACTTCAGGTACAAGTAAAATATTCTTAAAACTTCCTGCAGTCTTAAATCCAGTTTGAGGTTTCAGGAGGAAGATCCTCAAATCTCCCTTCTTTTATTGCATCAAGGGACCACGAGTCCACTTGATCAACATTTTTATCTATGACACAATATTCAAAAACAAATTTAATAACTTTCTTGTAATCTTTTGCATACATTCAGAGTCCCCAGAGGGTGTTTTTTTATTTTTTATTTTGCTAACCTTTCCTGCAACACCACCACAACTACCAAACCCTTACTCAGTTAATTCATAGAAATCAAAACTTTAATAAATCAAAAAATTGAAGAATTACTTAAAAACAAATTTGACCAGGCATATTCATAGTTCCCAGAGGATTAACTCTTTACACTATAAACTAAGGATGTCCTCGTTTGATTGACAAAGATTAAACGTCATCAACCTTTTCTATTCAACATACATACTACTCTGTCAAAATAACTGTAGAGGTTAAGTAAGTAAACTGTAGCTCGGGTTGATAACAGATGGCTGTTGTCTGTCTAACATGAGTCTCAGATCAGATTTTGGCATGCCTGAAAAACCCTCTTCTTCAGTCCTCCTCAGAACAGGCTGTTTTCTCTCTGACCACGCCCCCTCAGGAAGTGGATGTGCCTCGGCTGTCCAGCACGTTGATCTAATGTTTACATGTTGGCTGAATATACACGGCTGCTCAGAGATCACGTTACTTCAACCCTCTGAATCTGATCCAGAATCTGATCCTGACGGAGAGGCGCCTGTAGCAGGATCTTTCTGAAGGATTGGTCACAGATTTAGTGTTTCTTGTTGTTTTATTTATCAGTATGTCGACGTGTGTCTTGGTACACAGCTACAGCTACAGCTATGAACATGTAGCTATGTGGCTATGCTAATTAGTGCTAGCACTTATCCATGACAAATAAAAATCATCCACTAGATCTTCAAATCTGCAGACGTGGGGAGTAAAACTGACCTTTGTGTTTATTAAGACAGCCTAGAACTAGCATGCCTCCCTCCTAAGCTCCTTGTTAGCACACGTGTGCAGGGAATGAAAAACGGAGGGGGGATTCAGTATCATTTTATACAGTCTATGGGCTGAACAAGCTCCGAGCTCTGACTCCGTGACAGACCGGATATTGTTGTTACGTAACAAAAACACTGGATTGGTTGGTGTTTCCTAGGTTTACTCTGGCTGTAGAGCGGCTTTTTTCACTCTTTTTAGGAACACATTATGTATTGATTGCCATCGGGACAGAAAGATCATTTTACCCAGTATAACAAAAAGTGTATCTAAATCTGACTACCAACCTCAGCTTTAATCCCACATTATGGAAAAACTGAAAGTCAAGGAATTATTGACTTTTGAGCTCCTGAGGGGACACACTTTGTCATTTTGGAACTGATACAAATGATAATCAAGGTGACCTTGTTGCAGTCACTTCAGTGGAATTCATAGTTTTGAATTGTGATGGATTTTGAATACATTTCCTCAGACCTTCGACTGTGACCTTCAAACATCTTGGCTCAAACCACCAAAGACACTTATTCCAGACGTTTTCCAGTCAAACTTTGGGGGCTCGGTCTGCATTGGACACCGCAGTTTTGGTGAGGAAGGAGACTGAGGCAGCTGGGCAGGTGGCCGACGTTTCCCACGAGGCTCCACACTCGCAGCTTTGAGAGATGAAGCCCGTCAGAGTTAGCCAAACAGCGCTAATGCTCTCCCCAGAAATCCTCCCCGTCCAAATGCTAACAAGGAAAGCAGAAGCCGGCTGTGTTTGTGTGCATTTTGAACAGATGCTCTGGCTGTAAATACGGGGGGGAAATGCCATTTGTTTTCATTTTGTTGCATTCAGGGGAAGGGGGAGGATTATGTGGTGAGAGAAAACAGTCATTGAGATGCAGCGAGCAGCAAATTCAGTCTGTGCATCCTCTGACTGAGCTGATCTTTATCCTTTGCACTGAAAAACAAACATTGGGAGTGAAGGACAGGTACAAACATACGCCTGCTTTTAATCCAGAGACAGGTTTAATGATGTCAAACGAACGACCTTCGCTGTCTTTTAAAGCATTTCTGCAACTCTCAGATTATTTGAATATATTTTATCCTGAATATTTGTTCCAAAAAAAATCGTATTTAGGTCGTAGTCTGACAAAACAGCAGCATCCACTGTGTTCTTATTTGTCTTTCTTTTGAAATCCTAACAGAAACTTGAAGGAGATATTTTTGGATGTAGTCTGTTTTATTTTGGGCACTACTCGTGGAAGTTGTTGTTTACAGAGGGACTCTTCTGTTGGTGTGCGGTCTGTAAACTACACAGGCGAATTAATCAAACAACAAACAGCAGACATGAAGCTCTGTGGCTCGCCGTCTCTTGAAGTAGAGCTCTGAATAATTCCTCTTTCTCCTCCTCTTTGTGCCGTTAATTCTTTAGAGGTCATCGTCTTTATCTCTGACGACTGAAGTAACCTCACACTGAATCTGTCTGCACACACACACTGGGTGATCTCTGCAGACACACACGGAGCAGAAACAGAGTCAAACACACTTATTGTGAACCCGTTTTTGTCTCTTTCGGTGCATTCATCTCCCTGACGTCACACCACCACTCAGCTCCAGAGTTTGAATTTCCCCTGTGCGTGAAAACAATGCATAGAGAATGAATCAGTCTGTGTTTATCCGTCTGACCGTCCTGACCCTCCACGATCCTCCAGACTGCAGCTCCTCAGCGGGTTTCTGTGTCCCGCTCTGCTCCCCTGAAAAGGATCCGCATGCATTCTCTGGATTTCAGATGACAAACAAGTTGCAGATCTCCTCAGAGCGGCCCGGCTGTGACATCACGGCGGCGTCTGAACCCCCTGGAGGACTCGCTGCTGTTTGTTAGTGTTTGTTAAAGAGCAGGAGGGGCGAGGACGAGGAGTCACTGCAGCGTGAAGTCGATCAGACAGAAGAGAGTGGAGACTAAAAAAAGAAGCTGCTACTGATGAAACCAAATCCAGCATCAGCTCAGAAATCTTAATGTTTATGGAACGGTTTTTCAAATCACCTGCAGTCTGAAACCAGGACCACATGCTTCAGTGTGATCTGATCCAGAATATTTATCATATATGGATGTTTTCCTGCCAGAATCTTGCCTGTATCTCTCTTGTTTACATCCATAAAAACATTTGACTGACATTACCGTGGAGCAGAGAACATGCCAAACAAACGTAGGGCTGTGACTCAGAATTACTTTCACTATCAACCCTGTCATGGGAACTGCATAAGAGTTGATCAGTGCCATCATCAATTCTGCTCATTGACCCATTCTTTATTGATTCCCTCATCACTTCCATGTTTCATTCTTATGCTAACATGCTAACATATGATAAAACGAACATACCTTCACTGCTCTGCTGAGACAGGAAAGCACTCATTGACTGGTGTTATGGTTTTAAGTGTGACCCTGTTAACTGGTCTTGAAATCCATCGTATCGCTCTGTTTTTCAAGCTGAAGAGAGACAGGAAATGTGGGGAGTGGAGAGTAGGGGAGGACATGCAGGACCAGTGATTGCTGCAATGAGGACTATACCCTCTGTACATGGGGCGCACTTAGCTGCAAGGCCAACGACGCACCATCTTATTTGACTCCAACGAATACTCACTTTGAAGCAACTGGAACTGAATAATAATTCGATTTTTCACAACTTGAATTTCAGTCAGACACCTCACATTATTCTCAACTAAAAGTTTATTAATGCAGCAGTAACAGTGTTTGTGTTTGGCCGTCACTCCTCCACAGATGAGCTTATATGCAGGAATTGAGGAGTAATGAGATCGGACTGACGGCCAAATTCCACCAGATCCGTGTCCGGTCTGTCTCTGATCCGTCATGGCACCGGAGCCTAAAGGTTTCTATTCTAGTCAATGTGTTAACTTCCACTGGATCCGCTCTGTTGTGTTCCAGCTGCGTCTCTGATCCAGCAGGTTGCAGCCCTCTGGATCAGATACGCAAACTTCTATTTTTGATGGATGCACCTGGAGCGGGACAGGAAGTCAGGCACCAAAAAAAACCCCAAAACATTTGATGAATTTTCAGAATAAAACACGGTGTTATCGCTAGATCGTGTTTTAACTTAACTTTGAGCGGAGCCAGGCTTTGAGTCATCAGGTCAGAGGTTTTCAGAGGACCATAAAGACAGCAGGGCTAAAGAGAGGAGTCGGATCATCGTTGATTCAGTACTTCTCGCGGGAAAACCTCGGTCACATGACTCCAGCTGTCAGGCGATCTGGCTCGGTGCTGCGTTCTGAAAAAGCAACGGGACACAGATCTGGGGGAAGTCCCGTGTAACCCCCATTGGAACCTACAGGTGGATGCTGGGTTGAAGTTTGTACTCAGCACAGGAGCAGGGCAGAGGCAGAGACAGGATGTCTTGCAGCTCTTATAAACCGCCAAATGAGAGGATGTTGAAATCAGCTGATTGAGAGGATGACGTGTCAGAATGAATCAAGTTGCCTGCCTGACTAGCTTGCAGTCTTTGCTTGATTATCAATCAATTATCAAAGAAGTTTTCATATTATTTCCTTTCAATCGTTGCTTTAGTCCTGCTCTCACCTCACGATCATGCTTCTTTCACTGCTTGTAAAGGTTTGAACGCTCAGATATGTGTATTACAAACTGAATATGAGTCCACAGAAGTTCATCTCTGCATCAACAACGCCGCACCTTGAACATTGAACCTCATCAAATTTTCTTTCTCTGTTGCAGAATCAGACATTGTGCAAAGGCCTCGAACTTCAGAATGGACAGGTGAGAAGCCGTGAGGTAAATGATGAAATCACAATGTTCATGTTCGGTCTGAATGGTTCAGATTCCCTCCTTACTCTGTGAGACAAAGAAGTGGAGTTGTTTGTTATAACAGGATTATTGTGCGTGCACCGATCGACCCATGGTGACCAGCATCAGCTGATTTCATCCTGTTCATGTGATCTGTGACCGGTCCTCTCAGATATGGCAGACCCCATGCTGATATCAGATTTCCACACTCCAGTCACATGTTTCATGCCATGTTCACACTGACAAACACTAACACGACACACACACACACACACACACACACACACACACACACACACACACACACACACACACACACACACACACACACACACACACACACACACACACACACACACACACAAGCTCACACATCGGGAGTGTGAGCGTAAGGTGCCAGCTAGGAGAAAAAACATTGACCTAGTAGAAGAGTGAGTGTTTTATTGTTGTTACATGTGGGATCAGTTCTGATCATAAAGCTGAGATTCAAACGGAGGATTTATTTTATTGCTTGTGCCGTCAGTTATCTTTAGTTTTAAAGAAAGAAAATCAGATTCAGCAGGTTTGACCTTGGCAAAATTCTGCAATTGGAATCAGCCGAAAAAAACCTCATCTATCATATATTTTTCATTTGAACTCTTGATTTGAAAAGTTGCTCCAAGCTTTAGAAAAATAAAGGGCAGTTCAAGTTTTTGCCTCCCAGACATGGTGGAGTAAAGGACGCATGAATGGATTATACTGGAGCAAAGTTATTTAGTTTTATTTACATCTTTTGTGTTGTTTTCCACATCTTTGAAGGTGTTTCATTCTCTCTTTAAACCCTCTTTATAGCCTCTTTTTTTGTGTTCTTCTGTGTTTTATGTCTATACAGTACTTAAATATATAGACTGAGCTATAGATGGCACTATATAAGATTTTATTGATACCAATCTCATCATCAATTCTATTCATTGACCCATTCTTTATCACTTCCTATGGATTTTCCACAGCCTGCAGGTTTTGATCTAATGCTAACATGTGACAAAACTCACATACCCTCACTGCTCTGCTGAGACAGCAAAGCACTCATTGACCGGTGTTTCAGTGTAAAGTGTGACCTTGTTAACTGGCAACTTTCATCCGAATGCATCTTTAGTTATTTCAATTCAACAGTTATTGAGACTCTCTCTCATGAATGCCTTTAGGAAAGCTGAGACTCGCAAAGCACTTGTTGACCGGTGTTATGGTTTAAAATGTGACCTTGTTAACTAGCTACTTAAACCCAAATGCATCTTTAGTTATTTAGATTCAACAGTTATTGAGACTCTCTGTCATGAATGCCTTTAGGAAAGCTGAGACAGCAAAGCACTTGTTGACCGGTGTTATGGTTTAAAATGTGACCTTGTTAACTAGCTACTTAAACCCAAATGCATCTTTAGTTATTTAGATTCAACAGTTATTGAGACTCTGTCATGAATGCCTTTAGGAAAGCTAAGACAGGAATCACTCATTGACCGGTGTTTTGGTATAAAATGTTACCCTGCTAACTGGTGACTTTCAACCAAATGCATATTTGGTTATTTAGAGTCAACAGTTATTGATACTCTCTCTCAGGAATGCCGATAGGAAAGCACTTGTTGACAGGTGTTATGGTTTTAAGAGTGACCCTGTAGTCTGGCGACTTTCACCTGATTGCATCTTTGGTTATTGAGACTCTCTCTCATGAATGCCTTTAGGAAAGCTGAGACAGCAAAGCACTCGTTGACCGGTGTTTCAGTGTAAAGTGTGACCTTGTTAACTGGCGACTTTCATCCGAATGCTTCTTTAGTTATTTAGATTCAACAGTTCTAGAGACTCTCTCTCATGAATGCCTTTGAGAAAGCTGAAACAGGAAGCATTCATTGACCGGTGTTATGGTTTAAAATATGACTTTATTAACTGATTCTCTCATGAATGCCTTTAGGAAAGCTGAGACAGGAAGCACTCATTTACCGGTGTTATGGTTTGAAATATGACTTTATTAATTGAATCTCTCATGAATGCCTTTAGGAAAACTGAGACAGTAAAGCACTCATTGACCGGTGTTTCAGTGTAAAGTGTGACCTTGTTAACTGGCGACTTTCATCCCAATGCATCTTTAGTTATTTAGATTCAACAGTTATTTAGACTCTCTCTCATGAAAACCTTTAGGGAAGCTGAGACAGGAAAGCACGCATTGACGAGTGTTTCAGTGTAAAATGTGACCTTGACTTTCACCGAATGCGTCTTTATTTGCTGTCGTTTAAAACTCTCTTTAAGTTTTCACTTAAGAGTAATTTAAAGACTTTATTTTGTCATCACACTGAAAAAACAAACACACATTAATTCATGAAGACTCTGTTTCTACCAGCAGCTGTTATAAATTGACGACCACCGATGCATTCAGCTGAATGCCGCCAGATAACAGGGTCACTCTACACTGGCGGCGCAGAGCGTCGAACACATGGCGTTCCTGATACTTAATGCTGGGCTGCGTGGAGGAATGTTTCAGTATGTCGCTGGTGTTTCCTGCGTTGCTTGAAATCACACGTCTGCACTGTTGACGTCATTTTGAATGAATGTGAGCCCCACGTTGAACCGCTGCTGAGTCCTGTCGGCCATGATTACTGCCTCCACTTTGTTGATGTTGGACTGCCTCTTGTGACGTCAAGACATGCAGAACTAAGACATTGGTGAGCATACAGGTAAATGATGTAGATTGCCTGAAGTAGCTGGAACCGGTTCTAATCCCTATACCTTTCTACTTTTTGCTCCATTTCCGACTTTGATTATCTTCTTTAAACTCTCAAACACACATTTTGTAACTTTGAACAAGGCAAAGAAACTATTGTGCAATAAATCTTATGATGTAATCCACAAAATGAAACATTTTTCAACACTTAAGATGATAAAATTGACTCATCTTGGTGATATTTAGCCACAGAAGTTTCAGAAGTTCATGCGTATTCTGCATGTGACAAATCTGTAGATCAAGAAGGAGAAAAACTGCCTCTCCTCCTCCTCCTCTTCCTTTCTCCTCTGTTTGGAGATTTACTAAAACTAAGCATTGCAGTTTCCACAGTGTCTCCTCAGTTCATCTCTGTCCTCTCTGTAAGTGACAGTGAGCGTTTGTGGCTGCAGGGAAACTCTGCAGAATGTAAATGACTCCCTCGGCTGCTTCAGAGACAAAGAGAGGCGCGTAAAGAGCAGAAAGATGGAGATTCATTACCCGTCAGTTTAATTTCAGAGCTGCGATTCATTACATGCTGGAGTCGATTTGGCCTCTCGGTGCTGCAGCTCGTCTGTCTGCAGGCCGGAGCACAGACAGAGAGAGAGAGAGGGAGGGAGGGAGGGAGGGAGAGAGAGAGAGCATGCACAGAGCTCTGCAGGAGGAAAAAAAAAAGCTCATTAAAATGAAGTTTGCTCTCTGTGATGGAGGATAATTGTTGCAGAGCATCAGTGTGTGTAATTGAGGCTGAATTTGTTCTACAGGTTTACCTTGTAAACAGGCAGATTTGCATTTTTCCTCCTGAGCTGGGAGGGAACAGGAGGATGGATTTATGTGCTATCAGGATATGTTGAGCTTTAAGTTTTCAGAGACATGAAGCTGCCTCTGTTGGCTCGATCACTACGGTAACTGATGCTGCACACCTGACTTTCTCTGGATGAAGAACGTACGGTGTCATGTCTGATTTAGCTGTGAGGTGCTGTTCTTTCACTTATACAACTACATCTGCAACTTCATCAACAGAAGTGTTTCCCTGCAGAGTGTGTGTGTGTGTGTGTGTGACTATCAGAACAAGTTGAGAGGGGAGGAGAACAGAGATCACATTCTCCATGAATTAAAACATCAAGTAAGATTTCAAGAATTAAGTCCAAATATTTACGAGAATAAAGTCATAATGTTAAAAGAATAGAGTTGTTATTTTATGAGTATAAAGCTGCAAGAAAAAGTCGCTATATATATATATATATATATAAGTTATTTTTGGAGCATTTTTGTCTTTAATGGACAGGACAGCTGAAGAGGGACATGAAATGTAGGGAGTAGAGAGTCGGGGAGGACATGCAGTAAATGATCAAGGCTGGAATCGATCCTGCGACCTCTGCGACGAGGGCTATAGCCTCTGTATATGGGATGCGCGCTTAGACAGCTAGGCCAACGGTGCCCCAAAAGTCGCACATTTACAAGAAAAAGTCACAAGTTTACACAAATAAAATCGTAAATTTACAAAATTAAAATAATACATTTTGAGAATAATACATTGAGAGTTGTCATGATAGGCAAACCTGAGGAAACAAATGACTAAACCTCTTTTTCCCTCACTATTAAGTCAGAGTAAAGTCATCTCAGGGTCCAAACCGTCCTGCAACCGATCGGCACCTAAGTATGTAAGTTGGCTGTGCATGGAGGGCAAAACTTACAACGTTATTTAAATAACGTTGTTATTTTAATGAGAAAGAAGCCATAATAACAGGCTATGGTAAATATCCTCTCAAACAACATATGAAGAAATCAGAAGAGCACATCTGCCCCCTGCACTAACATGAAGTACCTGGATCACCTTGTGAAGTTGAACTCAACAGCTGAAGACACAGCGGTTGCAATAGCTGACTATCAGCCCGCTCTCCATCGCAATTCTTTCATTCAGAATCTTGATACTTCAGAAAATGTGCCGCTGATGTGCTAAAATATTAGGTATTCAGTTGTTTATGAGACTTGTATTAAAGTATAGCTTCAAAATAACTCAGTTTTATGCATTTATCATTCAAATTTAATATCTGTGATTCTTTCAAACAAGCCTTGATCGTAATTCCCTGCTCTGCATCTCTCTATCATCTTTGATGGATGGCAATAAAAGGAATCTTCAATCTTGAAGATGCCCCATGTTCCTCATTATAGTTCTGGTGGCTGGCTGCTCTTCTGAGCGTATCCTAAAGTCATGACTTTGTACTCATAAAATGATGACCCTTTCTTCTTGTAAATGTCTGATTTTATTCTCTTATATTTCCAACTTTATTCTTGAAATCCCACTTCTTTCTTTCCTATAGGTCGTGCCTAATACTCTGTCATAGTTTTGGACCTTTGCTTATATTTTCTGCATAGAGTCTGACAGTCCAGCCTGTTTCTCCTAATGGAAATCTAATGGACCACTGCAGCACAATTGTCCCTGCAGGCCACCATACCAGGGACTAATGGATGATGTTTCAAGGCCTCAGGTGTGGGCAGCAGTTTGTTAGGACAAGTGATGAAAGAATTCCTGTGCAGTCTTCTTTTTCTGTGCACTTGTCATCCTTTATTGTCCAAGAAGAAGATATGTAAGACATGGAGTTGAAAGATGTCGTCAGTACTTCATTGTTAGCTGCATGTTTCAGTTTTGCAGCCTTCAAAAACACTTCCAGCACCTACATTTTGTCCCTTGCTTTCAGATTCTGTATTCATATTACATATTACAGCAGTAGTTTTTAAATCTAATGTTGTTTCATACTCTTCATGTTTGTACGTTAAGATAACAGAGCCTGACACAGAAAGCCTGAGTTAAAAAGACAAAGTTTAAACAACCTTTGTGAAACACTCTGTCTCTACTTCAAAGTTTTTGTTGAGCCAGTGAACTCAAATAAAGACAACTTATGTTGAATTTGCTTCTTACTACCAGCCTCAGGTTTTCTAAGTGTCTGCTCACTTTAAACACTGCATGTCGGCCATGTTTTGGAGGCTCTGTGTGCTTTTATTCCTGCTGCTGCTAACAGAGGAGCTAATTAAAACTGCTCCTTCAGACTCCAACGTTTGATTCCGACTAAAGAGATTCCTGCAGAACAGAAACTCCCTAAAGGGGAAAAATCGTCTTTAAGACAACAGATAAACAAACCTCCGCGTTTCTCTTTGTGTTTTTGTGGCTGAAGCTTCAGTGAGTCTCTGCCAAAGTTCCTCCTCAGGCCTGTTAATGAAGAGAGCGCAGAGGAACAGCTCGTGTGTTTCCTCCCTGAGGTGTAATTAAAGAGAGACGAGCAGGAGATCAATCCTGAACATCAGAACGTGACACACTGGATCATCCTCAGGAGAGTCTGAATGTTTAACAGAGAGGCGGCGTGACAGGAGGCAGACTTCACCTTAAACACAACTCTGACCCTCGTTCAGACCCAAACCACATATCCCAGCATGCACCAGGACACAAAGGACTCCTCATCACGCAGACAGAGTATCACATTAAGGATAATTAAGAGACTGATTGTTCCTTAAGGAGGGATTTAATGTGTTTTCTTTGGAGATTAAAGAAATCAGATACTTCATTTGAAGCAGAAAGGGATCTTTAGGAGTCAAAGTCTGAGGTTGTCCTGATGCATCGACCTGATGCAAACAATAGGGCAAAAGTCAAAGAAAAGAGGACCATGATCCCGGTTCACTGTCTTTTAGAAGAAGATGGAAGCTGACAGCAAAACAACTGACAACTTTCTGATCATCTTAATGTTAATTTTCCAGCAAAAGTTGTAGAAAACAATGTTTTTAGCCTTTTAAAGATAAAGATTTCCTACATTTCTCTGTCAAACAGCCTGAAACTCAAAGACATTCAGTGTAAGTAGATATCTAAGTAACAAATCCTGCATTTCAAGACACATAGCTGAACTGTGATGGGTTTCTACCCTTATATTCTGACACTTTATAGAGCAAAAATTCACTAATGAATTAAGGAATCTATAGGTAGATTACTCAATGCATCGCCTGATACTAAAATTTTCATCTTATTAGTTTTCAAAAAGTTTAACTTGTTGATTTTAAAAAAACAAACAAGTTTTATATTTACATTTTAGGAGCATACATTTAACTTCTGTTTTCACTTCTGCAACCACAGAATACAAGGATATTTGTTGTTCTCACAGGATACATCTTTGGAGGTTATTTGTCTATTTTTGTAGGATGTAGTTCCACATGTTTGGATTACAGTCATTTTAGTAAAGGTTAGCTTTAAAAGTCAATGTAGCTATATTTTTTAGCTCTTAAAAACATATCCTTGTTGATTTAAGTGGGAAGGGATGCTATGATAAGACGGGCTGTGCTGATTGGCTGCTTGAATATTGCCTGAGGAGGGAGGGTGCAGACACATTCAGAGGTGGAAAACCCCCAAAACAAATTTGGCAAGCGCACCAGAAGAACCTGCACCAGTACACTACACATATGATCCAGAATCTGACCCCAAACAGGAACAGGCAACTGTTGAAGTTTTAAAGCTGTGGTTACAACAGCACATTTCTGAGTGGTATGTTAGAAATGTAGTGTTATTCCTACTTTTATATATGTAACTTCATGTGGTCAGCCCTGGTTGTAGAAGCTGTGTGAGGTGAAATCAAACAAAAATATTAGCAGCAGGGGCCAATGGCGTAGGAGGAAGCTTGCTGCATGCATGCTTAGGCAAATCCCTCCTGTTGTGACATCACCACAGGAGCAAATTCAAATCGCCTTGTAGAAAGTATGTTTTCTGTTGTAGGTGGGTCACAGGAACATTGTAGAGGCTTTGTTACTTCCACATTCTCAGAGCTAACTAGGCTGGAGGATGACTAAAGTATGTATGTGTAGGCTAGGAAACAGGTTGTTGATTAAAAGTCCCATTTATACATCTAAATCAACAACATAGCTTTACACTCTTTTAGAGACTGACTGTAACCATTCATTAAAAACCCAAAGCTTCCCACTGACATTTTCAAAACACTTTACAAATAAGAAGTTTCATGTTTATTTTCTAAAAACAGACGCTCACCGAAAGAGGAAGAACGAGGACAATGTTGTACTTGTTTGGGATTATTTTAGTGGTGGATGGATCCAGCCAAAAATAAAAGTGTGTGTTCATAGTTTTATAAAAAACTACTTTTTACATGTAGACAATTTCCTCCTGGGACTTGTTAGAATTTCTGGAAGCTTTCAGCATTTCAAGACTCTCTTGAAAGTCAGACTTTGAGCAAACAAAGCACCTTAATGAAGTTGTAATTTTTACTTCCTGCCTCATGGTAATGACCTTTTTATCACTCTGTCTCCATGCTTCATGTCCTCTCTGTCTCTCTAGTGTTTCATATGAAGGACACACACTCCATGATTCCAGAGATCCAGCATGTCTCTGACTAAATCACCACCTGCTGTGAGCAAATTAAATATTGACTCCTCGTATTGACTTGTAGATCTAATTTGAAGTGATTGCGGACGAGAAATAATGGTGCAGAAAAAAGAGTGAAGGGGGGGCGGCGGCTTTGATGGTGAGCAGTCGGTTGTTAACGGGTGGCGTAATTGGCTGTAAGGAGCGAATCATCCAGTGGAAGAAGGAACTAGTTTGTGCAGAAGTCAGGGTCAGTTTGTGGATTGAATCAAAGAAGAGGAAGCGGTTTGAACGGGTTTGTATTGTAAGAATTGATGCTGCACATCCAGCTGAGATGATAGCAGCAGTCAGTGGGACGGCTGCAGATGGAGGAAATAAATGACGTCGGATGGTTTGACGGTTGGTGTTGATGGAGGCCCCCGCTCTGCAGACTGAGTATCTTCCTCCTTCGAGCCCCGCCGCGGCGCAGGAAAAACTCATCTCAGACGCAGCGCTGCAGAAACGGAGCGTCTTTCATTCAGATCCACTCTGTCAATATTTGCCCGCTGGCCTCAAACCAAATACTCTGATATTGAAAGTCGTCACACTCGGCGAGGCACAAAGAAGAAGAAGGAGGGAGGAGAGGGCTGCAGAGAGAAATGAAGCTCCACTCCTCCTTCATAAAGTATGAAAGGAAAACACAACAGGAGGAGCACCTAAAGGGTAATTAATTTACTGTGTCACCTGGACAGAATTCTGACATATTTTTACATTTCATTGATTTACACTAGTAGATATCCTCAGACTGCAACAGTGACACACATTGTGGATGCAATGTGATCCTTGGGGGGGTAAAGCCTGTCCTTTGAAAGTTAATCTGACGGGCTCAGATTGTTATGAAAATGTCCGACAACATATCGAATGAATCCCTACAACGATAGAAACAGCTTTAACATCGCTCTCTTCAATGCCACCAAGCTCCATTGACTGAAAGTGTTGATTTACCTTAAAGAAGATGGTAGCTGCTTGTTTACCGTGCAGAATCACACAAACAACTTAAGCGTGATTGTGTGATTTGGTGTTTAAACAGCCCGTCATCACCTCTCTTCAAAGCCACCATTACTAATAACAGATAGTTTACCTCACAGGGAGTTGCTTTGAAAGTGTAGAGTGGGATATCTTTATTATCTTAAATGAAGTCCCCAAAACTTACTTATGTACTTTTAGGCAACACTTAAATTATGAACACAGCCCCTGTGCCCTGTTCAATGTGATTGTGAAGCTTTCCAGTCACAGCTACATGTTGAAATCCAACTGCAGCATCATGCAACACTTTCAAAGGCTTCAGATTACCATGAGTCCTACCCCATGAGGGAATTGGAGGCCTTGAAATGACCTTGAATTCAGTATTTTCAAAATATTCGGTTTGTTTTTTCAGATCAGTAAATTTATCCATCTGCTTATTATGCAGGTTTAGCCATTACATCACTTTCTACAAGGCTGTGGCAGTAGGGTTGCAAATGGTGGAAAATTTCCTGTAAATATCTGGGAAGTTTCCGTGGGAAGTTAAGCTGAGGAATTTTGGAAATATTCCAAATAGGATTACAATTCTATGGGAATTAATGGGAGTTAACTGGGAATTGAGGGTAATTTAATGGAAAGGTATCATATCCAAGCATAAATATTTGTTTGTTATAAGCAGACATCCATCCAAAATAATACAATTAAAACAGATTTATTTGTAAGTAGAACTTTATCAAGTGTTAAATATTTAATTGAACAATCAATTCTTTCACTGAAGAATAAAAACACGAGTGTTGAGTTAAATATTACTCATCCACTCGACCCAACCCATTCAAAAATTTACAAAAATGCAATCCCAACAAAGTCCCATTCAAAATGTTAAATAAAAAAGAACTGCTCTCCCTCTAAAAAAGTCCAATTAAACATGAAAATAAGAAAGCATCTTCCCTCAAGCTTCTCAAGCCTAGCCTCTGTGTTTCTGCTAAACCCTTTCAGGCAATGGTCTCTTAAGTTCCCTATTCATTTTGAAATCTTTTTATTGGAATTTTTCCCCTTTTTTGCATACATTAATTCACACATCACAACATGTATCAACCAACAAAAAAAAAAAAGACATTAAAAAACAGCAAAAACAACTTAACAAGGCAATCCATGCCTAACACACGTAGAAAAAAAATCCAACCTTCAATTTAGTAAATTCTTGATTTATTCCCGTTAATTCCCATGAAAAGTTTCCAACTTTGAAAATTCCCAGAATTTTGCAACCCTATGTGAGACTCATACAAAACTGTGATTTAACCTACAAAAACAAAAACAAATTTTCCTTGTTTTCACCGGTGTCTGGTTGTCATAAGGTATTCCTACCACATGGTGGCAGTAGAGCGTCTTAAAGGTGTTTGCTAACAAAATTTAGTAACAGAAGAAGAAGAATGCTGAATTAACTGAATTAAAAAGCAAAAGAAGAAGAAAACATTAGCAACAGTAGCTGGAAATACGTCTATAGCGGTGTGAGATTTAAAAATGGAGAGAGTTACAGAGACTGAACATGGCTGTGAAGTGTAAACTTACACACCACGATGCTGCGTCACAGAAACACCGGCATAAAGGTCGAGACAGACGTTACTAGCAGCACCTCATCCCGGTGCTTGGTAACACAAGGAGATCTAGTCTGCATGTTTCTTCTTTAAGGGAGGGGGGGCTCAAGTACCAATAATTGCTGAATAGTTGCCAGTGACCTATCGAATAGCATTTTGGCTTGAAATGCCCACCCCTAATTCCAAGTCACACCATTACATAAACAAACAATATGGCCAAGGCAGACATAGACCAACAACTCCCATGTGCTGTGGTGTAACATTACTACTAACAGCTGTTTCTGGTTAAAGAATAATCTTCATCTGAACATGAAGCTGTCAGATACTTAGAATAACAATCTGAGTCTGTCAAGGACAAAAACAAGATATTTTATTGGACACACTTTAATCCATCAAGGATTATGTTGCAGCCATTACAGCCTGTTTCACTGCTGCAGGATCAACTCAACTACTGGAGATATTCAGAAACTATAAGACACACTTGTAAATTTGACCATATACGTAAAAAAAAGAGTCAAGGTTTAAAAAATCTGGAAACTCTCTTGAACAGAAGCTTTACTTTTGGTCTCATAGTTCACCTTTTCCACAGAAGTGAACAACAGAAAGGTAATACAGGAAACAGACACAGCTCTTTAAGCTATAGGAGCAGACAGTAAAGGTGTGCTCCCGTCTCAGCAGGCTGCAGGTCTTCAGGTTCACTTCGAGTCCGGTTCTCATCTCCTCTCTGACACACACTTTAATTACACACCATATGTCGAGTCTGCCTCCAACATGTGGTGAACCGCAGCCTCTCTGTTTGGACAAAACGCTTCATTTACATCCAGTGCTCAGTTTCTACCTCCTGGCATCAGCTTGGGTATCTGTCCTCTGCACAGAGCTGGCACTGAGCGCGCTCAGTTGGGCTTCAGCGGGCAGAGGTTGTTGCGAGACGTGGATGAGTAAACAGGAAACAAAAACCAGGTCAGGCTGTGTAAATCGCTTTGAAAACATGGAAACGGTGGATCTGGAGGTCAGGATTACATGTTAGAGGTATTAAAAAAAAAAAAAGTTGATCCATAATGTGTTACTATCCAGAAAAACAATCAAATGTAATGAAATTAATATTTATCAGCAGAACTTTGAATTGTTTAGACCCACAAATGTCACCAGATCTTGATTTTAGAGCTTTTTTCTTCAACATAAAGTGACAAAAGGACAAAAGTAAAACCTTGGGATCTGATGGTGCAGAACCTTCAAGTCACCTCTGACATAAACAAACAAACAAACAAACAAACAAACAAACAAGCAAACAAACAATTGTGGTTTGGTTGGTATATTATCAGCCCATAAATGCAGCCACCCACTCCCTCCTTTTTGTCTCTAAACCCCCATGCTCCATCATGTAGACCCCCCCCTCTGTACAGCAGTTAGACCCCTCCTCTGCACAGATGAGTGTGTTGGGATGTTTCCTCTCTGCCTCGGGCTGTGTCACCTCTCGGTAGAGGGAGAGAGAGAGAGAGAGAGAGAGAGAGAGAGAGAGAGAGAGAGAGAGAGAGAGAGAGAGAGAGAGAGAGAGAGAGAGAGAGAGAGAGAGAGAGAGAGAGAGAGAGAGAGAGAGAGAGAGAGAGAGAGAGAGAGAGAGAGAGAGAGAGAGAGAGAGAGAGAGAGAGAGAGAGAGAGACGGGGGGAGGGTTGGGAGGGACTAAAAAAAAAAAAGAAAAAATACATCCCCTTTGTCCCCTCTGGGCGTCTGCAGGAAGTTCTCAAATATCTCAATCTGAAGAGGAGGAGAGTGTTTCTGTTCACAGCAGATGTTCAGATAGTACATCCATGTAACTGCTTATTTATTTAAACAAGAAATACACATCATTGTACTTTTGTTTCAGAGAGTTAAAATATCAACATTTTACTTGCCTCTGATGTTTTAGGGGATTAAAAAGAAGGATTGCTGAGCTCATTGGACAAACATGACCTAAAGCCTTAAATGGTGAATGTAGTTTGAAGTTTGAAGTTTTCATTTTATCATTGTGTCATGCATACAATCATATGCCCTGTCCAAATGGGCTTACAAGACACAATTAATTCATGCAGTCTGGGGTCAGAGCGCCCAGCATGTTCAATCAATGTCAAGAAACAGAGGAAGAACATTCAAACAAAATAAATTAAGAATACAAATACACACTACTTTAAGGGAATATCTTGTCTTCTCTACAAGGCTTTTTGGACAAAATTAGCAAGCTTAAACATTTCAAATTAAACAACTATTGCAGTGTTTGATCATCTGTCCAACACAATAATTCAGGCTGTTTACAAGCAATAACTCTCTGAGGTCATTATAGTGTGTACATTACAAAAAATGGGACTTCAGTTCCACTACATTCAAAATACACAACTCTCAAAGCCTGTTTAGAAGCCTGGAAGAATACCAGATCTTAACTGTGCAAACAAAGATTTTTGGCTTTTAGATAAATGAGACATTACATATAATTCAGAGATTAATTTATGTTTGATCGGCACATATGTCCTTAGATTTGGTTTGGTTATTTAGACATTTTAAATATGCATTAAAGGACATCTAAGTGACTTTTTTCATAGCTTACAACATGACAGCAGTGGTCAGTTTTTTTTTTGGATAACTCGCCAGATCTACTCTTCAGACTTCTTGTGTTAAAGCAGCCAAGTTAAGACTTTCTGTCTTCCAGCACTAATTTATGGCTTGTTTTCAGGTCAATCAATAGTTGCCCTCTTGAGATCCCCTAGAGACATTGTACTTAGTAGAAGTTTGGAAACGTTGGTCAAGAGATGTATATAATATGATATATTAAATGTGAATTTATACATTATTTTTCCAAAGATCACAAGCGCTTGAACACATGTACTGTCTGGATTTTTGAAGGAGCACTTCCTATGTTTCCTTTGTAAATGGGAGGAGGAGATGACCAACCTGTCAAGTATTATGCTAATATATTTAAAAAGAAAAAATTGCTGTAGACATTTTTGAAAGCATTCATGACAACAGATTATGTTTATGAAACAATAACCTGACTTTGAATATTCAGAGAGAAGTTTGAGCCCCTAGTGACCGTCAGAAGAACTGCAGCCTCAGTGTGCATATATGAAAGTCTCTTGATGATTGTGCGTTGAAGTTTGTGTGTGTGTGTGTGTGTGTGTGTTGAGTGTGTGGTCGCTGCTCTTTGTGGCTGCATCTGTCTGCCTCTATTGTTTGCAGGAGTCCATCTGCTGGCCTCCAACTCTGCCCCTCCTCCCCTTGCTCAGCAACAAACACCCCCATCCTCACTACTTCCCCTCCTCCTCTTTGCGTCCTCTCTCACCGAGTCCCCCTGCCTCTCTCTGGGGGGAACCAGCTGTCCCCCTCCTCCTCTCCCCCGTCCCTCCACCACTGACGTTTAGTTTTGAGTAACTGATCAGAGTTGAGGAGGCCTTTAGTCCAGTTCAGACAAACTTCTCAAACCTTTAACATTGGAGGAAACTTCATCGATCTTTACGCGTGACTATCTGCACAAAGAGAGCTGTAAGTTTACCCTGTTTCTTTGTTTTACATGTAATCCAATTCAACATGGAAATGGCTTAATTATATATGTGCATTTATCAACGGGAGGGAGCAGAAAGTAATTTCAGACTTAAATGAAATGACAGATGTTTATTGAATGAGGCTTTTTCATCACAACCAGACGAGTCTAAGCTAACATTAGAAGATGACTGACAGGGAAAGTGTCATTCTTCATCTCCTGTGATGTTGATTTATGTAATTTAACGACAAAATCGGCAAATATTCTTCAGTATCTGCATCTAGTTTGAGTGAAGTGACTGTTTTTTTCTGTGGTTTTCAGTAGTAAACGGATATTTTTCAGACATTTGATTATTTTAATGAAAGTTTCTACTCATGTTTTACAAAAATGACTGATTGATTCATTTAAAAGATCACTTTGTGATTCAAATAGCTGTTAAGTTTTGGCGCAGTGGATTTGCTGATTTCTGTTTATTATTTGATAGTTATCTTTTTCAAACTTTTGTACAGTTTGGCAATTTTATCTTGCAAAAGTTCAGACATTTTTGGCCAGAACTTTCAGTTTATTTCTGACATTTTCCCTTCCTAACAACTTCAGGAAAATGAGATAATGTGTTATGATATATGAATCAGCATTGACAGTTGTCTATTAGTCTAGTTTAAAAGGCTCTGCTGTTAGTTTCCTGCTTTTCTCTTATTTAACTTTAAGTTAATGTAGATTTTTTTAGGTTAAAAGCTGTTTGACATCACCATCCTGGTCTTTAGTGAGTTGTTTTCCACATTTTAATGATATCATACCAAACAACCTACTGCTTGATTCTGAAATACACGTCATTATTAGTTTAGTTTAAGTCAGGTAACGGTATTCTTTGTGTGGTAGCAGCATTCAGTGCTGTTGGTGATGACAAACTTCTAAAGGTTGTGATTCTGGTCGATAAATACCTTTTGTTTGGCATTGATTTGGTTTGACTCAGCGTGTGGATCAATAGTTCAAAAGTGCACATTGATCTTTGAGCTGAATAAAGTCATTGATACCACAGTGAAAATGCTGTAATGATAAGGTGCATTTCGACCAAGAGTTCTGGGGTCTTTAAGCCCCCAGAATTACTCTACCCTGAACTAAAAGGTTGCTGTGCCTCCATTATAGTCTGCGTTTTGACCACGGGCTGAAGTCCCGGGTAGATTGTGCAAATCAGGCCAGAGACGTATGGAAAAAAAAAGAATATTTTGAAATCTTAATTAAAAACTAAACTAGGATGCATTCCCAGGAACTCCCTCTGTGTTTCAACAACTGTGTAAACTCCACAAACACTGTTACGTTCAGCCGAAAGTCCCAGGACCTTTGAAAAGTACTACCCCCCCAAAGCAGGGGCTTTTCAGGGGGGAGATTAACTACCCCTGAACTAAATTTAGACCCTGGTTCCTCCGGTCAAAACGCACGTAGTTCAGGGGTAAAGTCCCTAGTTCCGGGGTAAAGTTCCTGCAGTCAAAAATCGCTATAGTTAACTTGCTTTATTTACTCTATGGTGATCCTGAAGTAACATATGGAGTATGTGTGGGATTTGACTGTGGCATTTTCTTGGTGTGTTGAGATTGTGGCATTGTTGGTTTTTTGTGTTCTATTGCAAGAATTTCATGTTTTTGAAAATACTTCAGAATTCACAAGTTGTCTCTGCCTTTCAAGAAGTCAAAAGAAGTAATCTTGTCTACAGAAAAACTCCCTTAAAAGTCTGATTATCAATCCATTTCTAACACCCCTTTTTTGTCTCATAAATATGAAATAACATTTTCAAGCTGATAAAATGAATACACCCATGAAACAGTTCAGCAAACAAGTTCTTGAAAACACAAAAAAGATTGAAATTTCACCCTGAAAACTTGAACAAAGTTGAAAACATCACATGGGTCTTTTTATGTAGAGTATAAAAGACAACGTACAAAGATTGAAAGAGCTTGTGTAGCAGGAGAAAAAATTCCCCTGAAAGTCAGATTCAGGATCAGACTTTAAACATCTCATTTTGTATTTTTCGTCTTTAAGGTTGTTTTTTTTTTTTAAAAAGACACAATGGAGTGAAGAAAACTCTTTTTAAATACTCAGATGAATAGAGTCAGGATACAAGTTCTTGCAAAACAGAGATTTCAAGTGTACACAGAAAAGTTAAACTAAGTGGAAAAGGTTACAGGGTTAATGTTGGGGAACCTGAATGAACTATAGAGTATCATCAGCATACAGTTGCATCTGAAATGTGTGTCCTCCATTTAAAAGGCTTTATCATACTAATTTTTGAACTGAAAACAACTTTTATTCTATTGTCAGCAAGTTTCAGTAAAGAATAGTTGTAACCAGATTCAAAATTAAACAACCTCAATCCAAAAATGTTGATCATTCCTGTGTGAAATGAGTCTAGTAGATGTATAAACGAGCCATCATGTCCCAGAACTATTGCCAGAGAATTCAAATCTCCTTCTGATGACTTTTAATTTCTCATTCCTCGTGGTTTGTTCTCTTCAGTGGTGTGAGATAAAACCAAACTAACAGAATCATCTCATTAAGCTCAACAGATGTCATTAATCCCGTCTAATCCAACATGTTAAACGGTTGTTTTCTCTGCTGCAAGCGAGAGGCCGCCGACCCCCAAAACTGAGGCTCCCCACAGGCCAGTTGGACTCCCTCAGACTCCCTCTGGTCCTGGTCTAGTGCTTTTGGCTCCCTGCAATGCTGCCAAGTTGAGACTGAATTAATAAAGTGTCTGTTCAGGCTGTATGTGAGGCTATTTATGACAGCGATGAGGAGAAAATGCAAGAAAAACTTCACTTTTTGAACCTTTCCATCGGCCTCCATCAGATGAACTCTCTAAATCTGCAAATTTCCCTGAACACAGGAATCAAACTCCTCTTCCTATTGGTCTCATTTTATGTTCAATACCCCAATCCATCTCTTAGTTGTTGTAATGACTACACCAATGAACATACAAGCTTTGATTGCTGCACAGAAATGACCGTCTAATGTTTACAGCCGTCAATAAAAGCACTGTTTAACTTCTGCCGTTGCCTCACAACTGAGGCCGTAAATCGTTCCTTTTGACACTAATTTTCCCTCTCACATTTCAAATTCTTCCGTTAAATAACTCTTTATTCCCTCGATTTACTTCTACATCCCCTGTAATGACTCAATGTGTTCACTCAAAGTAATCATTTGTGCTCTGGAATGACGGAATCATGGTCTGAAATGACTTCGCTCACCCCTCTTTTCTTGTTGCTTGTACATCCAGAACCTTGAAGATACGTTTTTATGAACTGAAAATCGTCTACAGTGTCATCAGTTTCTGCAGTTAAACCATCTGTTACCCGTTAAAGGAATGTCAGATATTTAACTTGGTGTAAAAATGAATTAAACTGAAGTGAATCCTTGTATCTCAGTTCAAAATCTGAATCAAATGGTGATCCATGGTGGAGGGTGATAAAGGGGACAAAGATAAATGGACTGAAAGTGATTACCCTGAGCTTTTAATTTGAAAGGATTAATTACAGTTTGATGGTAGCAATTATTTAAAGAGTATGAATTTAGTGTAAAGGTGTGGAGTCCAAACCTAAGAGATTACACTAGGGTCATTTGTCAGTAGACTGATTTTGGCAGTGTCATTTCTCAAATTGTTCCCATTATGGGTTTAACTGAGCCACAGTCATTTCACCAATCTGTGTGCTGACTACACTTTGAAAGACTGGAGTTTGGCCTTTTTTGTGGAGCCATTGGACGATAGTGTGAAGCCGAATAGGAGTGAGAAGTTAGTGAAGTTGTCAGCTAGAGCTATCACAAGATACCAAGAATGGTTAATTCATAGTTGTGTGATTACTACGGCTCGGCTTATGGGGAGAGAGTAAAAACAAAAGTGGAATGGGCTCCACCCTTGAAATCTGATTAGCCGCCCCAGGTGCCACTTTAAAATCCTAAGCTGTGATTGGCTATTTGCCCTGTCAGAGGAGGAACTTATAATACAATCAACTACTTTGACTGGGGATGCTCCAAAGTGACTTGTTTCCTTTTCTCCATTTTCTAGATGTATGCCATCTGCCTTCTGTGCTTCTTTAAATCCGGGTAGTAGATCATTTTGGCATTATGGCAGTAGATATTGACAAGAGCTACAGCTGAGACTAGTGCTATGTTGCTACACTACATATTTGACACAATATGTGATGGCATTTCAATCAGGAGAGACACAGTTTGAAGATTAAAGGTTATTTATTACAACTGAATGAATAATGAAACTTGACAGAAATCTTTGGTGTAAGGACTCTATGGGGATAATTTTGTGAGCGTAGGATGTGTGAACTTGACAGCAGAAGAAATCGCTCTAGAGTCCAGAAACTGGTGGTGGTGGTTGATGAATTCTAGGAATTGAAGACCTGCAGAGACCAGGTGGCGATGGGAAGGTGGAGGTGCGCACCATCAATGCAAGAAGGAACTAGCAGGAGAGAGAGACACATTTAAAAAGACAGCAGAAAGTTGATAGGCTGGCGATAAGGGCATGTACCTGAGCTATTGGATGACAGGCGCCGCTGATTAACCAATGACAGCTCCGGAGCATGCAGCTGGAAGCGGGTGAGCTATTGAACGAGGAAGAGGAGAGTTAAACAACTGCTGTGATCGCTTTTATAGTCTTCCTGTCTGAACTTTCGCTAGAGTTACATTTCAAGCCTACAATAATAAGAACATTCATAATTTGTTTAACCAACTAGTAACTCTGGTGCTGACTAGTGAGGGTGACAACATATTTGAACCTTTAGTTGACCAAATTTGTACATCTGGAATTTGTAATGTGTTGCAACAGGCTGCCAGAAGCTATCTTTGGTTCTTCACACAAGTGTTTCATAAGAAAGGTGTCGTAGAGGACTCACAGCATCGCAAAAGGCAAGCGACTTGCTCCTGCACTCTGTCTTGGTGTCAAAAACATTCATTGGCAGCGTTCCAGGACCAATCAGCTGACAGCACAGGGAGATCGAATATCCCTCCCAGCCACACACCATCATACACATTCAAAGAGCTGACTCTAATGAGCACATCTTTGTTCAATCAGATGATATGAATTCGCATTTTTCTGAAATATGATGTAGGGGTAACACTTATCTGACTGTTTGAAAGAACTACAGTCCCCAGTGTTGTACTGCTGGTAATCAAGAGCTAGCCCAGTATTCCTCTTGCTCTAGAATAATTATCTTGTCTTTCAGACCAGCTGACTTTTGGTAGATTCGTTGGTGGTGATATCTGCACTGGTCGAGGATTTAAGATTCTGCAGACTATGCTTCTGTTTGCATGAATTCACACTTGATCCGTATAAATCTGGTCTTGAACCTCTGATTGAGACGTTTAAACAACAGGTGTGAATGGCTACCCCGTGTTAAAGCTTGCCCTGACAGAGTTTGTGCAGCCTGAGCTCGCCCTGCACACAGAGACACCAACCGTCCATTTAATCAGCCCCACTAACGTCTCCCGCTGCCCCTCCTGCCATCTTTCATCCTCCGATTATCTGCGATTAGGAGCAGAGAGTCCACATGATCAGTGGACGCAGCGCTGGCTCTATAATTTCTCCACTTAATATAGAGTTTGACCTTTCAGCGCTCTGCGAATGGTCGCCGCCGCCAGTCAATATTCTCCCTGTCGCTGAAGGTGTGAGCGCTCGGTCGGCAAATAAATGTGTTCATTAGAGTGTCGGGCCCGGAGCCACATTCCTCTCCGTGATGCTCGCATCAGCTCTGCTTCAGGAGGTCGTTTGGTTCGGCCTCCTTGGGTAAACGCATAGGGAGGGCGGCCATGTTTCTCAGTCCAGCAGAGATTAAAGTCATCACAGGTGAGTGAGTCTTGGGGTCAGTGAGGTGAACTAAACTGAAACTTCACCAAATATAACGACCACATGACGCCATTTTGAAGATTCTATCATATAAAGATTTATTTATTTGTGATGGAATGAAACCCGCCCTTCATCTTTCCATATTTGCTTAATTTCCTTTTACTTCTTCTCCATCCTTGTCTTGTTTTCTTCCCCTTCTTCTCTGCAAACACGTCATCAGTCAGAGATCACAGAGACAGAACAAGCAGCCTGATATGATATTTGACTCGTAATAAAAGCAGAGAGGAGGTGCTTTAGATTTCATCATTTATTTTTATTGAGTGTTTCAGCGGAGTGGAAACAGCAGGCAGCGTCAGCGTGAAGCTACACCCTCCATTACATCTCACTCTCTCCACAAATCAACACGTCGTCTCTGCTGCACGGACACAGATTTCCTTTAAATCTCTTCCATCCTCACTCTTATTCTTTATCAGCTCCCATTCATCTAAACACACAGCAGCTCCGTCACTTCTAAAAAACCCAATTAGCAGAGATTTGTGATTGAAATCTCAGCGATGAAGACGATGATGACGGTAGCTGGAAAGTCTCAGCAGGCAGTGATCAGAAACACTTTTTGTTTCTGTTTGTTGTCGATGGAATATCTTCTGGCACTGTGCTGAAAGTTAATTGATGATAAACAAAGCCGAGTTTGATTCGATGCTGCTGTGATTCCTCTCTGTGTTATTCTCTCCGCTCAAAAACCGAGAGAAATCAAAGGCAGCAGGCCGCCAGACAAACAGAGTGATTAGAGTATTGATCGATTGAAGAAGCAGTGTCACTAATTCTGTTTCAGTAATTAAAGTTTTTCTCTTTGAGTCTATTTACAAAGTCAGCACTGCTTTTTTGTTTTTATCTTTCATCCCTATAAACAGCTACTAATCCTCCAAAAGATGTTACTAATGATTTATGTTCTTTTAGGAGGGATAGACTTGACTCACAGTCAAAATGTAAAAGTTAACAGGCTCTGATAACAAAACAGGATTAACTTTCCCTTAAATATGAAATAATCATTTAGAAATCATCATGAGGAACAGGGACGGGAGTTTTGAGCTTTTTCAGCTTGCAGGTCTAAAAACAGATTAAAACGCGTGGCAATCTAATACTCACTGGTTAAAATACATCCACTAAAAGTTCTTGTTTTTGTCCACATCCTGCTGCAATACTCGTTGCTGCAATAATCGCTGCAAATGCTTACTGCAATATTTGCTGCAATACTTGCTGCAATGTTCACTGCAATACTTGCTGCAATGTTCACTGCAATACTTACTGCAATAGTCGCTGCAATACTTACTGCAATAGTCGCTGCAATACTTGCTGCAATAGTCGCTGCAATACTTGCTGCAATGTTCACTGCAATACTTACTGCAATAGTCGCTGCAATACTTACTGCAATAGTCGCTGCAATACTTACTGCAATAGTTGCTGCAATACTTGCTGCAATAGTCACTGCAATACTTGCTGCAATAGTCGCTGCAATACTTACTGCAATAGTTGCTGCAATACTTACTGCAATAGATGCTGAAATACTTACTGCAATAGTCGCTGCAATACTTGCTGCAATGTTCACTGCAATACTTACTGCAATAGTCGCTGCAATAGTCGCTGCAATACTTGCTGCAATAGTCGCTGCAATACTTACTGCAATAGTCACTGCAATAGCTGCTGCAATACTTGCTGCAGTGTTCACTGCAATACTTACTGCAATAGTCGCTGCAATACTTACTGCAATAGTCGCTGCAACACTTACTGCAATAGTTGTTGGTCAACGTTTGGCCAAATCAGGTAGTTTGTTTGAGTAATGGTGGGTTTATTTCGTTTATCAAAACTTTAGATCAAACACAAGGTTACCATAACACACAATAACACAAAAAATTGATCTAGACAGAGGTAGACCAACAACTAAAAACTTTGTTCTGAAGGTTAAGTCCCCTTTCTGTCAATGGAATTTATTTTTATACTAGAAACATCTGTTACAAAACTCTCTCCATATCAGCTCCATTGGAAAAAACAGGGATTTTACCTTTTACCTCGCAAAGCAGGAATTGCTGATCTACCTCTGCCCCAAATTGTTATCTTTTTGTTTGTGTGCTTGTTTGTTTGTTATATTATTTTGTGATGTGGTCTTTGGCCCTTGAAATGATCAGTTTAGACCAAAAGCAAAATGATTGCAAGCACGATGACACAAGAAACTAATTGTTGGAGGCAGCGGCAGAGTAGCAACCTCTGTATCCTGCAAGGTGAAACTACCTTTCTGTATCAGTGGTGTCTGGGAACCTTCTGGTTTCTGGTTCAAAAATCCTCTTCCTCTTTAACCAAAAGCTCAATTTCTGTAGAGACCATCTCTGTAATGTTGTCAGACCCTTTAAAAACTTTTAACACACAAACTTTAGTAGCTGAAATTTGAAATCACCACCATTACAGCCTCTTTTTACTGCTACAGGCTGCGGAAGTCTGCAAAAGCAATTCCAAAACTTTTTATCTCTATTATTCATTCAGACCTCTAAAATGTTGTTTGTGAAATTAAACTGCCATGAGAAATATTTACATTGAGAATCTGTGTCCATCGACAGTCTCTGGTTAAACATCTGCTAAATGTAGAATTACCCGTCAGAGCTGTCATTGATCCGTTAATCAATAAATGGATTGATCTCCTCGGTGCTGTTCATGAACATTTCCTGCAGCTGATACTTCGTGTCACATTCCGCTGAACTCTGTTTCTCATGAACAAAATGAGACTCGGGGCGTGTTTGATTTGCATTTAAATGGATTTATTGTCCGCCGAGGGTGTGACAGGCGGAGACTGACCACATGATCTCATTGTTGTCTCTGTTTTTTTTTCTATGAGAGGAAATTAGAAGTTGAAATTAGAAATCCAGTGGCTGTCTGAATGTAAGGCTGAGAGGCTGCGTTATGAACATTTTAATGTGATTTTTATCTGCTGTCAGACAAAAGCTGAGCTGCGGTAGTTCTGAGAATCAACTCGTAATGTAGAGACTGAATACCTGAAACACAACAATGATGGTCTAACGGCAGCACTGATTCAAGACTCTCTTTCTGTATTCTTATGAAACAATGAGGAACCAGTGCAAGGTGAACTCTTCAAGATTACTGAGTTCATTTAGGCTGCTCTCACTTTGACATACAAAAACTAATGCATTAGAATTACATTAAACTCATAATCACGGGCCAATTTGAAGCAAAGTGAGGAAACCTCCCAGAAGGCCAAGAAAATTTCTGGCGTATCCTGAAATCAGCTGAAGCAGAAACAGAACAAAACATGAATTCAAGGTTGAAACTTTCAAAGATGTAGGGGCGCCATTGGCCTTACAATTTGGGCGTGCGCCCCATGTACAGAGGCTATAGTCCTTGTTGCAGCAGTCACAGGCTTGACTCCTGACCTTTACCATTTCCTGCATGTCTTCCCCCTACTCTCTTCTCCCTCAGTTCCTGTTTATCTTCAGCTGTCGTATGAAATGAGGGCAAACATGCCCAAAAAATATAACTAAAAATAAAATAAAATAAAATTGAAAGATGTAGGGGCGCTGTTGGACTAGCAGTTTAGGCGTGCGCCCAATGTACAGAGGCTATAGTCCTTGTTGCAGCGGTCACAGGCTTGACTCCTGACCTTTACCATTTCCTGCATGTCTTCTCCCTCTCTCTGCTCCCTCAGTTCCTGTCTCTTATCAGCTGTCCTATCAAATAAAGGCAAAAATGCTCAAAAATATAACTTAAAATAGAATAAGATAACTTTCAAAGATGTAGGGGTGCCGTTGGCCTTGCGGTTTGGGCGTGCACCCCATGTACAGAGGCTATAGTCCTTTTGCAGCGGTCGCAGGCTTGACTCCCGACCTCTACCATATGCTGCATGTCTTCCCCCACTCTCTACTCCCCCAGTTCCTGTCTCTCCTCAGCTTGCCTATCAAATGAGGGCAAACATGCCCAAAAAATATAACTTAAAATAAAATAAAATTGAAAGATGTAGGGGCGCTGTTGGACTAGCAGTTTAGGCGTGCGCCCAATGTACAGAGGCTATAGTCCTTGTTGCAGCGGTCGCAGGCTTGACTCCTGACCTTTACCATTTCCTGCATGTCTTCCCCCACTCTCTACTCCCTCAGTTCCTGTTTATCTTCAGCTATCGTATCAAATAAAGGCAAACATGCCCACAAATATAACTTCAATTCAAAGATGTAGATTTTTCAGTCAAAATTACAGATCTTTAGTAATGTCAGATAGTATGTAAATCATAATGAAAGGAGTTGAAGCATCCTTTGATGTTGTAGCTCCTTGTAAGGGATGCAAGGATTAACTGTTGGACGAGTCCTTACTTTCTTAATAATTTAATGTAGATTTTGACATTTAATTGTGATGTTGAGACTCTGAAATAAGTTGAAGTGAACTTATGAAATTGAAGTTTCAAGCATCAAAAGCCAGATGGAAGCACTCCACTAGGACTACATAGAGACAGAGCTGAACTGTCTCTTCTCAACGTCTGGGCTGACAGAGTTCAGTTTCCTGATTGGCTCAAAACAAAAAATTGAAACCTTAAATGACTTAATAAGTCAAGCAGAAGCTCATTTAAATCTAAAACCCCTTCAGTTTTGGAGTAATTACCCACTCAGCACTTTTCATAGTTTTTTCGAACGGCTTAAATCTTTTGGCGGTGTCTCTGAAACATCCCAGACATGAGCTCAGGATCTGACAGCACCAGAATCTGACTTTTCGCTGGACTTTGTGAGCTTATTTCCATCCCTGGAAACTCAGATTCCTGCAGAGTTGATTCAAACCTGCTCTGAATCCCAATCAGACCCTCCATGCTCTGATGTGGAGGGTAGGTTATGCCTCAGTGATGCATACATGAGTCGTCCCAGGAGCCAGAATCACCTCTGGACGGTTTCCCTGCTCGGTCAGTTCCGCCGCTCTCATCGCAGCTGGAACAAACATCGTGTTTCCTGTCGTGTTTGCTGGCTGAACTTCCACCGCCACATGCGGAGCAGCCGGGGCCTCGGTCCCTGATGCCCCCTTGAGCCAAAGTGTGGGCGAGGGGCCAGGCTCTGTCCTGTGTGCCCCCGTTGATAAGCTGTCCCTCTGCCAGAGGAAAAGGCTTTTGCTCCTGCGGGGAATTGTTTTCCCACTACAGCAGAGTCCTTTTACCCAAACCCCAAACCTCAGAGCAGCACAGCAGCTCTGTTTAGCAAATATTTAAATGTTTTTGAGACTATTTTGAGCTTTTTAGTTTTGAAAATTCAGATTCTGTACTCATCGTTCTTTGATTTAGATCTTGGGAGCTTGAGTTGACAGAAAAGTTGCACCACTTCCTTGCCCAGTCTTCCTCTGAAGAAGCAGTTCATGCAGTGGTCTTGGGATTGGAGACAACCGCTGAAAAAAATAGCACGATAACAGAGCAGAACATGTGATGATGAAGCTCCTGGATGTGTTCAAAAGCTGATGGGATTTAGTCAGCTTAAGAGGAGAGTCTCTCGCTGTATTTTCACCTTGAATACTTGAGTACACTTCACAGCTTTTCTCTTTTACTGACATAAAACCATGAATGCTGGATCTATTTTAAGGTAGTATTTTTCTTTTGTTGAATTACTACAATAAAGGATTTCAGTTTTCTTCCATCACTGCGAGTAAAAAGGCCAAACTGCAGCCGTCCGTCTCCTCAGCACCTTTCAGGACTGAAGGGCCTCGTCTGTAAATGGAGCGTAAACAAAGAAAACGTCTGGCAGCTGCACTGATGGAAATCTGAACAGCTACTAATGCGTTTTTCAGCAGCCCCGTTATCTCAAAGGCACACTATCAAAACAGAGTACATAATGAGTGCGGATAATCCTGTCCGCTCTGCAGTAAACAGCGCTGGGCCAACAGATGACCTTAACCACGGCTGTCAAGCGGTGGCGGCGCTCTCAATTAAATTCTGCCAGACGAGTGAAAGAGCAGCAGGCTCCGAGATACTCTGATATCTGCTGGACTCAAACTGAAGGAGAGTTTAGAGAGCGGGACATTTATAAAGTCAACACAGAAGGAGTTTAAAGATTTTGCTTTGCACTTAACCTCTCAAACCCCGAATTATCCTGTCAAATATCCCCATAAGAATGCCTTCAAGTGGCACCGTATCGCCCGCTTTCCTAAAGCTGAAGGCAGGAGAAATAAAGTTGGTGAAAAGAATTGAAAGGTGGGAGATAAAGTTTAAGCTGCAAAAGAGTTACATAAGCTGCATTGAATGTGCAAAGCTAGATAAACTGCATAGACTATTTAATAAGAAGTAAACTCGGCCACTGGAAAGACTTCCACCGTGGGGAAAAAGTTGAGTTGGGAAATTTGGCTGTTGCTAAATTCTTATTTTAGGACCAAGAAATTAAAACGTTTGGAAGAGAGGGAGAAGCTAGGAAAGGTACCCAAATGTCTGGCTTGGTGGTTTGGACATGCGCCCTATGTACAGAGGCTATAGTCCTCCTCTCAGCGGTCGAGGGTAGACTCCCAACCTCGACCATTTGCTGCATGTCTTCCCCATCAACTGTATAAATAATGGCCGTAGTATCTGTGACATCACCCATCTGTTTCTGAAGTGCTGTTTTGAGGCCAATCGTTGGCGGGGAGCCATATTGCTGCTGTCAAGCAATTGTGACGTAAAGAGGCAGGCTTTGAGCCTCCTAGCCAACAGCTACAGTGTTCCCACCTGTCAATCAAGTCAGCTGTGCCTCTCATTGGAAGACTCGTAATCCTAATATCTTCGAAATTGCTGCGTTAGAGAAAAATTCACCCCCGTACGGTGTTTGCCGATCGAGAAATTAGCTATCCATACTACACTTGTTTTTTGTAGCAGGCTGTAAACATGTTTATTTCTGCTGTACAGATCGGCTTTTTCGAATTGGTGTGTATGTGGTTTCCGGTACTTCCAGAGCCAGCCTCAAGTGGATCCTCGATGAACTGCAGTTTTTAGCACTTCCGCATTGGACTCATATTTTTAGACCAGAGGTTGCCGCTTGGTCTTCCCCCACTCTCTACTCCCCACATTTCATGTCTCTCTTCAGCTTTCCTATCAAATAAAGGAAAAAAATGCCCCCAAAATTTGACTTAAAATGTTTATAGATAGATAGATAGATAGATAGATAGATAGATAGATAGATAGATCTTTATATGTCCTTAATAAGGAGATTTGTTGCCACCGTCTGTACAGGAATACATGTATGAACACAATAACCATAAACATCCACCCAGCCTCACGGCAATGGTGCCCCGCATCCCACAAATATACACACCAGACACATATGCACACACTGGACACATATAAACACACTGGACACATATATGCACACCGGACACATTACAGTGACATTCTGTTTAGCAGTGCTATGGCCGATGGGACGAAGCTTCTGCCAAACCGGGCTCGCCTACAGTAAAGGGATCTGTATCTGCGACCGGAGGGGAGTAGTGTGAAGACCGAGTAGAGGGGGTGTTGGGGGTCCAGTGTTATAGTGCGTGCTCTGCGTATGATGGCTCTGTTGTTGAGGTCAGACAGGTTGGGTGTGGGGAGGCGGATGATTTTGGTGGCAGTGTTTGTGGTGCGTATGAGTTTGTTTTTGTTGGAGACAGTTAGTATGTTGTAGTAGCAGGGGGAACAGTAGAGGAGAATGGGTTGGATGATGCTTTGGTACAGTAACAGTAGAAGGTGGGGGGCGACAGAAAGTGCTTTGAGTTTGCGGATGGCAGAGAGTCTTTGTTGGCAGCGTTTGTGAATGTCAGTGGTGTGTTGATCAAAGTTGAGTTTATTGTCCAGGGTGAGTCCGAGATATTTGAAGTGATCCACTATTTCGACTGCTTGATTGTTGATGTGGATGGGGTTGTGAGCCGGGCTGTGAGTGCTGGAGGAGTGAATGACCAGTTCTTTTGTTTTTGAAATGTTCAGCTGAAGGTGATTGTCCGTGCACCATAGTGTGAAGTGGGAGATGGAATCCTGGTAATGTAGAACAGAGTTATAAGATAACTTAAGATGATATAAGATAAGATACTCCTTTATTCATCTCACAACGGGGAAATTCATGGAGTTACAGCAGCAAACAAGAAGGTGTACAGTACAAGAATATATATAGAAAAAAAATGTCCATCAGAGACGACAGCTTGACCATAATTCTCCTGTCAGCCACCACCTCCACAGGGTCTAGGACTGAGCTGGCCTTCTTCCCCTGTTAGTTCAGTCTTGCTCTTCTGTATCCTGTCCGCCCACAGCAGGTGAAATCCTTCCAATGTGGCGTTCATGTCCGGTGTTAGCTCTGTTAGCATGATGCTACTCTGCCAGTATTCCCTCTGGTGCTGGGTTAGCTCGTCCACCTTATCGTAGATAGATCTTACATTCCCCATAACGGTGGGTGGAAGGACAGGTTGGTGTCCATGGCCAACAAATGAGTCATTAAAAGTCATATTAGCAAGGGGCTTCTATGATTCTTGGTTGTTGGTAATAATTGGGATGTCAGTTTCTGCTTTGAGCAACTTAAATGATGAATATTTCACTTTTCAGAGTGTCTTCGATTACAACTAACACTGAACGAGGCATCTTCAGATCACTGTCGTAGCTAGCAGGTAGCCCCGCCCTAAAGGATGCTTTACAAAACGAACGACTTGAAACTAGAGACTGAGACCATAAACGCATCAGGGAAATGTTTACTGAAGGAATGAATCAACTGAGAAGTAGAAGAATTTCACCGTATACTTCTACACAGTCAAACTGTAGAGTCGCCTCCTACTGGATGTTAGTAGGACGTTAGAGGACACCATTTTCCTGTTTCTTTGCTTTCATCTCAATTTTCTAGTCTATTGGTGGAGCTGTATTTCTGAAGGAAGTGTTATATCTGTTTCCAGCTTTCACCCGAGATAATGTAAAGAGAAGGAAAAAAGAGAGAGAAACAAATGTTCTGGTTCCTACAGTACAGAGTCTCTGTACCCTGTTACCTCTTGATATCAGCGCTGTCACATGAACCCACTCTCCTCCTCCTATCAGCAGCTGTTTCTCAGCTCTGCCAGCTCTCGGTGCTTGAGCAGAGATGACCGGCTCTGCAGTTCCAGATGACTTCTCTATCTCAGACACTTTTAAAACCGGGGGAAGAGTTCCCAAAGTTTCAATTAACTTTCTCCCTGTGCCGTGTGGAGAGGAGCAGAGCAGGGAGTATGTGCTATCTGTGAACACCAAACCCTGCAAGATAGACTGACTCCTACTGCACCGTCACAGCAATAAGGAAGACAAGAAAGGACCCAAAATATTCCTTCACAAGAAGACTGCGTGACAGAGGCAGTTTTTAAGTGATGTGGATTTTCAGCTTGTCTTGTTCTTGGTGGTTTAGCAGTCAGTAAACTTAATTTTGGACGAATATCACTGATACCAAAACTGGTCCCACATGTATGGATTCCTCTTTCAAACCCAAGTGCACACAGTTGGTGGTGATTTGCGCCGCTTTGATGTGCACCAGTTTGAAGCTGCACAATGTGCCAAAGTGAGCCATCAGCTCTCAGAGGCAACTTTAACGGGTATAGCTGCAGAAAATTGGGCATGCATCAGAAAGCCCATTTCCTCTCATCATGGCGTCCGGCCGCCATTAGGGCGTCTCTTGCGAGGATGAAAGGTGAGTGGTGAGTGGACGCTGATGAAAGCTGCTGCCTGCATCTGATTTAACTCTGCTAGATGTATGGAGAAGATGAGTCGTTAAGACGCGTCCCCTGACAATAATTATAATAACCATTTCTCATATGAATGGTGTCCCCTCGGTTGGAAATGTCTGTTCTGGGGTCAGCGTGTCACCGAAAGTCCTCAGTTTAGCTCCATTCTAAATATGGATTTGGCATTTCAAACCAAAATACTGTTTGATAGTCACTGGGAAACATTATTTGAAGACACCCAAACACCATCTACAACCCTGCACACAAACACATGCAGACGAAGGCTGAGCAATTTGAATAAAACCGATATTTAAATTTTTGTGTTCTTTTTGCAATTTCTGTAGCACTTTGAAGAAAAACATAAATCTTCGGGTGCCGTTAATGGTCCAGCTGTGTGACTTAATCGCTAACTAGCACTGGGGCAGTGTGCCAGCATAATTGGCCGTTTGTCTCGGGCTTCAATGGCACTATTTCTGTGACACGCCGCATGCCGTGTATGTTTACATTTTACAGTTATGTAGACCTCACAGGACTACACTCATTAACTGGCTCTAATGCTTTCTTCTTCTTTAGTTTTTAATGCTGTCAGAACAAATGGCTTCAAATGCGCTACCACCGCCCCCTTATCAAAAACATCACACTTACCAAACAGGAACATCCTGCTCTCCTCTTTATTAGTGAGGATTGTTTAGTCCCTTTTGAAACTTTCTGAGTCAGATTCAAGGTCGAATACATAAAGCCACATTTCATAACTTGTCATTTCAAACAGATAAACAGCATTTACCCATGCTGATAACTTTATAGCATTGCATCAGAAGTCAAGGCAGAAGTTAGCATGATGGTAGGGGTGTAACGATTCTTTTTAAGAACGATACGATCTGAAACGTATCAGTAACTTGAAATCGATTCAGTAACTTTTCAGCCAAAAATTCAACCAGTGTGACTGTGAAATAAATACCTTGATACTGGACAGTCCTAGATTCCTGTTGTTGCTGTGATGTTTTTCACCCAAGCTGAGTTTTGTCCTAGTCTCTGACTAAACATGCTGGCGAGGCCTGAGGCTTCAGGCTTCTGCAGAGCTGATGTTACCTTGGGGAACGCTTTAAGAGGTGCCTGGACGGTCGGCGTTGTGTGAAATTCCATGGCACCTTAGTAGGTAGTTAGATAGATTTGTCGTGTTGTGGTGGTACTTTACTTGACCTTTACGTATCCTACAAACAGCGAGCGACTTATTTAGAACATCTCCTTCTTTGCAAAAGCCAAAGTGTTTCCACACGCTGGACCACAATGGTGGGTTGATCATTTCTCGTTCGCCGGCTTCTCCTCTGCCATCGGCCATGCTATGTTTTTTTGTCTGCTGGTGTGTGGCGAAGACGTCACAGACAGGCAGCCTGAATTCGGCAACGTTTAACGTCTTCATCATTAAAAGTGAAACAAAACCACAGCCATATAAAGTCTGCCGTGCCTAAATCTAATGTGTTATTTCCTAGTATCGATACAATCGATGTATTACCTTTTAAAACGATTTTAGATCGATATATGTCGTGCGGAAGGCCAACTTGCCGAGCACAGATTGATGTAGTCGGATCATAGGAATATAAGTCGATACATCGATGTAGTGGATGAATCGTTACACCCCTATATGATGGCGTCATCAGCATAAGCAGTGACATTTTCCATTAAAGATTTCGCAAAGTAAGCTCTATGTTTTAATCATGAATAAATAAAGGCCAAGTATGGACCCTTGCGTTATGCCCTTTTCAATAATTAAGAAGCTAGAATATAACCCTGCTACTTTCACATTGTTCATTCAACCACCCAGGTAGCTTTTGAACCATTTAGCAGATTCTTAAGACATCCTTATGTCAGCCAGCCCTCTGCAACAGAACTCTGACTGACTGAGTCAATGCACAAAAAACCCTAAAATCAATTTTTATTCGTCAGGCAAGAAGAAAACCTTTCAACCGCATTTTTTTGCTCAGTGTTAGAGAACAAAAAGATGCACTCTTTGAGTCTCTGTGGCGTTTTCTCTTGCACCCTGCACCTCCTCATATCTGAAAATCCATATCTGAGAGGCTGTAATGGTGCCACATGTGCAATCAACTCCTCCCTCAGAGACACTCGTGTGAACCTCGAGGTGACGAGGACGACACAGTTAGGCAGCCGGTCTGAATGTCAATAAAAAAAGAAACTGCAGAAAAAAAGCAGCAGTTCTTGTAAAGATGAAGTTTGTCTCAGCAGTTCAGCCTCACAGAAAAAAAAAGCTCTGGCTCAGAATCTGATTTCTTCTTCTGGGGATTGAGCAGGTTTTGAATTGGCAGGGCAAGTTCAGTGGGTATTCTCTGACATTTGTGGAAATTGTCCCATAAGAGGCAGATTCAGGTGAGACGGAGATAAAGATGGAGTATCAGGCGTGTCATTACATTCCAGTCACAGAGCGTTTTTCTATAAGATAAATCCCTGACTGTCTTTGAAAAATCCCAGAAGGTCATTTTACAACATTTGGGGCTGGTTTGAAGATATTTTCAGGATCCTCAAAGACTGGATCAAAAAAAATGCTTGAGCAGCTGCGGGATAGAAAAGACTTTCAGGCTTCTTTTCAAGTTGAGATAGGTTACCAACTGATTCTAGATTATTAATGCCAATATATTTTGGATTGATCAGAGATAGGACTATGAACAGTTAGAAACAGGGAAGAGAGAGTGGAGGGATTACGACAAAGGGATGAGGGTGGAAGTTGAACCCACAGCACATCACTTCGAGGACTTGTAGCCTCTGTTAATGAGGCCGGCGATCGAACCACTGAGGTGAACTGGTGCTTCAATTATTCAACATCATGTCAGTTTTAACTTTAGAGCACCAGGATTGATCCAGGATGAACTTAGCTTAGCACAAAGACTGGAAGCAGAGGGAAACTGCTAGCATAACTCTACTGACAGAGTAAAACCAGAAATCAATCAGAAATACTTTATTTAACCTAGGAGGGGAAATTCAAACATTACAGTTGCTCTATACACAATAAGTTATACAATGGGACCTGAATTGGACTTTGATTGACCGTAATTAATCATGGCACCAAATGGAACCATTCCCCATTTAAGTCCCTTGTCTCAAGGCCCAGGTTGACCCTTGAAGGCCTCTAATTCCAACACCTCTTAACCTAAAGATGCCTCCCTTACTTTTCTTTTTCTAGACTGGGCTTTAACTTGTCAACTTGTAAACAAAGTGCAACACATTCAGGGTTTTGGATGCTTGAGTTAAGGTTGTTTTTTGGGGTAGAAATAACTCCTCTATTGCTGAATTGCCGTGAAAAGCACCTCTGTGTTTGCCCCTTTAATTAATGTTTTTAATTAAGGGGCTAATTAATAAGCTGCTCATTTGCTCGAGGTTAAACCTCCATGCAGGGTTAATTATTTATAAGGCAAAAGATTCAGATTCTTTTTTTTGCATGAATAAAGAGAGCTATATGAGGTAAAACATCCACAAGGTTTCACTGAAGCAAACCTTGAATTGACACAAAGCTCCTTAAAGGTTACACCTCCAGTGGTTTAACGTGTAAATTCAGCGCTAACTGTTGCTTCTTCATTTCCTTCAGCGTCCATCATGTAAATAAAACAGACTGTGAGCTGCTGGAAAGTCGATTGTCTTCAATTTTTCAGCAGCGCCTGCAGATTTTTATGAGCTGGATTCATTCAGGCTGCGTTTTGTTGACTTATTCAAGCCCGTTAATGTTTCAAGATGTTGTTTTTTTCATCTCCATATTTGCTGCTGACGTTTCTGCACCAAACCTGAAGCTTTAGACGTTTGATTTGACAATATGATCAGTTTTTTTGGGACAAATGTGGATGTAAGTTGAATTTTTGGACCCTTGATTGTTGCTTTTTTTTAAGTCTTACTGCTCAGGATCACTTAACTTCATCATGTATTTTCATTTCTCAGTAAGACCTGCTCCTGGTGCAGCGTGTCTCTCCTTGAATCTAATTCCAGGTGGTTTTAAAAAAGGTCTTGGAGCATCTTAAACGTGGCTCTCTGATTCCTGCTGTTATCACATTCAGGACCCCCCTCTCCTCGTCATTCACTTTCTCCCTGCAGGGGGGCCGGGTCTCTGCTCTCAGACTGAAGGGGTTTTAAATGAGTGACCTTTGAGACAATCAGAGGTGCCCCGGCTCTGAATGGCGAGCGGCGGCCCCGGGGTCCTGATGCAGGCGGCTGCTTGTGGATTACATTGATCCCCTGAAACAAAGGGGCCCGCCACGCTCATTGTGCAGGAGGAATTAATAAATAACAACATGTGAATAAGTGCAGGAGGGGACTTTAATACTCTACACCGCAGAGAATTAGCTGGGAAATCATTTGCACTGTTATTTTGTCACTGAAGTCTCCACAGTGAGTCTGGCCCTCTTCTTCTGTCAGTCTACAGGTTTATAGAGAGAAATGTACGTATAAACCACTATGTGATAGGGGTTAGTGTGTCTTGACTGTTGTCTTATTAAGGTAGATCTTACTTCTAGATATAGATTCTTCATCAGGGTCTGGATTTTAGTTTGAGAAGTTCTCTGTTTATGGTTTGAAGTACATTTGAAGTCTGAGTACTTTTGGCCAATCAGGTATCAGCAGGCTTTGGTGTAGGCAAGAAAATCTGTCTTTATGGAGAGCAAAAACAGGCAGAGCACAATCCATCATAACAACCTTGCAGCTCCCATTAACAATAATCTGACAATGTTTTTTTTTTTGTCTCATAAACAGATATCCGCGTGAAAGTACAGCTAACAGTCTGATCTAGATCACACAAAACAATGAGTTAGTTTTTAACATTGATACTGCAGAAGTAAGCCAGAGTGAAGCCTCTGTGTAACTTACTATTTACAGTGAAACTGAGACTCACCAGAAACAGATGAACGGGGGGTCCTCTAAGGGATGTAATTATCCAAGAACTTACAGTGCTTATTTTGCTGAAATATTTGAAGGAGTAAAATTTTCTTCACTCAATATCTAAGATGTTAAATGGATAGTAAAAAATGCAACACACACCAAAAAAGTGAATTGCTAATCAAAAAGTTCACCATCACAAGTGGACTCTTTTTACATTTTGTACAGGGTCCTGCTTTTTGTTTTTATGGTTTTATGTTCTTTTAATAGTTCTGACACTTGCACTAACTGTATGGTCTTTTAAAATGCTCTTTATTTTGGTCCTTTGAGGCATTGTAAAGCACTTTGTAACATTTTTCAAAAGTGCTCTATAAATAAAGATTATTATTATATTATTGTGATTATTTTACACATAAAATGATCACAGTAAATGACACGTTTGAACATCAAAGTCAGCAGGATAAGATTATTTTTTGTCAGCAGACAATACAAAGGCAATTGAGATGGACAAAAGTTCCTTACTGGAGCTTTAACGGCATAAATGTGTGATTTATTCATACTAAGACACTTAATAGAGTTTATATTTGGTTCGTTCTGATACATGTGGTCATGTTTTAACTTTATGAAGGATTTTAAATAAGATTTAAATAATGAGATTCAAAGAATACAGATTTTTGTAACTCCTTTGTTTTAAAAATCAGATTTTCATGAGAACATTGTCCAGGATCTCCGAACCAAATCTTTAATGGTTCCATTAGACTAATTTAGCTTTAAAAAAAATGTAATGTTACTTTGTTAAAGATAACAATGATACTGTTTATTTATACAGCACTTTTCAAAACAGGGTTACAAAGTACTTTACAAATAAGAGAGAAGCTAAAAGACAATAAAAGAGGAATGTGAGGAAGACAAACCAAAGGAAATAAAACAATGATGGATGGATTAATAAAAAGAACAAAATAATAGATTAAAACATTAAAAAAAAACTATGTTTATTGGATTAATTTGTTGATATTTCTGTCTGAAAATGTTTTTAAAAAATAATTCAAAATGTAGTTACACTTATTGATCTGTTATCAAATAGTTTGGGCTTTATTCTAAAATATATTTGATTATTAGTTGAATATTTGACACTAAATGATGAATTTCTAATGGTTATTTACCTCTGATGAGGCAAAACTAGAGAACACATTAGAATAAAGATATAACTTGTAAAGATAGAGGGAAAAAAAAGTGCAAATAAAGCCGCTTCAATGTGCAGATTTGACACAAAAGAGACCCCTGAAACCCCCCACCCACTCCTTTTACATCTTACACTTCTTTCAGTCCACCTTAAGTCAGCAGCCTCTGTTTTAAGGAGGAACACCTGATTAGAAATGCAGCATGGGGCCCTGAATGAATGAGTAACCCCCCCTGTTTTCTTCCTGCCTCCCCCCCTGTCCCCCTCGCTGCTCTCTGGGAGGATAATAGAGAGCTCTAATGGAGAGTTTTTGAAAGGAGGAGGGGCTCACACTCAGGGAAACAAAGTCAAATCAGCTTGTTTTAGATTTATTCCTTACAGAGAAACTTTTATTGTGAAAGGTGAAACTAAAAATAAATGTAACATGATAATTCTTCTATGCTTTTATCAGAGCGTCTTGTTTCTGCTGATGTATTTACAATGACTCCTGCAGCCTGTATGAACTCAAAAACACGCCGCCTGTGCAGAAAGCCTTCTTTATTTTATGTTCTTCTTCAGTGGATTCACAAACTGCCACAGAAGAAGAAACCCCCTTTCCCTCCCCCCCTCTCCTCCTCACCCACAGACCCTCTGTAGTCCATAGAAAAGCATAAACAGGCAGTGTTGGGCTGAAGAAGAGGGGCAGTGGGATGGAATATAAAATATTTAGAGCCTCTTGGTTTCAGCAGTGTGAGGGTGAAGCGGAGGGGAAACAGACTCACTTATCTCTGCTTTGGAAAATGTATTTTTGTTTTCCTCGCTTGGAGAAGAGGAGGAGGAGGAGGTGGAGAAGGATGGGGGAGGGGTATGAGTGTGTGTGATGAGGACAGTCTGGCAGGGATGGAGGACAGCAGCAGGGTCTCAGACTGCTTCACATCAGAGAGTCAAAGAAAGAAAGAGGAGGGCAGAGTCTGTTGACTTAAAAGGGTTAAAGTTAAAGTGCAGACGGTTAAATCAGCGGTGTAAGTCTGTACGGGCCTCAAAGGTGAAAACTCAAAAGGTAAATGTGTTGTTTTTGTTACATATCTTTATTTTCACGAAGAAATCGTTGGTGATATTTCTGGAAAAATGTTCTTCTTTTGATTTTCAACCTCAAGAAGTTTGTTGTTTTCCCATTTAGAGAGCGTTCAGTTAAGTTGGCATTTAAAGTATGACTTCACAAAAGAAGCACACAGTTGAATCAGTAGTTTATCCCTCTAGCAGGGCTTCCTGTCTCTCCCTCCAGCCCTCTCTCTCCATCCCCCCTGTCTGCCTCTCTCACACCTGTTTGTTTCTCTCTCCGTCTCCTCCCCCCCCTCTCTGCAGAAGCTGGCGGTCAGGAGTTGTCCTGTGGGGACGACTAAGCCGCTGTCCCTCATCAAACCTCCCGGTCAGAGCATCGCCATCTCCGTGGTGCCGGCGAAGGCTCCCGTTTCCATGGTAACCGCACACATTAACGGGCAGAAGGCGGCGAGCTCGGAGCCTCTTCAGACGTCACCCATCAACCTGCAGACGGGCGGCAGGGTGGGGACGGCCGGAGTCCACGCGTTCAGCAGCAGCAGGAGAGCCGCAGAGCTGCCCCCCTCTCAGGTAAAAAAAAAAAAGACACGCTTCTAATCACACACCTGGGACACCTGCAGGAAGGGGGAGGGGCTTACTGAGTACAAATAAAGCTTTCTGTAAAAAACAGGGATTATTTTAACCAGAAACCTTCTTCAGCTCACTTTAAGTTGAGTACATGATCTGCTGCTCTGTAAGAGTAAGTAAAAGTTTGTTCTCATAAATGTTCGTGGACAGTGAGCTCACAGCTGCAGACACATTCTGTTTTATGTCTTGATTTTTCCACCGAGGTTCTTCATGCATAAACTGGAAATATGAATAAAATCAGGTTTATGGAAATGCTGCTAATGAGACTGCTGAGTTGGAGCAGAGCGCTGCAGCTCCTGCTGTGAGGGAGAACAAACTTCTGTACAGCTCCTCTCTGAAGAAACAGATTTCCTGGTTTGTTTTTCATCATTTACATCTACCCACATGCAGAAGAGACTCTCGCTCCTTCTCTCTCTCTTGTCCCATTGAGCGTCCAATGTGCGCTCTGATTTATACGTTTCCACACAGTTTTTTCCGTCTTGCCTTAAACCACAAAGAAAGTCAACTTGTTTCTGTCAGTTTCCAATTTCCCTCTCATATCGAGTGCCCTCTTACTGATTTACACCGACTTGAGGTTTTGATTGTTTCTCAAGAGTCACTTGAGCCTGTACTTAATCTTGTTTTAGCCTTCAGCTATAGTATTAGCTTTGCCAGGATTTAAGGATAGCTAACAGCAATATAACTACAAACTATGACATCACACCTTCTTAGACGACACGCTGCCCTTCTGAAACTGGTCTCTTGGCAAACACTGTCCCAAATAACTTTAGAAGTTAGTCGTTGGATGTAGCTCATAACTGTTGATCCATATCACAAAGTCAGGCTATTTGGTCCTTGTTGAGTGGACTGATTTAAAAAGTCTGAACACGTCAGTACATAAAGATAGACCATGTGTGTCCACCACCTCCTGTTGTACAAAAGTGAAGCCATAACATCCGCCATATTTGACACTGGCATCTTGTAGTGGTAGTGTCATTTGGAGTCTGTGTAATAGAGATCAGTTGGTAGAGTCACTGTGATGATGTCCCGCCTCCTACTCTAATCAATCCAAGCGGCAACCTCCGGTCTAAAAATATGAGTCCAATGCGGAAGTGTTAAAAACTGCAGTTCATCAAGGATCCGCTTGAGACCGGCTTTAGTCCTTTAGTCCTTTAGTTTCTAAAGGACCCAGGTTCCTAGTACATCAAACTAGGCCTTAGACCAAGCGGGTACCTCCTGACTGACTAACTCTTTCCGTCACACTACGTCGCAGTTATGTTGAGTTCAACATTTTCAATATGGCCGCCGCGCCGATTGGCCTCACAACAGCGCTTCAGAAACAGATGTGTGACGTCACGGATACTACATCCATTATTTATACAGTCTATGATCTGTATGTAAAGATACACCATGTGTGTCCACCTCCTGTTGTACAAAAGTGAAGCCATAACTGACACTGGTTTCTTGTAGTTGTGACATAATTTGAAGCACAATAGAGGTGAGCTTGTAGAGCCACTGTGATGATGTCCCGCCCCTTCCTCTAATCAAACACGTTCTTAGTTGTTGTAAAGTATCAAAGCTCAAGTGAACACTCAGACATAACTCAGCATGATACAAACTAACTATAATGATTGGAACCATCTTTGCGAAACATTTATTTGACCTGTACTCTGATTTTGAAGTTTGACCCATGTCCCATCTGTTGACATGGAGAAGGCGGGGTTTATGAGCTGTACTGTAGCGACACAGCAGGAGCCTCTACATGATTTGGTGTCACTTTCAGGTAGTTTTTAGAGAGTCTATGATCTCTGTGCTTCCTCTTTTGAAGCAGTCGGTCGTGATGTTTGTTTGGTTTTGGTTTGAGATTATTAAACCTGATGGAGTGGATTGTGGAGTAGTGGAGGAGTAATTAGTGTGTTTGCATTAACTTGAACCTTCTCCAACTCCCCCACATCACACCCTGGAAGAGTTAGCGTGTTGTTTGAGCTTCAGATTATCTCGCAGCCTCTCCACTGTTTTTAAATCCATACGTGTGAATTCATTTTCGTCTGATGTTTGGAGGCAGAGAGGCGGCACCGCTCAGAAATCTGCAGCTTTGATTACGTCTTGCTTTTATTCCCACTGAAGTCTTCAGTTAGAGATGAGTCTTTTCTGATTCCAGGAGGAGAATAACCAATTTGTTCGTCTTCTTTCTGACATGTACCACACATGTTATGATTTAGGAAACATCACGTCATATTTTCTGTATCTGAGATGTGTTTGTCCTCTAAGTGTGTGTTAGGATTCAGGTCTCCTCCACACTCTGTATTCAGCACCATCACCTCTATCAGCACACAGGCAGGGATCACAGCTCCACACTGCAGCCTGTGCAGTATTACTGTAATTGCATGGTTCCATACAGGGAGGGGGGCCCAGCTCAGGGCCCTCAGGCTCCTGCCTTTTGATTCCTCTGTCAGTCGAGGAGATCAGAGTCCCTGTCCATCAACACGGCTTATATAAGATGGAACATGTCTGTTAACAGACACCTTCAGATGGACTGTCAGAAAACACACATCAGCTTTAATTTGTTCCTTAGGTTTGTGTGTTGTCACATACACACGTATGAATTTATTTATGCTAATCATAGGTTTGGTAGTATGAATATTGTTGAAAAGTGCAAATATATGTATGTATGTATAAATGTTTGTATGAATGTATATGTACGTATGAATGCATAAATACACTTATGTACATACGTATGTATGAATGCATGTATGTACTTGTGAATGAATGTCTGTCTGTATGTATGTATGTATATGTATACGTATACATATGTACGCATGTACGCATGTACGTATGTATGCATGTATGTATGTATGCATGTATGTATGTACGCATGTACGTATGTACGCATGTATGTATGTACGCATGTATGTATGCATGTATGTATGCATGTATGTATGTATGTATGCATGTATGTATGTACGCATGTACGTATGTATGTATGTACGTATGTATGTATGTACGCATGTATGTATGTACGCATGTATGTATGTACGTATGTATGCATGTACGTATGTACGCATGTACGTATGTACGCATGTACGTATGTATGCACGTACGTACATATGTATGTATGTATGTACGCATGTATGTATGTATGCATGTACGTATGTACGCATGTACGTATGTATGCACGTACGTACATATGTATGTATGTATGCACTTGCGTACGTACTTATGTATGTACATAACTATATATGTATGCATGCACATACGTACTTATGTATTTATGTATGCACTTACGTACGTACTAATGTATGTATGTATCCACATAAGTACGTACTTATGTATGTATGTACGTATGTAGGTATGCCTGTATGTTTTTACGTACGCATGCACGTATGTACGTATATATGTATGTATACGTACGTATGTATGTATAATTTATGTTTACCTATATATGGATGTGGTTTTATGTGTTGTTTTATGTGTTGCTTTGTGTTTGTTTTCTTTTGGTGCACACAGAAATAATAACTAGAACCCTTTTATTGGCCAACATCTTTTAAATTAGAAGTTATAGAATACTTTTTATTCATGTTTCGTTGCACTGATATGAGCACAGTCTAACATACATTTCTATGTATCCTTAATCATACTTACATACAGACATACAGACATACATACATACATGCAATCATGCAATCATAGAAACTTTTTTTTTTTAACAGACGCAACATTAACTTCACTGATATAAAGACCAAAGTTAAAACAGAAGACCAGAAAAAACTTACGTAGAGGATCCAAGAGAGGACAAAGAAACAGTTATTCTGTCTTTTCAGTGTTTGTCAAACAAACCATTGTGTGTGTGCGTTTGTGTCTGGGTAGTCGATGAAGGTCAGGGAGTTCAGGAGTCACGTCAGGATCCAAACGCTGCTCTCTGATTGGCTGATTCCCTGTGCGCGTGACGTTTCTCTCTGAGTCTGGGGTTATGATTCAGAGCAGGTCTGATTCTCCGACACACACAGACAGACGTTTGCTGCGATAAAGCTGCTTCATTTCATCAACGTGTCACTTTGGAGACTCCCCCCTACCCTCCCCCCTCATTCTCACTCGTCATCTGGACTGACTCTCTCCGTCTCTCCTCCCTCCAACCCTGCCAAGCCGGGGAGGTGAGCAGGTCAGGCTGCAGGATTGTTTTAGGCTCTTTACAGCTGTATTGTTTAGAGAAAGTGGGCACTCTTCACCCAGCTGCCTGCCTGTGAGTGTGGCAATAAAGAGAACCCCCCTCCCAGGCCTCCAGCTTTTCTTACCTCCATCAATCTAGAGTCATAAAGGCTCAGCCAATCAGAGGCCAGGATGTGGAGTGAGCAAAAGAAGTACAGGGGGGAGGCAGCAGGTCCCTCAGACCACCTGGCCACTAATTCAGAGATCAATAATGAGGTGTAATGGGGTTGCCGCTCCGCATGAGTGCACACATTATCGCTGCATTGTTTCAGCTCCTCGGTAAACACTCACACATGTTTCTGTGTGAGGGCACGAGATGCTCCTGCTCATTTCAATTCAGGACTCGTAACTTCTCTGATGCTCATTTATCCTCTTTTATTACCTTTACTTAAAACACTTTATCTCCTTATGTCTCTGCAGAAACTTCAAGTTTTAGATGTTTGTTACAAAAAGTCATCTTCAGTGGAGTTTGGACATTGATTGTACTCTTGTAGTAGGTGGTTTTGTAGTGGATTTTTAAATATAGGACATTAAAGTTTAGAAGTATTTCTCACTAAAAAGAAGTGGTGATATAAGTGATGATGTTTTAAGTAAAGTTGAGATGAATTTCCAGGTTTTTTTTGTCATTTTGCAAATTAACAACACAGTGAAGCATCTCTGGGTTGCGTAGAGCAGAACAAGATTAAAGCAGGAAAAATGGGAGGATATTTGGAACATAAAATATATTCAAATTAACTATTTTAACCGCTTTTAAAATAAATATAAATGAAAATTCACAGCTTCCAAAAAAAGCTTTAAAGATATTTTAATTTTAATCTAAAGGTTTAATATTAATACAAGTTTCAACAAAAATAACACCAAAACATTTGTATCTGTTTTACCTGAATATTCAAAATAAAAGAGAAGAATATACATTTATTTACTAATTTAATATTAAAACTATTTAAAGGTACATTTCCATTATTTTTATGATGCATCTTCCACTAGTTGTTTATGTTTTAAATGTTCAGGGTTCAGGAAATGCACAAAAACATATTTACAAATCACTAAAAAACCATATCATGTGGTCAAATACATAAATAAAAGAGAATAATAATCGATCATTAACTTATCTAAAGCAATTTATCTTTCTTTTGATCAATACATTTAAAAACCCTGCAGTGTGCAAAGTTTTACGTCCTTTGTTTAGGAGGATTATCAATAAGATTTTATGTACAATGCAAAAAAGGACAAATAAAATATACTTTTATCTTTAAAAAAAAAGCATTATCAATCACCTAAAAGGCATACAATTGTGATTTTTTTTGAAAAATGATCGCATGAAACCACTGAGCTGATAACAGACTTATAGGGCTGCAACAAACTACCACCTTTATAATCAATTTCTGTATCTTTTCTACAGGATGTAAGACAGTCAACAAAAATGTTTAACATAATTTCTAAGAAACATAAAATCATTCTCTCCTGACAATTAAAACTAAAACTCAAAACTCCTTACTGACAAGTGATAAAAATCAGCATTTTGCTTCACCTCTGAGACGCTTGAATCAGCAGATTTCTGCCCCAGAAGTCATAAGAACTCTATAATGACTAGTTTGGAATAAACTGGCTTCGATCAGTTAATCTGAAAATGTTGAAGCTTGCAGTTTCACATCGTTTTTAAAAAGAGGATCATCTGCAGGGTTTTAATGAAAGTGGAAATAAAGCTAAAGAGGAAAGTGTGTGTTTCTAAAAGGCATCATAAATCACCTGAAACATGGATTTAACTGTGACTGTTTCTAAAACCACGCAGCACTGGAAACCTCTGAGCTGGGAGGAGCCGTTTGTTGTGTGATTGTACTTTGAGTTGTGTTTAGCGCCTGTTAGCTTGCAGCAGAGGAACAAAGACGAGCTGAGACGAGTGTTTGAAAGTGTGCAGCTCTAACGCTGATCCGGCCTCTCTTTCATTCCTCTCCATCCCTCCTCCTCCTCCTCCCAAAGAATCTTCATCCTCTTTAAACAGCAGCCAAGGTCATCTCCTCCATCCTCCATCCGCCTCCGAGTCTCGACAGAGCCGGAGGAAGGTGGTCGACCCCCTTCAAGGGTCCGCTCCTCAGAGTCTGAATGACAAACAGAGAACACATTCAGGGAGGATGAATACGCTCGGTATAGAACATGGTGTGGTGAGGCACAATGAGGACTATTTTATCAGAGAGAGAGAGGAAGCAGAGCACAAACTGTACACATGAGTGTTTACACTGTTATCTGTGAAGCTGCCCAGAGTTCAGGGAGGAAAAATGAAAAGCAGACTTTGAAGACCAGAAGAGGATTTATCCTGAGATGGTTTCCTACAATATATCTGAGGAGTTAAAACGGAAGGTAGTTACACAAACAAAACATCCTAAAACTGAATTCATCTAGCATGTTTAGAGGATGAAGAACTAAATGGGTGGATATTTGTAGTGAGAACAGGGAAACTCAGTTCAGCAGCTCAGACTAAACACAGAAATATTTAGACAAACACTCCAAAAAAGAAAGAACCAGTAGAAGGGGCTGGAAGTTTTAAAAAAGAAAAAAAGTGGCACGTCTAACCGTGCTGCCGTTAAATAAAAAAAAAAAAATTAAATCAATCCACATAAAGGATCCAACATTTTTCAGCTCTGCCTGTTGACACTGTGGCAAAAATGTTAACTTCTGTTAGCATTTCAAATAAGCAAAAAAAATGGAGGGTATTTCTGATATCACTTTAAGAGCACAAAACTTTAGATTGGTGTTTAACGGCTGATCAGTCACCAGCAGAGAGAAGAAGACGAGAGGAAGTAGACAGTGCAGAAACAGGAAGTGAGGTTTAAAGACACAAGGAGCTGAGTGAAAGAAACATCGAGCGAACTGAAGAGGAGAGACAGGAAGCAAAAAGTTACAGAGGACACAATCTTAATCAGGTTCATGCATTAGTTCAAAACACCAACAGAAAAAACCCTAATATTAAGACTTCAACCCACATTTAGGCTGATGAATAGAACAGCCTTTATTTGTCATTGTCAGGTGTACAATGAAACTAGAAGCGCTGCTCCTGAAGGTGCGTGTTATAAATACAAATAAAACAAATACAGTTAAAGAATATGTATAAAAGACAATATAAATATAGAATAATATAAAACAAATGTCAAATATATACAGTCAGATGATGAGAATACAAGTGCTACCGACTGTGGAGTTGGAGTCTTTTTTTAGCTGCATAAATAATCATCTTTAAATCAATGTGTCAACATGTTTATGTATTTCTTTGGTAGCCAGGTAGCCGGAGGTTATAACGGAGGAATCCAGAACAAGACAATACCACCACCCCCCTCCATTCAGGTCTTGCTCTCCCTGTTGGGTTCCAATCCGCTACATATTGTCTCAACAAAGGTCCAGCACTGAATTGCAGTGGCTATTTGAAGCATGATGTACAACAAGCTAGTTGTAGCAGATGTTATGATAGCAGAGCTGCAATCATAGTAACAGTATGATGTCAGGAAATAACAGACCATTGCTATGGAGTGTTGGCCAATAAGAATCAAGCATTTAATAAAGTTGAGTAGCCTATTTTAAGCATTTCTTCAAACTTAGATTTGATTTGATGTTCTTATTTGCATGCTACACTATCTATTATAGTTCCAACCTGTGGGAATTTTAAACCACGCCTTAGTAAATGTTATTTTTTTTCACTATTTAAATTGATTTTTCACAGCTTGACACAGTTTCTACATTATCTACCATCTATATAAATAAATAAAGAAAAGAAAAGAAAAAAAGCAAATAAATAAAATAAACATTTATATGTAAATTAAATATATATATAAAGATTATTAAATAATAGAAATACTAATAAAAATAAATGGTAAAAATAAGAATAAAACACAACCTAAGACAGGCGTTTCGGGCAGGGCAAGTACCGGTAGCATTGAAGATGAGCTGACCTGGAGGATGAGGAGGAGGAATTACTGAGGAAAAGGTCCTATTATTATCTAACAAAGCAATATCAAAGTTATAACACCATGGAGTTTGATGTTGAGTAAGCTGAATGGGGTTCAGGCTTCGTTTACCTGGACTCCTTGACACATGTCAGTGGTCCTGGAGAAGGTTCTAGTGGCCCTTAAAGAGAATCCTGGGCTTCTTCTGTGGGGATTATTACACCTACTTGAGTAATCCCAGAAAGTCCTGAAGGAGATTCCAGGGGTCCTGGAGAATGTTCCAGGTGTTGTCGAGGAGGTTTGAAAGAGCTTGAAGAAGACTGTGATGAAAGAAGATGCTGTTGCTGTGGTAACGGTGTAGCACTATTGCTGGTCTGAAGTCAGTGAAGCTGAAATGAAATGATGATTTATTGATTATTAATTATTGATTTTACACTTTCTCTTTTATTTTAACATTTGATGTTTTTCTTTTTCTGTTTTTAATTTTTATTTTTTACAAGATGAGGTTTTGAGTTTCTCAGTGAACTGCTTTAATTTAATTATTTTAATCTAAAAGAGGAATAATTTATTTCAGAATTCAAGAACACAATGTTAAATTAATTATTTGAGTTAGCTAAAATATTTAAATTAATAATTAAAAATGATCAAAGTAAAAGAACATCTCAAAGCTGAACTCAAACAACTATCTGTATTTTTATTATTTCATTTTCTGCAGGATTTAATATTATTACAAGATATACAACAACAGTTTTATCCTCAGGTTTGACTTAAAGTAGTTTATAATCATACAGTTCTGCTCTGAAATTTAACATTTACTGTAATTTAACTTATTAAGAGAGGCGTTTTTGAACAGGGGAAAATCCCCCGTAACATCAGCTCATAAAATTGAGATTATTTAAATATAATAGATAAAGATAGGGACTCTAAAAGGATTCAAAAAACATAATTTATACAATATTTGTGATTTTTTTTTCTCTGCACAGTGAATAGTAAAAACACACACACAATCTTATTCATCTAACATGTCTCATATTTTAACTTTGGTGTCAGGCTTTCATTTTTTTCATACTTTCTAACATGTTAGTTTGAAGCTGCTTCACTTTATTCCATCTGTAAATGTTAAAAAGGCTATTTTCAAAGTCAACAGTTTAAAAGCAAAGGATTATAAATCAAACTCTTTGTGATGAAACTTCTTTTCAGTGTACATCTTTGGAGTCTTGCAGCATGACGTCGCCTCATCATTCATTCTGACTGTGTGAAGGAGCTCAGGTGTAATTGTAGAAACACTCAATGGAAGCAATAAGAGAATATTAACTGTTGTTGTTTACCAGCTGCTGCTTGTGAACGCAGCCTGCGTCTCCTCCCAGCAGCAGCAGGGTTCATCTCTCTGAGCTCAGAACATGAATGAAATGAGAATCTTCTTCAGGATGGAGATAGAGCTGACGTGGCCTCGGGCAGCGCCCTCTGCTGGCTGCTTTGGAGAGTGTGCTGATGTCTCTGCAGGGCTCTCTGATCTGAAACAAGAAGTGTGACAGACATTTAAAGTACTACACTTATATTTAATCTTGTAAACATTGAATGATTAGGAACAGATGCACAAAATATCACTGCAGTCTTTCATAGTGTGAGAAAAGAAAGAGAAGGGAGCAGGTCTGTTGTTTATGGCTCCTTCCTTGCAATACATGTAGTTTGGTTTAATTTGAGGGAGGAGAGATGCATATTAATAAATCCATACTCATCAAATGTTAAAATGTATGTGTCAAATGAAAGAACAGGCTTTAGCTTCTCTCTATCTTGTCCCTGGCAAAGATGTATAAAGGCTTTCTGAAATATAAAAAGTATTAAATACAAATATAAGAGATGCTTTATGTGTCAAATACTAATGCAAAATAGAAAGTAATAATAAAGGGAGAAGTGTATTTGGGATCTTGAAACCATTTCAGATGTTGACAGACATTAATTGTTTCTGTTTATGACGATGTAAAATCCCCTTTACATATATGTGAAAACAAAGTTTACCAAAGTCCAGACAAAGTTTAAGTAATGTTTAAATAAGTTGTGTTATATTAAGAAAAATATGATTTAAATATAAAAAATTAACATTTTTTCTCATATCTAAAACCTGTAAACACTCTTATCTGGACCTCTTGCTTTTTAGTTAACAATGAGTTCGAACATTTGAAAGATGGATCAGATTGAAAAGGTTTGTACTGACATTTATAATCTAAAAATTAAATCATAGTGGTAGTATTCTGCTAGTTTTCAGGCGTTTATCTTCCTTCTTTTAGCTTTGTATCGGCTTGATTTACAACTCAAACAACTCTTCTCTTATATCAACTGGTCTTTGAAAACTTTAATTCCAGCCTCTGTTTGAAATTAATCATTTAATCTACTGTCTCTTGAACCCCCTCGCCCAAAAGCACTCTAGAAGCCTCTTCCACTGTTGCCACGCTACAACGTCATCGTCACAAGTTAATTCAAAATTGGGAAATATGGCCAAATGATTTGGACCCCAGATCTGACTTTCAACATTTTGACTTGATAAAAGTTTGTAAAATATGAACAAGCGTAATACTACCTCCTTAAAGTTATCATGAAAGTGAAAATAGAATAAGACAAGATAGACACCAGACTAACCCCAAACAGAAACACAAACTTATCCTGTTTTAAAACTCTCCTGTTTGTGTTTAATACTCATCAATTAATTAATTCTAAGATATTTTGTGATTATTCAAATAAAATTATCCCCAATAATCTAACTTTCCCCCTTGTAATTTCTAAAAGTGAAAAAGAAATCCAGTCATGAGACGAAAACAGTGACATATTGTCATCAAGAATTTAAAATATTGGTCTACAGTTGCAGTGATTGTTCTGTCTCTGTTTCTGATCGTGATCTCTGATCGACTTGATCCTGAGTTGAACTTTTTGTCCTGATCCTGAGTCACAGATCTTAACTCTGCCGCCGAGTTCACACGTCTGACGAGACGTTCTCAAATCTGCAGAGAGAAAAAAAGATGAAACCTGTCGTCTCTGCTCTGTTTTCGTTTTGGCTGCTGCCTGTGCTCTTCCTCCTCCTCGTCTTCCTCCTGCGTCTGTGCTGACAGACTGATGGCAGACTCAGAGCCTCAGCCCACCTTCAGCTGACGAGTTTTTATCCACTTTTCTCTGTAATCCCTCCGTCTCCTCCCTCGCTCTGTCAACACCTTCACTGGCTGCTTCCTCTCATCCTCTTAGAGTAAACCTGCAAAATAATATTCTCCTATAAACATCCAACTTTTAAAGCACTGTTCTCTGGGAGGGTTGGCACTGGATATTTTGGTACACAGTTGACTCTATATCCAATATTTGGTTTGTTTGTTCCAGAGCAGTTTCCTCTGCTTCATCTCACTTTGTAATCTATCTTCAGAGATTACTTTGAGTCTTCTACTTATCTGATATTTCCTTCTTTCTGTCCTTAAGTTGGAGATACAGGAAAGCACCATATGGTAGTTTGAAAATCCTCCAGTTATATATGAAAATGATTGATCCTAGAGAAAACTAGCTTCAATTTTATGAATGGAATCAAAGTTGATAGCAAGACTAAGAACCCTAACAGATCTGATCACTTGAAGTAGTTCATAAAGGATCCATCTTTACCCCAGAACTACGTGTGTTTCGACCGCTGGACCCAGGGTCTACATTTAGTTCATTGGTAGATTATCTCCATGCAAAAGATCCCTGCTAGGGGGTGTAGTACTTTTCAAAGGTCCTGGGACTTTCAGGGGGCAGGGCCTGCAATGCTGAACGTGTCTGATTGGTAGATTAAGCCCACCACAAATGCGTCTCTACCGGTGTTACAGTTTTAAAAGTTTAACAGGAGAACTGGCCTGATTTGCACAATCTATTTGCGGTCAAAACGCAGACAACAACGGGGGCACAGGAACCTTTTAGTTCAGGGTGAAGTAGTTCTGGGGGCTAAAAGCATGAAATGCACCTTTAGACACAAGCAGAAGTATAATGGATGGACTAGACTTCCTGAGCTGTACTTTCATTGGAAGAACCCCCCACCTGAGGTTTCTTTGAAAGTTTAAAACCACCTTAAAATCTTTCCTCCATGTGTCCATTTTCTAGCTCTAAACTGGGTCCAGGTCCAAATGTTTTTAGGCTCTGAAAGGTGGGCAAGATGTCCCTCTCTGAAACCATGTCCTCAAACTCCCTCTATAGGTGTTTTTTTGACTGCAGGAACTTTACCCTGGAACTAGGGACTTTAACCCTGAACTACATGCATTTTGACCGGGGGAACCAGGGTCTAAATTTAGTTCAGGGGTAGATAATCTCCCCCCTGAAAAGACCCTGCTTTGGGAGTAGTACTTTTCAAAGGTCCTGGGACTTTCGGCTGAACGTAACAGTGTTTGTGGAGTTTACACAGTTGTTGAAACACAGAGGGAGTTCCTAGGAATGCATAGTAGTTAAGTTATTTATTAAGATTTCAAAATATTATTTAATATAATTTGTTTTCCCTTATGTCACTGGTCTGATTTGCACAATCTACCAGGGACTTCAGCCCACGGGCCAAACACAGACAACAGGGGCACAGGAACCTTTTAGTTCCGGGGAAAGTAGTTCTGGGGGCTAAAAGACCCCGGAACTCTTGGTCGAAATGCACCTTATGATTTCTAAACGTCTCTTCTTTGTTCCTTTGTTGTATTCTTAACCAAGTCTAGACATCCAGACCACCTAAAGCATGGGTCCTCAACCTGGGGTCTCGTGATCTAGAGCTTCTCTGATACAGATTTCTTATTATAGAGATCAATAAATTGTTCTTAGATCGCCGCTAGTAGGAGCTGGGATATCATTGCGGTGGACTGTGTTCTTCCTGCTTTTGCTCTCCATACAGACTGTTTTTTGGCAAACTTTTCGTGGACGTTTCAGTCTTGTTAGTTTGGAGAAGTTTAAGAGTTCAGGGTTGAAACAAAAATCAACTTTCCTTCATCATAAGCATACTTTTAATGTTTTCCCCCCTCATCTATTGAGTCAACTCCATAATTTAAGACAAGCTTAGAAGTTATTAATTACGTAGCAGCTCAGTTTGAATTTCCAACAATGTTTATTCAAAGATGCTGTCCAGATGACATCATGCAGAATCAGGCCTAGTAAAGGGTGTGTTTAGCTTTAGCTTAGCACAAAGACTGGGAGCGGAGGGAAACTGTTAGCCTTGTCTTGTCAAAGGAGGGAAAACTCCATCTTTCAGCCTTTTCTTAGTTCCTTAGTCGTCCATATGTTTTCACTCTCTAACTGTGAGGTGTTAAAAACAACATGTTTATCACAGCAGGTATTTTAGATTTGAGGAAAGAAGAAGAGGAGGAGGAAGGCTGTCAGTGTTTGCTGCAGAGACGTCATCCGTCTCAGGGATGATTTTGATTTTGGAGTAAAAGAAACAGAAATTCATTCAAAGAATCCGAAGTGACTAAACAAGGTTGTGTTCAAACTGGAGAGGAAGAATCAAGGGAGGAAGAGTTAGGAGGAGGAGGAGGAGGCCCCCCTAAAGAGAAGGTGCTTAGGTTTGGAGAAAAAGAGGAAGCAATTACGAAAATGAAAGCCCTTGCACTGCAAGAATTTTCATCTCTGCAGTTGCCATGGAAACAGGCCCAGGCCGGGGCCGCCTCCTCCCTCCCCTCCCCTCCCCTCCCCTCCTCTCCTCGCTCTGCAGCACAATACGACGGAACGAAGGGATTTTCACAGAAGAAGAAAAGAGGGGAGGAGGAGAGCTGAGATCAGGAGGGGGGAGGAGAAAACTTTCCTGTTTTTTTTTTCTTCTGAGATGAAAACATGGAGGAGATGAAAAAAAAGAGAAACAGGTCATTCAAACAGAGCAGCTCCAGCTCCGTGTGATCTCCACTTACACATTCACACTCATCTGTAGTTCTGGTTTCATGACTAGAACTGAGATAAATCTGCAGCTCTCTGTGATTCAACTCCAGAACAAAAAGCAGAATGAAAATAAAGAGAAGCAGACGGACGGTAAACTCTGCAGAGAGACGCAAACAACTGGAGGCGTCAGAGGAAGCAGGTTCTTCAGTCTGACAGCTGCAGGATGACAGAGATATGAAGCAGGAGGAAATCAAGTCCTCAGTGTTAGAGGAGCGTTTCATACCGCTGTGATTCAATACTCTTTAACTTTATTTAGACCTGTAGCTTCACAGACTCAGAGACACAACAGAAGAGTGTTTACAATAACATAAGAGGTGAAACATTTAATAAACACAGCGCTGAGGAAATAAAGTCAGAGAGTTTAGTGGGATTTTTCTTCTTTGAGAATTAGATTTCAACCCTAAGTTCGTCCTCGCGCATTTTCATTTTCCCCTCTAAATACCAAATAATATTTTATCCCAGTTCTACTTTCAGTTTATGTGTGTGAACATAAAGTGTGTTCACTTCACTTCCTAAAATCTTCACTGAAATACTCTAAAGATTGAAGAAAAGGAAGTTTACTTCAAAGTCACTTTATAAGGTACATTTTTGAAGAAGTATATTTTGAAGATGAATCTGATTTCATCCTTGAAGTTTGTTTGTTTTATGTGAATCTTGAATTAATTAAATCCTGTAAGGTTTATTGATTAATTATTACTTTTAATTCTGGTTTGAGTTCAGCGGCAGAAAAGTTAATGTCATTATTGACAGCTCTAGGCTTCCGGAGCAGCGTCAGATTTAAAGTTTAATTCAGTAAAACCTGCAGCAGATGGTTTTATTCTGAAAGAAGGAGAAGAGTGTAAGACGAGGAGGAGGCTGTGAGAAGGAGAAGGAGGATGAAAAAGAGGAGGTGAAGGAGGAAAAGAAGGAAGACAGAAGGTTAGGAAGATTAGAAGGGAAAGATTAGGAAGAGGGAGGAAGAGAGAAAGAGGAGAGAGGAGAAAGAAAGGAAGGCAGAGAAGGAGAGAGAGGAAAACGAGCCAAGGAAGGAGAAGCAGAGAGAGAGAGAGGAAAGAAGGCAAAGAGGAAGCAGAGAGAGGAAAGGAGGCAAGGAAGTGAAAGAGGAAAATGAGGCAAGGAAGTTAATGAGAGAGAGGAAAATGAGTCAAGAAAAAGTGGAGAGAGAGGAAAGGAGAAAAAGGAAGCAGAGAAGAAGAGGAAAAGGAAGTAAGGAAGTGAAGGAGAGGAAAAAGAAGCACGGAGTGAAGGAGAGAGAGAGGAAAAGGGGGCAAGGAAGTGAAGCACAGATAGGAAAAGGAGGTAAGGAACAAGAGGAGAGAGATGGAGGCAAGGAAGAAGAGGCAAGAGAGAGGAAAATGACAATAGGAAGTCAAAAAGAGAGAAGGGAAAGGAGGCAAATAAGAAGAGGAGAGAGAGTAAAAGGAGGCAAGGAAGAAGAGGAGAGAGGAAAAAGAAGCAAGGAAATGCAGGAGAGAGGAAAAAGGCAAGGAAGAAAAGGAGTGAGAGAATAGGAGGCAAGGCAGAAGAGGCAAGAGAGAAAACGGAGTGAAGGAAGAATAGGAGAGGAAGGAAAGGATGCAATGAAGGGAAGTAGAGAGAGGAAAATAAGTCAAGAAGGAAAAAGTAGCAGGCCAGTTAGACGAAGAGGAGATAGTTGACAGAGGAGGAGGAGTAGGAAGAATAGGAGAAAAAGCGAGAGGAAGAAGGGATTAGAAAGGGGAGGAGAAGAAAGAGGGGGAGAGAGGGAGGAGGAGGTTTGTCCTAAAAAACGAGCTGTTGGTGACAGATTTACAGAAACACTCCTCGCTAGTTTTTGAGGCCGCGGCCGCTTCTTTCATTTTTAATGTTCAGAAACAAACGAGAGAAAGTTCTCTGACTAACGAGGAACACTTCCTGTTTAATTCAGAAGAGGGGGAGGAGAGCAGTCTGAGGAGGAGGAGGAGGAGGAGGAGGGAGGTTTCATGAGTGAGGATCAGCTGATGGAAATAAACAGGACAAGCTGGAACTATAGAGGAAAAACTACACTGAAAAAAATCAATTTCATCAAATAGTTTAACATTTAAGACTTCTTATTCTACTGAAACAATCTGAAGACAGATTTTCTGTACGTTTGAATCAGAAACAAAAACAGAAATCTAAAGTAAATCAAACTTTCTTCGTATTTTCTTTGATTCATGTTTGACTTCTCCTCTTGGCTGTCCTCCATGATAAGTCAAGGTTTCCCAGCATGCAGTTGGTGTCAGGTGCAGTGTGAGGTGTAGTGGGGGCTCCCCTTGTGGTCAGGAGTGGTAACTACAACAACAGATGAGATTAAAAAATACTGATACACACATGTACTGGGATTAGTGGTTATGATGACCCTGATGGTTTCTGATTCATCTGATGTATTTAAAAACACAAAGTTAAATGTGTGTGTGCCGGTCCTAAGTGTTGCGTTCATGTGTGTTTCAGATGCTGGGAACTCTCACTGCTGTGCCCATCAAGGTGCCTCAAGTCAGCTCCCTGCACCGGCTGGCAGGACAAGCAGCCACTCTGCTACCTCAGGTAAATACACCTGATTGAGGCTATAACAGACCTTATCACACACTTACTCCGATTTAATACACAACTGATTTATTATCAGACTTCCAGTAAGGATTAAAAACAGACACATGCTCCCTCAGAGTTTGTAAAGATCGAATGTGTCCTGATGGTTATGCCACAAAAATCACAAAGGAAACCGGTAGTTAGAAATAAGTGGGATTTTTTGAAGACATTTTTGTTACCACTATTGATCAAATTGAAGGCAGAACATGAGATGGAAAAATACACCAGAGTTGTTCAAATTCATACCCAACACCAGAGTTTTAAAGACAAAGACCTGCAGCCCCTCTGACAGCGAGGATCAGAGCTGAAAACCAAACAAGTAGAAACAGCAGATGTCTCTGAGTGAAGTGTCTGAATGTGCCCAGCAGGTGGCAGCACACACCACTTTGACTCAGTGAATTAAAAAGGCAGAGATTAACTAATCTGAGAGAAAGAGAGGTTCAGAATAAGAAGACAGAGGTTTCCTGGAAAAAGTCAGCGCTGTGTCATCCTCAGTCTTCTTCTGACTCCCTCTGCTCTAACGGGAACAACAGCTCACACTTAAGTCTCAGGCTGAGAGCTCCTGATTGATTAGAATGTTGACTTCAATCCAGATAAAGATCTTTGAAGAGGGTTTGTATTTGCTGTGTAAAAGTAAAACCAGTACCTGTATATTTCAGTTTGTTGCTCCTCATCTTTGAGTCTTTCTTTCTTGACTCATAAACGGTCTAAAAGAGGTGAAAATACCCCAAAATATACGTAGGTGCCAAAGACATGTGACCCCCACTGTCCCTCGAAGAGGTTAAATGTTGCTTCATACTTCAAAATGTGTTTACCTACATGCACAGGTAGCTGTTTAACTCTTAGCTAACCCTAACCTTTAACCCTTGGGGGTTCCTTTAACCCCCATCCTTGTTAGTTCCCTTGGTCAAAACGTGACACTTTCCCAGAAACTGCTCTAAAAAATTTGTATATTCATATTTTTTTCCACTTTAAACGACTCAATCTTATAATTCCACTTCAGCCGGAGATTTTCATAACAAATATGAATCATGTTTTGGTGATTTTAACTCTTTAACTGCCAGTATGTTCACAAAGTTCCTCTTTTTTTTACTTAAAAAAACAAACAATAACTAAAATATTGTCCATAAAATACATTTTAACCAGTATTTGATTATAATTATTATTAGGCCCTTAGATGTGTCAATGATTAGCAGCGACATTGATTTTGATGCATTGTTAGTTTTTTTTGCAGTGTCAGGTTTTCCAACAAACTATCTGATGAGTTCCTTCAGTTAAAACGTGACACCTTCCCAGAAACTGCTCTAAAAATATCATTTATTCATATTTTTTTCCACTTTAACTTTAGGAGTCATCTGGCAACAAAGAAAAGCAGAAAACTAATTAAATGTACTTATTTGGAGGGTTTTATTTCAATTTTAACTACTATTTTTGTCTATATTTCAAAAATAATTGGTAAAATAAGCAAATTTAGAGTACTTAAAAAAATAATAACAATCTGGATGAAATATTGCGACCCCTTGTCTGGCGAGCCCCCCGGGGTCCCGACCCACACTTTGGGGACCCCTGCTTTACATGACCCATGTGAAATACATGTTAAACATCAGCATTCAGAAGTTGTTGACATGTTATTAAAGTTTCGTCTAACAGTTCTCCACCTTGTCCTCCCTCAGGTCAGGCCAAAGACCCAGATCCCCGACAGCCTCCCCCACAGTCCCTGTCAGGAGCTGCAGCCGCTCAGCCTGCAGAGAGCCACCGCCGTGGTCAGCCCCAAGAGCGGGGGCCCCACCCTGCCCACCGCCAACAGCACCTTCAGCCCCGACCACCAGCCCAACGGCCAGAGCGACGCCTCGCCGCCCTCGGGCCCACCACACAGCGCGTCGGGGGGCCCTGAGTCCGGCGGTCCCGTCCAGCACGCCACGGCAGGGCCCGGCGTGGCGTACGCTATCATCGCCGCCTCCCCCGCCACCGGGAACGGAGTGTCTGCCGTCAGCGAGGCCGTCAAGGTGCAGCCACTGCTCTTCAGCGCTAACAAGGCTGGTGTCTCCTAAACTTTAAAACGACACCAACGACTGACACAGAGCAGATTACACATCAACACAGATTATTTACACTTCTTTGTTTACATAAACAAGAAGACAAAGAGTTTCTGTCCTGATTTAATCCCTCAGAGTGAAACATCATTTCATTTTACATCTTTAAATATTCTTCACACATCTGACACGAGTTTTCTGGAGCCTTAGTAAAGTGCTAAATGTCTGTAATCCAGACTTGTTTCATCGATAATCTGGATTATGTATTAGCGGTGTTTCATCCTAACATGATGTCCATGTCTCTGTGTGTTATCAGGTGATTATAATCCAGCCACAGGCCCCCAGCAGCACTGAGGGCTCCCCGGGGGCTCAGGCGGACCTCCCCTCACAAGAAGCTCCGCCCACTCCAAAATCCACATCCCCTAAAAAAGATGAGGACCCCGAGGTGAGCCAGATTATCACTTAACGAACAGCCGCAGACATACAATCATGGCATTATTCAACATGTCAGCCGTACCTCCTACCGTCTTTAAAACCAGAGAAGAAGAATTCGAGGTGTGAAGTGAATGTTGTGTTAAAGCAGGGCCCCTCTTGTATTTTAATCGGATCTCAAACCAGTGAAGCGTCCGTCCAAAAGACTCTTGTTAAGATTTTCTCTCTTCACTGAGGAGCTCTTGAATCAGACGCCGAGAGTCCTCCCACACTTCACCTCCTCCTCCTCATCAGTAACATCTTCATCTCTCCCTCTCACAGAAAATCGCCTTCATGGTCGCCCTCGGCCTCGTCACCACGGAACACCTGGAAGGTGAGTCAACGGGATACACTTCACGATGAAACGCACGCTCTCAGAGGGATCAGAGAGGAACTCTGTCCATTAGAGTTTTTAAGAGGAGGTTGAGTTCTGAGTATTTTTAAAGGGCCAGTACACCAATTTCACAGACTGAGTGAGACTTCTAAGAGGAGAATTCAACATGTAAAGGATTATAAAAAGAAGCTGAATTGTTGCAGCTTGTTTTCCCTGTCATGATGGATATGTGTTAAAGATAATGTTTGTTGTTTTGTGATCAGAAATCCAGACAAAGCGACAGGAGAGGAAGAGACGAAGCACAGCAAACCCAGCCTACAGCGGCATGTTCGAACCAGAGGTCAGAATCACTCCAGCATTCTCCATCAGACTTGTTATATTAATTTAACTTGTTATATTAAATTACAGAGATAAAACAGATGTACTTTATATTAAGTATAGATGTATCACTCCACACACTCTCCTGGTGTCTCACTTTCTTCCTTCTCTTCCGTCTCTGCAGCGCAAACGTCTGGCGTCACATTACCTGAACAGCTCGCTCTTCCTGTCAGCACGAGGTAGACATAAAAAAAACACACACTGATGTTTTCTCAACCTTAATATGAATCTGATGTCTACAATACAAAAAAATCACAGCTGAATTAAAGGGACATTTCATCACACGTCCTGAAATGTTGAAATGTCCCTTTAATAATAATAATAATACTACATTGTGAATCTGTGTCTGCACGTCTTCACCTCTCACCTCTGTGTGTGTGTGTGTGTGTGTTTGCTGCCACTAACCTCTGCTCTGCTTCATTCACATGCTTAGACTCTGAGGATTTCTGCTGGAAGGTAGGTCACATGACTGATGATGTCACGCTTCTGTTTTATGTGCTTTTCTAACACGTGTCCAAATCTTATGGGGGGGTTAAAATGCTGAATTTGAAGCTTAAAGAAAGGAAAAAATCATTTTAAACAGATAGTTGGAAATATAAACAGTGCTCTAAAAATCATATTTATCTTTTTTTGTGCTTTTTTTTTTTTTAAATGAGTCTTTGAAACTGAAGTTAATCCGACTCTGTGATGAAAGCCTGACCGTCTGTGTTTTGTTTCTGCGTCAGGAGGACTTGGAGCACGACGAGCACTGTTCTGTCTGCAAGGAGGACGGAGAGCTGCAGCCCTGCCACAACTGCCCCAGAGCCTTCCACCCAAACTGCCTCCACCCGCCGCTTAAAACCCCGCCCAGAGGACCCTGGTACTGCCCCAAGTGCCAGAAGAAGGTGAGGACTGAGGCGCTGATCCGTCCAAAAATTAATAGTGGAATTTAACCCTCCTGTTATGTTCGTTTCTCTGGAACAGCAATAATGTTCCTCGGTCAATTTGACCCGGGGCATATTTAATGATCCAAAAGTTTCAGAACCCAAAAAAATCCCGATACACATTTTTATTAAATCTAATTTTAAGCTCCATTACTAACCATTTAAATCAAGATTTAGTCAATTGGTGTTCTTTAATTCTCACAGATCATGGTTCAATGAGGATAACTCACTCGTGTTTTATTAAAATTAATGTTAAAGCTTTTCTAATGAACATTGGAAAGCCCTAAATATAAGTACAATAGTTTTACATGACATAGATTTTTGTTTATTTTGTATTTTACATTTTGATTTTCTTTTCTTATGAAGTGATGTTGATAAATTCACTTTGTGTGAATTTATCAACATCACTTCAGAAGAAAAAAAAAATGCTGCCAAGATTTTTATGCTGCGTTTAGCTGGGTTGGAAGGCATATATTGCTTAAAATAGACTTTTAAAAGGGTCAATTTGATCTGCAACATAACATATAACTTTAAGATATTTACGTCTGCTTTCACCGCTTTTTCGTTAGATGTTAGCTTGGACCTTTTTTCTTTTAGACAAAATGAAGCTAACTGTTTCAACGTGTTAAAAGTCTTTAATTTTGTAAATATCAGATATTCTATGTTTGATACAGAGTGCACAGATTAGGTCAAAATACGGTCTGCCTAGCTTAGTTTCAAACATTCATTTGAAGTATCTGAATAAAAACCGTCTGTGTCTGCTCCTCAGGTGCTGAACAAAGAGAACATGTCGTGGCCACAGAACTTCGTCCAGTCCTACGTCACACACAAGACAGGTGAGAACCAGCTGACCTCTTCATGAGAGTGTGTTTTCTGTCGTTCGGACATGCTAATGAAGTGTGTATGTGTGTGTTTGTGCGTGTTCAGTGAGGCAGGAGGAGAAGCGACGGCTGCTGAGACGAAACAACGAGCTGAAGAACGAGCACTCTCATCTGGAGGAGCAAGACAACAAGCTCAACGACACGCTCCAAGTAAGAACGACAGACTCTCCAGAATATAAAGTGTTAACAGTTCTGTGACTGAAAATAAGGACTTTGTTTGTCGACCTGATAAATCCTAATAGTCTACATCCTGATATGTTCCAGCCTGTTCACTGTCATTAAATCACAGTAACATCTGTTCATGTTGGCTTCATGACGCTGTGGTCAGACAGAAAAACTATTTAGTGAGACTTACAGTGAAACTGAGACTCAGTGGAGACAGATGACGAATGGCGGTAGGGAAATCAGGTCCCCGAACCGGGTGCAGGTCAGCCTCAAGTTGCTGGAGGCAGAAGATTGGATCAACACCATTCTTCATTTGTGCGCTAAATATGAAGCTACAGGGTCTTTTAGCCCCCAGAACTACTTAACCCTGAACTAAAAGGTTCCTGTGCCCCCATTGTTGTCTGCATTTCGCCCGCGGGCTGAAGTCCCGGGTAGATTGTTCAAATCAGGCCAGTGACGAATGGAGAAAAAAAAAAGTAAATGCACTACACCACCAGACCAGTAGAGGGCAGTAAAACAAAGACGAATGCCAGTCATCACAGATGACACCATAGAAGCAGACGGACAGGCAGGTATCATTATGAGCAACACAACAGTTAGCCTGTTAGCATGAAGAGACTCAGCTGGCGCTGTTTTAGATGGTGCTATATTTAATCACAGATGGATTCACTGAATCAACACGTGAGAGGAGATAAGTGCGAGTAGCAAAGACGTTTCAACACGGCTTTAAAATCCTTTTAACTCAAAAAGCCGTGGCAGAGATCAACGGGTGTTTTGCTTTAAACAGCGACCCTGTTAACTGGAGACTTTCAGCCAGATGCATCACTCATGAACGTCTTTAGGGTCCTGGGTTCACCGGTCAAAACGCACCTAGTTCTGGGGTAAAGTTCCTCTGGTCGAAAAACGCCTCTGATGTCTGACTCTCTTGTGTTTCCTGTCTCTGCAGCAATGTATGGACCTGAGGGAGCGGCTGCTGGGGCAGCAGAGAGACACTCAGGCGTCGCTCGAACGCGTCAAAGCTCTGATCCGCCTGATCCAACGCGACCAGCTCATCCAGGTCACCATGACCACCACCGCCACCATCCCCACCTCCCTGCTCTCCCAGTCCTGGATCAAACAACCCACCAGCATTAACGTTGTCGCCGCCGCCGTCCCCGGCCCCTCGGCCATCGCCCTGCAGACGAGCCACGCCCACAGCCAGGATGATGCCAACAACTAGCCCCGCCCCCCTGGCTCTGACCATTATCTTTTTATCAGAATAATATCCATCTTTTTCTCCAAGAAGCTGAAAAAAGCGACACAAACTGAGAAAGAAGAGCCTCTATCCTCCACGATTCAAGTATTTTTTAAAACCCAACACCTACAGTGCTTACGAGATTTCTTTGTTTAAGTTATTTTCTATTTATTGACGTTCTTGGCCTTAATGTATTTATTACAAAAAGTTAGAAGACAGTGGCGCCGCAGGAACACAACGGGAGCTTCTGCGCGCGGTCCAAAAGATATTTCCCTTTTTTAAACACAGGTCTAATAATTGTTCTGCATATAGTGAGAGAGAACAGTAGAGTTAGTCGTAGTTGAAGAAAACAAAGCATTGTGGGAAGTGAACGGACTGTACATTGATATATCTGAGTAGATGTTTGTTCTCATTCTCCTATGAACAATGTTTTTGCCATAAGAATTCAGGAAATGTTTCATCGTGTATGTAAACGCATACGAGCCTTCAAACAAAAACAGAGAATAACTTTTTTTCAGTATTAATAGAGTTAAAGTCAAAGAAAAAAGTATTTAAGATTAAACTACAGAAATTAGCATTTCTAGTGGAGATTTTAGTATTTTCATGCTGATGCCTGTTGATAAATGTACGTTTGGAGTATTCAAGGGGATCACTGTACATATGTTGTATTATTATCATCATCATCATCTTCATCATCACAGGTTCTTTCTGGTTTTCTAAACTTTACTCCAGTCACACGTCAGAGACGAAGGTGAGTCCCTGAAACTTTAACCCTTTGTTTTCTGTCGGACGGCAACACGGACTAAAATAACACGCAGGTGTTTGTTTTCACGAAGCTGCAGAGACAAAAATATTCAATTTATCACAGGAAAGGTTAAAAAATCAGTCGACTGAAGGGACGATGAATTGATTAAGAAGTATGAGATTTTTTCTCAGACTATAATCAGACTGATTGCAACTAGTGGAGTCGCCCCCTGGTGGACATTAGAAGGATTGCAGGTCTAATGCATTTTTCTTATAGATATTCAAAAAAAAATTTAATTAAGGATTTTTTTATTTAAACAATTAACTAAGTGACATCTGAGCAACAAAAGTTAATTCGTTAAAAAAAATTATATATATATCAAATTAACTTTCCAGTATGAAACACCCCACATTTTTGCTCCTAAAATTGTTAAAAATAATTTTGGCGTCAAATTCAAAATATTTTAACATGACAGAAGGGTCAAAAATCTGTCCACTGCAAGGACGGTTTACATCAGAGAGATGAAAAATTAACATTAATACCCTCACTGTGAAGCAGGACCACTTTCTCATAGACCTCTATACAATCAGACTGAATTTTACAACCATAGGAGTCGCCCCCTGCTGGACATTAGAAAGAATGCAGGTTTAGTGCACTTCTGTATTGGCCCAAATTTCACAACTGGGGGTGACATCTTCTTGAAGACACACTTAATAATGATACAAAAAATTATAATTAAGGAGTTTATTTTTTTTAAACAGTAAGTTAAGTGATTTATCGGACAGTAATTTGTCGAAAAAGAATTTTTTAAAAATGTACCTTTCCAGTCTGAAACACCCAAAAGTTTTGCTTCTAAAATTGTTTAAAACAATTAAAATAATTTTGTTGTATTTTGAGATCATAAAATAAACAAATACAGGGATGTTTTTGTTTCTGCATCTTTAAAGAAAATCTAAAAAGTCACCATGTTTCTGTTTTTGTTGCATTTTTCTCCAAACAGCAAACGAAGGGTTAAACAGTGAAAGGGACCAAAGTTTTTTGTTCACAGCTGCACTCAAACACGAAACACGTCGAGGAGTCGAGTCGACGTGCGATGCATCCATTCAGTCCCTTCTCCCCTTTAAACCAGTATAGAAAATATGCCAAAAACTCCTTTCTTTGTTTTTGTACTGGGATCGCTCATTTATCAATAATGTCTATAGTGCTTTTTTTCTCCCTGCCTCTTTTATATTTTCGCTTTGGAGCTTTTTTTACTCTCCGTGTTTTATGAACGTGTTAACAGTGACGAGCCTGTTAATCTGACAGATGAACACTGCCTCAAGTACAAATCGTTTTTTAAATCCAGGGTTTTTTCCGTCTTTGTTGCGTCATTTTATAAAACACCAGTCAATCAGAAGTGGGACAAATGTGTCAAACTGCAACAACACTTTTTGACTGTAGGAGGAGCCCGAGGGGAGAGACGGCGACGTCCTGGTTTAAAACTCCCATAACAAACAAAAAACAACAAAAGAACCAGGGCGCCGCCATCCTGTCCTACGAGCTCCACTCGTCTCGCTAGTCTTCCTGCTGGTCCAGAAAGGTTCAGTTTAAGTGTTCAAACTTAGATTTAGTCCATTTTTATGTATTTATTTATCAAACTGTACTCACCACACAGTCGAGGTGCAGCTCTCTGCGACCTGTTAATGCACAAACATGAACAAATGGTTTAAAGACGTCCGAGAGAAAATGCCTTTATCACAAGAAACGAGAAGGGATTTTTCTGGAGTCAGACGTGAAAGGAGGTGGAATTTATTTCGTTCGATTCATATCAAAAAATCACCTGTGTGTGTTCTCTGATGCATCCAAGACGCTGATGAGATCGCTGCATCATGTGTACGGCACAAAACTTTCAAAAATATCATCGCAGACGTGAATTCAGCGGCAGCGAACAAAAGGAGATAAAAAAAAAAAGAACAAAGGAGGTTGAAAGACGAGCAATATCACGTTTAAAGTGTTCATAACCTGAATATCCCCCCCGGTACTGACAGAGTCCTCAGTGTGCTTCAAATAATTCATCCACTTATTCTGTGCATCTTAATGCTGTGAATCTCACTTACAATAACAGACTGTCACATCGTCTGACTTGTACGAAACTAGCCACGAAAACTTGTCTTCAAAAGAATCCCAAAATCAGTTTGTTTGAAGCAGACTGAGGCGGCGAGTGTGAGTCTGTGAACCTTTGCATTCAGTGACTTCTTCATTAAGAGTCAAAGAACAAGAAAGTCTGAAAACATAGGCTGTTGATCATCAATCGATGGGTTTGGCAAATGATGTTGAAAATTGTGAAGGAGCTAGAACAAAAAATTACTCATTGTATCTTTAAATCTGTCACACTTCTGTCCAATTAAGTCAAAAATGTTCTGTTTACTACAACAGACATAAAGCAAATACTCAGATCAGACTTCAGCTCTTCACGACAGAATGAGTTCAAATAGTTTGAATGAAAAAGTTCGCCTTTATTTGAAGTTAAAATGCTGAATGTTTTGGATGCAAAGGTGCACAGACCTCGTTCAGACGACAGAAATCTGACAACAGTTCTCATACAGTGAGCAAACAAAGCACCAGTTAGCTCGCTGCATGAAGACACAGAACACCCCCCACCCGCTGTAACTCTCCACTCTGAGCCAAATGCACACTTTATGTTTATAAATCATCTTTATCAAACGCGCTTTATCAGAACACAGAGCCTGGAGGTCACAGGAAACTATTTGAGATTATTAGTCCCATGAAAGTGCTCATTACTAAACCATGATAAGTGTTTAACATTTCATTTAACATAGATGTGCTACCTCACCTGAAATAAAGACCACACTTTAATATATATATATAAAAAAAAAATCACTCCTTAAATTCAGCCATGTTACGATTTTTAAAGTCTCAGTAAGAAACTTTTGATTTGTTGGTTTTGGCGCCCCCTGTGGACAAAGATGTACATCTCACATCTTTGCTGATATTTTTTAAAGTTATATTTTGTGGCTTTTTTACACCTTTATTGATAGAGGGAGAGGACAGGGGATAGTGTAGGAAACTGGGAGAGAGTGGGGGAATGACATGGGCGTGCAACTTAACCAGTAATTCAAGTCCGCGCCCAACTTTGCTGATTTTGTCCAAAACATCCCGAGGGAATATTTTCAGTCAAAAAAAAAAAAAAAGGCAAATGTATCTTTAATTGATTCTTTAATTTGATCTGTTTTACAGCCACATAACATTTTGCACAGTAGCTTTAATTTACTCCATTTTTTTTAAGCATCTACTTCTTGGAAGTTTAACATATGAACACAACCTGATATTAAAGGGAATATACCAATATTCTCTCTGAAAATTAAAGCAACTGTGATATCCTAAAGAACTATAATCTAGCACTTTCATCCAGTACTTTTTTAGACATTAAATTAACTCAACCAAATTAAAGAGTTCAGATTCTGACACCTTACATCAAGAGGTCTTAGAAATAGAAGGAATGATTTAGTTTGCTACATTAAACAGCACTTCTGTTATTTCCTTCCCTCACCATGGTTTAATTTAATGTCATTATAATGTTGAAATCTTGCATAACGTTAGCACAAGTGGTCTTCATTTCAAGGAAGGTGGTAAGTCAAAAATAATCAGCTGATTAAAGCTTCCTGATTTACACAACTTTGAAAGCAATCCGGGCCGAGCAATGTAACAAAGTTTATCAATCCAGCAGATTTCATCCAGTTCACTAGAATTGATCAGTGAAGTAATGGATTTGAAATGAGAATATTAAACTGAGCACGTTGATGATGTTTCATAAGCAGAGAAAGACCTCTCCGACTCCTCCCAGGCTCTGTTTCTGTCAGACAAACATCAGATATGCAGAAACATTGAACCTAACTTGCCTTCTTAAAGAATCAAATCATGATCAGAGTCTGCAGAATGTACCATGTGATACATATCCACTCCTCACCCAAGAGAGACCATATCAGTGCTCCACCTCTCAAAACCTCCACCTTATTTCTACATAAATGAATAAAAAAAACAACAACCCTCCACCCGTCCCCCTTTCACCCCCAACCTCCTCCTCATCCGTTTCTAGAAATCTTCTCCGGGAGAAACTGTGCAGTGCTTAAACAGATCTATTTTAATACACGACACAACATTTGAACAAATAAGAAAAAAAAAGTTAGAACATTTTTATATTCTTTTATCAAGGAGCAAAAAAAAAAAGAGAAACTGAACATCGGGGTTTTTTATCGTTTGCCAGTTCTGCATTCTGAATTCTAGCTTGCGACGTTCGATGTGTTACTTTTGCCATGAGGGGGCGACACTGAGGAGACGTTTAGATGGGAATAAAATGTCTGTTGGCTGTTGAAGTAGAAGTTTTTTTTTGTCATTAATAAGGGGACTGTCCAGTGGATAGTGTGTATAGGAAAGTGTTTGTCTTAAATATGCCAATGTAGTTTTTTTCTTCTTTATGATGCATTAAAAAGTGGATCGATGGAAGTTGGTAAATGATTCAAAAGTAGTCTCACTTTTTTGTACCAAGTTCTTACGAAAAATGGAATCATTAATAAACAAAATTCAACGACAAAGAGTCGGACTCCAGTGTCTGCTTTCAGAATAAATCTATTTATGAAAAGACGGTGTTGTACAGGACTCCCACCAGATCTGTGTCCATGTCCGCTGCAGGACAGCTGCAGTCATGTGACCGAGGTTTTCCCGCTGTAACTACTGAATCAAGGATTCTCCTCCTCCTCTCCTCATCCATGTTGTCTTTCTGGTCCTCTGAAAACCTCTGACCTGTTGACTCCAGGTTTGGCTCCGCTCATCGTGACTGTTTGTTGTTGTAGTTAAGTGAAAGACGATCTGGTGATAACACAGAGTGTTTTATTCTGAAAATTAACCGGATGTTTTCATTTTGTTTTGGTGCCTGACTTCCTGTCCCGCTCCATCTGCTCTGTGCTGAATTGATGCGTCGTGCTCCGGCATCCCACAAAAACAGAAGTCCTGCGGATCTGATCTGAAGGGCTCTGACTTCCTGGATCAGAGATGCAGCCGAAAACCCAACGGAGCAGATCCAGTGGAAGTTAACACATTGACTAGAATAGAAACCTATCAGATCCTGTGCCGTGACAGATCGAAGACAGACCGGACACAGATCCGATGGAATTTGGCCGTTAGGACGATAGTGTTTTGGCGGGGATGCATCAAAACTGAAGCTCCTCTGTAGCATCTTTAGAAAATCAATGTAACACACAAATCAGCAACAATCTCACAAACGTATATCAGAACTGATCGGCTTGTTTAACTTACATTTTCCTGCTCAATCATACCTGGAGGTTTCACGATTGTTAATTTTAAAAGTGGTCAAGTTTTCAAAACAGTCGTCGGCTAATCGTTGTGTAAGAAAAGACGCAGAGAGAAGGGTTCTAGTGCACAATGAAAGTTGTGTTCAGCTTAAGCGTTCCCAAGCAGGAGTCAGAATCACATTTAAACAACATACAGACAGAAATGAAATAGAAGAGTGTAGCTTTCGTATATAAAACAAGCCTTAAAGCTGCAAGTCAGGGCCAAGGTCAGCTTCCTCGCCTGTGGTATTCATTATTTGACTAGTTGACTATGTTATTATTTTTGTATTATTATTTTATAATTTATTTTATTTATTAAATCTGTATTTTTGTAGTTTTTTTTAAATATAGAGGCAAACTAGTGCAGAAAAAAACAGTAGATGCATGAATTAGGAGTTTCACCAACTAGTTCAATGAAATTAAATCCTGAAAACATGAAATCAGGATAAAAGTAATAAAGTATTTCTGATTCTGATTTCAGGCAGCGCTCACCAGTAGTTAAAGAAGGTAACTAGTTGGTGACACCCCTGATTCATATGTATATCTACAGTGTTTGTTTTTTGCACTAATTTGGCTCTCTATTTTTAAAAAACTGATGTTCATTTTAGTGTTATGATGCATCTATATTTACATTTACAATTGATTGAAACGCATGTGATTATTCCCTCTCATGCAACAGTGACAGAAAGAAAATATACAACATATAAAGATCACAAAGCTGATCTGATTTAGTCCTAAACATCTTACAAAAGAAGGATAACAACAGGATTTTAGCACCTTAGATGAAGATTTTTTTCAAAGTTAAAAATACTTGATTGGATAAAAACACATGACCTAACAAAGTCTCTGAGAGCTCATAAAATATCATTCCTATGTGGTTATTTGTGCTATGGGAAGTAAGAATGCATCATATTGGTGTCATTCATGGTAATCCATGTGTAGAGATTGAGATTGTGTCAGGAGGGTAGTGAGTAAGAAACATGAGAGTGTTTAAAGTCTTTAGGGTGGTGACAAAGATCCACATCAGTCTGGTTTGAAGGTGTCAAGGCCCCAGATGAAGTCCCAGAAAGTCCAAAAGTGTTTTAAAAGTGAAGAGAAACTCCACAGGGGGTGTGACTACCAGGTGATGTGTTGATCTGCAGGTTCAAGGTGTTACCTGTGCAGGTTCAGGGTGTCACCTGTGCAGGCAGACAGCGGGAGCCGAACACGGTTTGGTAATGCTCAATGAGGATCTCGGCGAAGATGTTGATGGGGGTCAGAGCGCTGAGAGAGAGCGAGCCGTGACGAGGCCAGACCAGGTTCACCCCGAACACACAGGCCAGGTTAGACGCACTCATCTTGTTCACGATGCTCTCCTGAGACACCTGAAGACCGATGAGAGAAAAGAACATTTAGGAAATATCTTAAAAACTGAATTTTAATTAAACAATTTAAGTGGTTTTGTTTGAAATTGAGTAAAATAAAATAAAACATGCTTCCCTTCTTATTTAGATTTATCCAACTAATAAAACATTTGATTTCACTCTAATGTATTGGTGGTATTTAAAGAGTGTTGGCACTTAAAATGTGTTTATTCAGCTGTTTGAGATTTGTTTTATGAGTGGATTTAAAGAAAAACTTTTAGCCGCATTTAAAGTCAAGAGACTGTTACAATATCAGGACGATTTATGTTAAAGTGTCACATAAATTAACATCTAAACCAGGGGTGTCCAAAGTACGGCCCGGGGGCCAATCGCGGCCCAAGGTCCATTTATTTATGGCCCCAAGCTTCCATCTTAAATTGTGTTATTTATAGCACAGATATTAATCCCATTCTGTATCATCTGTACATTTGCAGTTTCTTTCAAGCGCACACACAAAACTAAAGTCAATCCAGAAACATCTCAAAAAGCTTCATGGACTACTTTTATAAAAGCCAAAGCTCTTGGAATTCTGCAAGACGACAATAAAGAAGAAACACAAGAACTCTTAAAGCTGACAGGTTTAGTGTTCTTGATGAACACTAAAAGTTCAGAAGACACAAAAGAGGACACAAGAAAAAAATCAAAATTATGAAATTGTGCAGAAAAGGCCAAATTTGGTGCATAAAAATAGTTTAGAATGCAGGACAAGAATTATTTAGTTCTTAAAATGTTGTCTGCTGGTCAGAAAAGCCTTAAAAACAACATGAAAAAGAAGTGTGATGAAATCCAGATCATGATCCTGCCATAGAAAAATAATGAGACAATATTTTTCCTACATTGCCCGACCCCTGATCCTCCAGAAGAAGATAAAGTTTGCTAATGTTTACATGGCTTGTGGAGAACTGAGGTCTTCCTAGTAACTGATTTATTGAGTTAAAATGTAAAATAATTATTAAATAGATAGTTCATATATAACTTTTATGATTACTTAGTCTCAGTAGGAGCCACTGGCCCTGAGGTATTCTGACAACATCAAATGTGGCCATCTTTGAAAAAAGTTTGGACACCCCTGATCTAAACAAAACAGAGCAGGAATAACCAAAAAACAATGAGCAATGAAATAGGAAAATAATTAAACTAAATAAATATATAATAATAATAATAATATTGAAACAGGTAAGGCTGAATTGACAGTTTGTATAACTTTTAATTTCCGGGGGGGTTCTTAATAAATTAAAAAAATATATAAAAAATATACATACATATAAAAATAGCAATACAAAATAAAATGATAAATAAATAAATGAATGAATGAATGAATGAATGAATGAATGAATGTGTGTCTTGTGATGGTAAATGTGTGTGGGGGTATAAACGTTAGTGTATATCTTGTGATGGTTTCAAAAAATAAGAAATCTAAAGTAAAAAGATGTATAACATTATAAGGAAGAAAGAATTATCATCATTATTATTATTATTATCTCTCATTCCTTTTTATCTATTTATTTTTTTCATCTTTTTATCGTGTCACATAATCTAACCCATTAACAAAACAACAAACTAGACGGAGAAGCCAAACAAGAGAAGAGAGATCCATCCTAGTGAGCGTTATGGTCGTGGTTGTAGGACTCAGAGTATTTCTGTGATGTCATGACGTACCATGTGGAGGAAACAGAGCAGGTACTTTGTCACGATGAAGTTCTGTTCAGGAAGACCCTCTACGATCTGTTTGCACCTGCTGATCCTCAGACTGCTCTCCACGCCTGGAACACACACAGACAAACAGGCTCTCATTGATCATGAACACATCTGTTCAGTGTTTTCTTACTTTTCTAAAGGAGCCGCAGTATTCTCTCTCTCTCTCTCTGCTGATGATTACCTTCATCATCTTACTCCTGTTTCCCTCTCTCCCTCCCCTTAACCTTCACCCCCACCTCCCCCTTCGAATAATCCCATTACCTCTTTCACCTTCCCCTTTTTATCTCCCCCTCCCCCTCCTCCTCCTCTGCATTCTCACCTTCACTCACCTCCTCTTCCTGCTTCCTTATCCTTCCTTTCCACCTCTCTCCTGACATTATAATCATCCCTACTCTCCTCCTCCTCCTCCTCCTCTTTCTCTTCCTCCCTCTTGGCCCCCCACCCTCCCTCCTTTCCTGTGTACTCACTGAGGAGCTCCTGGACCTGGTTGTAGACTCTGAAGGTGAGCAGCGGTTCTGGAAGTTCTCGGAGGAACGTTTTCAGGATCACAGCTGGAACGTGGACGTCCAAGAACTCATCGAAGTTCACCGGTTTCCCTGAAGACGGTCAAATATGAAATAAACTTTATTGACAAACCGACTGTGGACAAACAAGGATATGTTAAATTTACCCTATAACTTACAATTTTAATTTTAAACAAAAGAGCTCAGTCTGAAAATATATTTCCCACCTGATTATTTCTTATAATAAAACTCAGCATCACATTTTAATGTTTGTAATTTGTTTCATACGAGCCTCGTATCCATTCAGCATGATTTGAATGGATGAACTCTAAAGAAAAACTTGCTTTTTAGAAACGCTTGATTAAAAAATGATTGATCTGACAACAAAAAATGAATCAACTATGATATAAATACACTATTATTAATATTATTGATGCTTTAATAAATCATATTTTAGCATGAAAGCTGTACGAAATATTCACCTCTGTGGCCTTACGAGTGTTTCTGAGTTCAAAGTGAGACTAAAGTCGACTGAAACACAATCAGTCAGCAGTGTGTGTGTGTGTGTGTGTGTGTGTGTGTGTGTGTGTGTGTGTGTGTGTGTGTGTGTGTGTGTGTGTGTGTGTGTGTGTGTGTGTGTGTGTGTTGTGCTGTAGGTCAGATACCATCACACACACTCTGATCTCCTCTTCCTGGCACTGAGAGATAAAAAAAAAAGCCCCTGCCGCCTGGACAAGGAGACCCCACTCACCCAGGTTGTAGAGTTTCTGAACGTCCTTGATGATCTGAACCCGAGCCGAGCGTCTGAAGATTCCCTCCGTCTTCAGACCTGCACACACACACACACACACACACACACAGAAACACACTCACACAGTTAGTGTGGACTTCAGTTTGAGTTTGAGTTTATTCAAGGTTGAATTTTTCGAATGTCCACACTCACCTTTCTCCTTCAGGTAGGAGACGGTCTGAGAGATAACAGGAGGGATTACAGCGTCCCGGTTTTTCTCTCTGATGCTGCAGATTAAAAGAAGTTTTATTGATCAGTCAGAAGCTGATTGATTCTGTAACAAGATGAATGTGCTGCAGGTTTGATTCAGCAGTAAACACAAACTCACTACTGCAGGCTGACACCAAACTGCTGCGTGGGGAGGGGGGGTCGAGGCGGAGGGGTCTTCACTGAGGGAGGGGGTCCACCTTTCTGGGCAGCTCGAAGCTTCTCATCGTGTCTGACAGGAAGAAAGAGACAAACACAAACACTGATGAATATAAATGTCGGTTTTAAGTCTTAAACTACTGAGTCTGAGATCAGATGAGAACCTGAGGACGTCGGTCGGGATGATGAGCTGCTCGAAGTTCAGGTGTTCCCTCAGCTCGGCCAGGTAGTTCACGTACGACAGCTTCTTTCCAAACTTGTGACTGAGAAGAAACACGAAGGAGAAGACATCAGGAGTGAGAGGAACTTTCAGACTGAATGAGCTCGAGCAGGCGAGTCTGTTTTTACCTGATCAGAGGTTTGAAAATGTTCCAGACAATTCTGATGAAGTTTGTTGGATGAACAACGTACAGAGTCTTCAGGTTCTTTTTGTATCTGGAAGAAAAAATACACAGACTCAATTATTTCCTTAAATTATGCCTGATTATTCTGACTCAGATTTTGATGCATCTTAAAGGAAAGCAGAACAGAAAACAAACATTTATTGTTGATAAAAACACATTTTTCACACTCAACAGCTGAAGACAAGGCTGCACAACGTGAGGACAAAATCATATTCACTTCATTTAGACGGATACACAATTTCTAAATTGGTAGGACAAATCTGTTTTGCATTATTTGCAGAAATAACAATAAAAAATGTAAAATATTGGGAGATTTGGGGATTATTTTTTACCATCTGAAGGACTTAATTTTTAAAACAGGGTCTCTGTAGAATTTAACTTTAATGCTTTATTATAAAAAAAAATTCACCACACAAAATTTTAAAAGTATATTTTTCAAAACCTTTTCTTTAATATCTTTTTATACATTGATTGATTGTGCTATTTATATTCAATTCTATTCTATTGAAAAGTTATTTTTTAAAAAATGTTAAAATGTGGGAATTAAAAAATTTAAATAAAATGAATGATGTTGATATGTTTACTAAAATGTCTCTTTTATTTAAAAGTGTTTGGAGCTATATAATTTTTGTTTTAAAATGTGGCCACTTTTTCCTAAAATCTACATTTGCAGCGATGAGTGAAACTAAAGGTAACCCTCAGTCGACGTACTTCCTGTCAAACTCGCTGTAAGCCTCTCGTAGCCACTTCAGAGACGGCTTGTTGCCGCTCCGGAGACCGTGATGGAAGTAAACCAGGATGTAGTCCATCTCCACGTACTGGTCCAACGTGAACTTCAGATACCTGCAGATTAAAACAAAGTCACAGTCGGAGGTTAGACACATTAACGCTCTGTGATTTAACTTTTAAGATCTGATGTTTGAATTAAGAACAACTTTTATTCTACTTTCTTAAAAACTGTTAAACTGTTGTTTCTAATGGTACAAGCCTTGCAGCCAATCAGGTTGAAGCTCTGCGGGGATCAACGCAAGGTCACTGCAGACTTACAAAAATGATCAATAACATGAGAGCGATTTTAACCTCTGTGAGTAAACACTGCACTCTAACTTCTATTTTAAACTCTCTTATATTTTTACTAATCCGTCACTCGTCTGTATCTATCCTCTCTTCACCTCTTCATGGATTATTCTCATGAGTCTTAAATGTCCTCTTTTTCTTCTGACCCTTGTGATGATGCTTTTGATGCCTTTTCATGTTTTGTGAAGCACTTTGAATCCACTGTCACTGATGTGTGATACAAACAAACTCTCCTTGCATGCATTGTTTATATTGTGTAAGACTGGAACATCAGATATTCTGACTGACCTTGAAGCACTCTTAAGGAGCCTCTTTAGAGACAGAGAGCACTTTTATTGCTTTTAGTGAATTTCAATGGTAAACCTTTCGTGCTTAAAGTCAACAAGAATGTCTCACAAAGAACATTCACTTACAGTAAAACATATTTTGAAGGTCTGAGTTCTTTCTTTGCTTCTGGTTATCTTAATGCACATTTCATACAAGCCAATCAGCTCTATTCATACACAGAAAACATCTCTTTTACATTTATATGCGATATTTGTTCATGTTTGATCTCTTTTATTTAGCCGTTAGACTCACTGTAACGCATCGATAAAACTAGGACAGATTTCTGTAACGTGTGAACCTGCTGGGAAATAAACCGGACTATGATTCCGACAACTGAACACCAAATCTATAAAGTTTCTGACTGCATGTCTCGGGTTTTTCAAGTCTTTAACATGATTTTTTTAATGTGCTGTGTCGCTTAAAAAAGGAAGATTTAGTGTAAACGTACTCGAGCAGGCGTCGGTGGTCCAGCTGGTGAGATGGAGGCAAACAGCAGCTGCTGAAGACGATCAACTTTCTGCCGTAGTTATCGTCACCTGGAGAGAAAACAGAATGTTTTTTCTTCTTTTCGACTCTCTTCTTTAACAATCATTCTCTTTTGTGAACAATGAAAATGTCCCCTTCATGGAATCAATAAAGTTTGATCTTAACTTCTTCCTCTGGTTGACTGATGACGAAGTTTCTCTATGTAAAAAAATATTTGAACAGTTCAGAGGACTCTGAAGACTGCTGCATGATTCTGTTAAACTCAACTCAACTCAAACTTTATTTATAAAGAACGTTTAAAACAACCGGAGTTGACCAAAGTGCTGTACAGATCAAAAGCAGCACAAATGACAAAAATAACCCCCAAAAATGCCAAAGATACAACACTAAGATACATAAACACAGTGCAAATATATAATAAAATAAAATAAAATAAACATGCATTAAGCTAAGATCAGATGCAAAGCTTTGTGGTCAAGCTTTAATGTTTAGGTCTCCAACGAACGAGTCATTTGAAGTCAATAATTTTCGTAGTTAACGAAAACTTTAAGGTCAATAAAATGTAAGAAAATGTGGGAAAATGTGGATGAATGTTTACCAAAACCCCCAAATGACACCCTTAAACTTTGTCCTTTGTTGACAGTTATTCAGTTTTATGTCATAAAGAAAATAAAAAAAGATGTCTTTATAAAATATTTGCATTAAAGAAGCTGCAGTCAGGTCATTTAGAGGTTTCTAATCATTCAACAGGACTGACTGATTATAAAAATAGTTGTTTATTTACTCAAAAGTTACGACTAACTGCTTAAAACGCTGCAGCTCTACAAGTGTGCGATTTATGTAGAGTAGAGTTTATATTTTTGGCCACTAGGGGCAGCAGAACAAGCTGTAACTACAACATCAGACATATAATCTGCTGATTGAGCAGTCATGTTTGCAAACGGTGTCTAAGCCTGTGTAAGACAAAGAGTGTGCTATGATAAATCACAACTCTGAGCTTCAGATTTATGAATGAAGGAGATGGATCCTCACTGACCGCAGACTTGGATGATGCCGTGTCGAGCCACGTCATAATACGGGTGAGAGAGGTCGGGGCTGATGGTGGTGCTAGGAGGTGCTGACGGAGCGTCTGTGAAGTCCTCCCCATCCTCCTCTTCCTCCTTCTTCAGCTCTGACATGAAAAAGAGAAGAATGTAAAACTGAATGATGTTATTTCGGTGAGTATGAGGTCATTGGTTTTGTTCGGGAGTTTCCACAGTGAGTCCACTATGAACAGAGTTTAAAGGGAAAAATAAACACAGACTGCACAGAAGCTTGAGGTTAGTCACTTCTGAACCACCCAACATTTTCTAAATGTTTTCCTTATCTGCTCAGTGTCACAGTTCCTAAAAATACTGACTATCAGAGAGGAAAGTCCTGGAGCAGAGCCAGAGGGCTGGGTGGAACTGATTCATGCTCCGTTTTCTGCTCTGGATGTTTATTCTGCTGCACCGAGGGAAGTTTGTGATAAACACAAAGTGGGGCTGATAACAGAGAGGAAATGATCTGCACAGGGCGGCCTGATGGACTGCTCCGGCTGGTTCAGTGAAACTATCTGAGGTAGCGAAATGTAGCCAGTGAGTCACTCAATTTATGTCAGATACATGTGTATACATGGGGAAAATGTCATTTTCTTCACAGTGACAGCAAAAAAAACATCAGATAGAAAACAAATTACTCAAACTGTCACCAAGTTACAAGGTTCTGATTAAATTCAATGAAACAAACAGCAGAATAGGATCTGACTATGCAGTAAACAAGTGTGTTCACACTTTATTTACTCACTGCATGTTTAATCTCTGCACATGTTGCTTTCCAGCAGGAAAGGTTTTAAGAAGAAGAAAAACCCTGAAAAAAATACAGATTATCTGAGACGAAGTAGGTGGATCGGGTTTATTGCCCTTGATTTAGTTTTTTGTATTCATTGGAATAAAAATGTGTCCATGTTGTTCTTTTTGAGTCACTAACTCACCTACTTCTTTTTTTTTTTTTTTTAATTAAACACTTTTAAACAATACAATGACAAACACTATGGACTTGTGCTCAGACAAATCCAAATACTCTAATAAATAAAAGAGACAAGGAGAAAAAATAAAACAAAAACATGAATGGGACATATAATGCTCTCTTTGAAGTCATTGCTTGAAACGTTCTTTTATTGGAGAGCATTTCCTGATTTTATTTGATTAAGGCGTCTTGCACAGGGTCCTGCTTTTATTTTGTTTTTACTTTGCATTTATGATTTCATGTTCTTTCAATGGTTATGACATCTGCACTTACTGTATGGCCTTTAAAATGCTCTTTATTTTGCACATGTCATTTGAGGCACTGTAAAGCACTTTGTAACAGTTTTTGAAAAGTGCTCTATAAATAAAGAGTATTATTATAATGACTCAAGTTAACATAAATAAAAAAATATGCAATATATCAGATGCTAAGATGAAAATCCTCTCCAAGAAACTCATTAAAAAGGTCTACTGTTTTATTATTTATTTACTTTTTGCTATCAAGAGTTTTAAAGTATACTTTTAGTTCTTGTAAATATCTTACCTATTTCTGCAAGCTGCTCTAGATCAGATGTTGACGTCATCTTGGCAGGATTTTTAATCTGAAAAAAAGGAGGATGAACACAAATAAATCAGTATTGATCCCCTGATGACATTTATAAACTAAGCAGATGAGATACAGATATTAAAATGAATGATATCAGGCTTTTTCTCTCATGTCGTCAGATTGTCCAGATTTGTTTACTTTCTGTTTCTGATGTTTAAACAGTAATAAACTTATCAACCAGCAGCACGAACAGGCACTGATTCAAAGTTTACAGGAGAGCTGAACATCAGTGAGCTAGCACACAGACTCTCACAGTGAGAGGGAACTCACTAGCTAAAAGGTAAAGAGCTAACTATTATTAGCACCTTCTGAACACCTGAGCTGATTCATTGGCTCATTAAACCCACGTTCTTACCCACACAGGAGCGAGACACACGGTTAAACTTCACCTTTTTATCTTTCCAAGCTTCAAATAAGAGTCATAAAGTTTATAAAAGTACATGAATCGACATTAAGGGCTGTGTCACTCACCTGTGACTGCAGAGCTAGCTTTAATGAATCCACATCATCGGCAGGTAGAAAGTTGATCCAAACTTCCTCAAACAACCGCCGGGCAGACGCGCATGCGCAGATCAGACTCATGTAGAGAGGCCCCAAAAGGCAACAGTCCCATTTCTACACGTCAGAATATTATCAGTAAAAAAAAGAAACAAAACTAAATATTCATACTATGTATTAAAAATACATGTGAAATTTTGTTATTTTAACTTTATTTTAAATTGAATTATTTTGAAATCAAATCCCTGCAATTAAGGTTAATGTCGTAAAATATCAAGAGTTTGGTTAAATCTGGAATTTATTATATGTATGCTTGTCAAAAAATAATAAAGCTATGATGGCTGCTAAGATTTCAATTACATTTTTTTAAGCCATGAAAAATATGTAAAAAAAACTAACTTTTTTAGTTAAAGATTTAAAGAAACAGAATCACATTTTTTGCAATTTGTTAAATCTATTTAAATCTATTTAATATATATATTTAATATATTATAGTCCCATACAAACACTGAGTAAATGCACTGAACAAATCAATGACTGGACGAGCCAGAACTTTCTTCAGCTAAACAAAGAAAAAACTGAAATGATTGTTTTTGGAGCCAAGGAAGAAAGGTTAAAGGTTACTGCTCAGCTCCAATGTGCAATGATGAAATGTTCAAACCAAGCCAGAAACCTTGGTGTAGTCATAGACTCAGACCTTAATTTCAGCAGCCACATTAAGACAATTACAAAGTCCGCCTACTATCACCTTAAGAATATATCAAGGATTAAAGGACTTATGTCTCAGCAGGATGCAGAAAAACTCGTCCATGCATTTATCTTTAGCAGACTAGACTACTGTAACGGGGTCTTTACAGGACTCCCAAAAAAGTCCATCAGACGGCTGCAGCTCATACAGAATGCTGCTGCTCGAGTCCTAACAAGGACCAAAAAAGTAGACCACATCACTCCAGTTCTTAGATCTCTACACTGGCTTCCTGTCTGTCAGAGAATAGACTTTAAAATCCTGCTGATGGTTTATAAAGCACTGAATGGTTTAGGCCCAAAATACATTGCTGATCTGCTACTACTTTATGAACCACCTCGACCTCTGAGGTCATCAGGTACTGGTCTGCTTTCAGTTCCTAGAGTCAGAACGAAACATGGTGAAGCAGCGTTTAGTCATTATGCACCACATATCTGGAACACACTCCCTGAAAGCTGTAGGTCTGCTCCAACTCTCACCTCTTTTAAATCAAAGACTAAGACTTTTTTATTTGCCACTGCCTTCCTATCTTAGATTATTTTAACCCACTTTAAATTAAAATTTTAATGTAATTTTTAATATATTTCTAATTTTCCTTTTCTTTTCTGTTTTATCATATTTGTCATTTTAATTGTGTTCTTTTATGCCTGTCTGAATGTCTCCAATGCTTTTAATGTGTTAATGTAAAGCACATTGAGTTGCCCTCGTGTATGAAATGCGCTATACAAATAAAGCTGCCTTGCCTTGCCTTGCCTTGCCTATTTCAACACTCAAAGGACAATTAATCTATTAATCTGGAATGAAATCAATGGCACAGCCCCGATTAATCCATATCCAATGTTTATCAGCCATCCACAGCATCACAGTGCTCTCCAAGCTTATATATTATCAGTAAAAAGAAAAGAAACAAAACAAAGTATTCATACTTTGTAATAAAAATAATGTAATAAAAGTGCAACATGTGAAATGTTGTACTTTTAACTTTATTTTGAATTGAATTATTTTGAAATGAAATCCCTGCGATTAAGGTTAATGTCGTACAATATCAAGAGTTTGGTTAAATCCTGAAATTATTACATTTATGCCTGTCAAAAAATATTGAAGCTATATTTCAATTAAAAAAATTTTAAGCATGAAAAATATTTCATAAAATGCTCTTTATTCAATTAAAGATAAATTTAATTAAGAATATTTTTTGCAAACGCTGCCTGGCATCATTACAAAATGTGCTTCACTAGGATAAAGACTGCTTTTTCTAATTTTATGAAGTTTTTTAAAGCTTATAAATTTGTTAAATATCAACAGTTTGGTTATATTTATAAAAATAAATGTATTGTCAAAAAAAAAAAAAATTCTCTGAAGGCTGTTAAGATTTCAATTTGAGTTTTTTTGGGTGCAAAATAACCATAAAGAATATTGCACAAAATGCTCTTTATTACATTAAAGATTATTTAAATTAATAATGTTTTTGCGTACGCTGCTTGGAATGATTATGAAGTATGCTTGGTTCAGAATAATAATGACTGTTTGTTGTTTTATTTTATTTCATTTTTAAAGCTAGTAAATTAAATAGAAAAATACTTGCAGCTTTGCAGATTTAGGTTGGAAGGAATATCAAGTGGTACATGATGTGTTTTATACGGATTAAGCTCTTATAGAGTAGCTAAGATTACCACTTTAAGTCTACAGCAGTGAACTGCAAAAAAAAAACATGACTGCAGCTGAAATATTTATGCAAGATAACTCTTTAGAGTCAAGTTCATGCCTTGAGGGTTTTCAGCAGGGTTGTACTTGTGCTGTAGTGAAGGATCTAAATACTTCTTACACCGCTGCAGGCGAGGTAGACAGACCATGACACAGGTATTTAATTATTCCTGTGGTGACTTACGCTACTAAAAAAATGTTTGCCATCTTTGTGGAACCAGTTTAGTTGTTTTATTTGCACACCAGTCACCTACGCCTGAGTCCAGCTGTTGTTATTCTGACAGCGTCTCACCTGCAGTGACTGTTAAACCTGCAGGTGACACAGACTGAGTGGCAGCTCTGTGGAGCGAAGAGTTCACCAGAAAATACCAGTGTGTCAGCAGCAGCAGGGCTCGGGCTTCATGGTGGCTTTAACATGGAGGGGAAAAGGTGGATTTTCTTTCCAAGCGAAGGCTTACCTGAACCTGCTGAGGGTCAGGGAGGAGGAGAAACATGAGGGACAGAATTTGTATTATTGTCCAAAGAAACATATATCAAAGGATAGAGTAAGTTATGACTGGCTTTAGGATTATTGGACATTTCTGAATGTTAAGGTGTGTATCTTGATTTAAAAATGTTCCTTTTAGTTGCTTTTGTGTAATTATACTCAAAAAATTAAGAAGTTCTGATGTCTTTTTCTACATTTGTTGTCTTAATTGTAAAATTGACCAGTACAGTACATCTTATTGGCTGATTTAAAGACATAAACATTTAATAATGCTTTTAAAATGAAGGAAAAAACACAACAAAACCAGCCATGACATCTCCAAATATGTTGTATATTGTACATTAGTATCTCAGTGTTTTAATTATGTAATGTCACATTAATCTATTGATAGAAATACATGCAGTATGTTCTTTAATTTTATCTTGAGTATTTTCATATCTGGCATTCCTCCTGTTCCTTAAAAAGTCCCATCTCTCTGAAACGCAGGGATTTAAGAACTATCAGATGCAAGAGTCGCTTTTCCATTCCCAGACCACAGAAATAAAACAAATGTAATCTGACAGTCTGATAACAGTTCCTGCCACCAACCTGTGAGCTGTTCTATTTACTTCACAGTCAGGAGGAGATAAGGGTGAGAAAATCAGAAGTCACAAGTTCACTCTCTGTTACTTTCCCATATCAGCTTTTGACTCAAGGCAGGAAATAAATCTAGTTTCCTGAAATCAGAAAAATCCTGTTATTGATCAGAAAACGGTCAGTGTACATTATCAGGTTTGTTCAGCAGAGTTTGTGAGTAAAGTTGTGAAAGCCTGACATCTGCTGGATGGAGTTCCAACACTGCAGGAGCTCTGAACACAGGTTTCTGACTCCACCTGTTTGACACCTTTAGAAACCAAACTGCTGCAGCTACTTAGAATAAATACAACGTCCGAAACTGAGTCTAACAACATCACTTTACTTTGTTAATAACATCAAACTTTCATAAAGTGAATTAACTCCATTATGATCCAATTACTGAAACATTAAATTTACTTTGTAAAACTGATCCAGAGTGTTTAAGAGTACTGAGTAATTAATTACCACAGGTTTTAAAGTGTGTGTGCTTAGATATAAATCCTGATTTTTAATCTTAAACAGTAGGCACAGACGTGGATCATAGATTGTTCTTACTCTTTTTTGTTTTGTCTATGTATTTTGCTTATTGTTTATTATTTCTTGACTTTATAATGTCAAAATAAAGGGAAAGAACATGTTTTTGACCGCACACATCTAGGCTTTTGTTTCTGTCTTTCACAATTTTCTGATATGAATTTTGGAAATGACTTCACCAACATTTTCCTTCTTATCTTTTATTTTCTCAGTGCGAGACTGTAAACAATCAGTCTCAGGCTACTTTTGTTCTCCAAAAATCTATGTTCAGTCTTTTATTCCAAGTGAAATCACACATTTCAACAAAAATCTTGCTCCACAGTGTTTAATTTTTTACTTAGTCAAGTAAAACTTTCTCATTAGTGTTGTTTATATGAAAAAGGGTTCTGAACAATGGTTATGGTTTATTTCCAAACTTGATTTCATACCTGTCTCTTTTATATTTGGTTGAGCCAAATGTAATTTTAAGCTTCAGTTGACAATAAAGTTTGATCCGTCTGGAGCCTTTGTTCTTAATATCTCTGACTGTCAGGTGAATCTCTTAGACAGACAGTGGGGGTTTATTGGAGGACAAAATAGGACTTTGATTTTAACACTCAGCTCTGTCAAACTTAAGTCTGAAGTCTCTCCTGTTTCTCGCTCTGTGATGGCTCCTGCTGAGGCGTCCGACTCGGAAAGAAGACCTGGAGGGGAGGCTTTACTCACAAACAAATTGATATGCAAAGCTGGCACAAAACTCTGCGGGGAGAAATTTCAGAGAAAGAGTCTTTGTCTTTTGGCCGGGAGCTGTCGGCGTTATAGAGGCGACCAAACAAAGACGGAGTTACATGAGACAGAAGGGACCAGAAGAAAGACATCAAAAACACTGAAATCAGAGCAGAGTCGAACAATGTAATGTCAGAGGGGTTTTCATTGTTAATAAAGGAGGCAATTAAGTGGCAATTAAGCTGTCTTCAAAGCTGATCAGGCTGTAACTGGGTTTCTAAAACTTTGTCAGGCAGCTGCAGCTTCCTCTGCTTCTTTTGGGTCTTTTATCTTTACACCCTCTATTATTTTGTTTCATTACTTGTCCTCACAACTCATCCTGCTATCCTGAGAGAACAAGCAGAGCTAATTTTAATGGTCTTTTGGGGGGGGTTCTTTCAATGTGATCTTCAGATGTCAGATAGCACGTTGTCTTTGGAGTGCCTCAGGGTTTGACCCCGGGCCCGCTGTTAATTCTCATTAACATGTCATCAGCATCACTCAGGTGGAGGCTTAACGATGAGCACGTCCTTTATCCCAAAATACAACAACATCAAGGTTTATGTGACTTGAAATGATACTTCTCAAGTACATTTTTAACCTCACCTTGATTGTTTCTTTAACTTCTCAGTAGTTTTTCCCCTTGTCCTAATCAAACACACAGTTTCACTTTAACCAGAAGAAAACAGATCTTAGCACTGGCATTAGAGAGTTTCTTGGAACAAATCCTGGTGGGTATCTCAGTCTAGGTTTGTCTATCATTATCATTGCAGCTGTGCATTTATTGTGTAATGCTTTTATGTATATTTATCTATATAAGGATCACAGTTAACAATCTTATGTACAATATTAAAAGGTAAGACTGATTTAACTTTATGAATTTAGACCTTGTCATCAAGAAACAGCTACACCAAACTTTCCATTCACAGGGAAGACGTTTGTCTACATGTTTATGACTTGTAGGCGCTTGTTGACTTGTTGATAATGTAACAGTTTGGTTTAATTACGGCTTGTTCATAACACAGACAGGGGCCAAATTGTAATGACTTCTTTCTTGGACTATGCTTCACTCTTTTATCAAATGTCATTGGAATCAGACTTGTAGTTTTTTAGTTATCCTACTAACAAACTCTAAACAGACCTTCTTGACGGAGGTAGTTAGCTCCAACTCAAGGTACAGGTAAGGCTGAGGAGAGTTGTTAGAATTAATCCTGTTTGGAAAACAAATGGCTGTACCAAATTTTATAGCAATCCATCCAATATTTGTTGAGATATTTAATTAAAAAGATCCCAACAGTTTCCCAAAGCGATTCAGATTTACAGTGAAGTTTGTGCATATTTCATGAAAGTCCATCCTAAAGTTGATTTCAGTCCAGAGCAAGATGGTGACCTGACAAACAAACAGAATCACATTTTCTGGCAACCCTCTGCGACCCAAGCTTCAGTAATGATTGTGGACACTAAAGGTTGCTTAATCATTAGTATCACCGCACAGAGTTTTTTTTGGCGTCATGGTGAGATGGTCCCTCTCCATCTTAGTGTCTTAGGTCTCTCTCTCCTTCTCTTTCCCTGTCCCTTTGTATATCCTTATGTAATCTTTCTTTTACTTTCTCTTACTTTTTTTTGGTCCACCGAGGTGTGCACGCCCTCTTTTACAGAACATGATATTAGCTGTCAATAAAAGATAGGCCAGAGTTCTAAGAGGGATGGTGATGGTTGCATGCACACAGTCACAAGCACAGAAGAAAAATGTTTTCTTTCTTTTCTTTTGCTGCAAGAATAAATTGCATTAATATTGACAGTTTGTGACAAACATGACACAAACCAGAAATATATATGCAGACAAGAGAAAAAAAGAAAAAAAAAAGAATCACATTTTCTGCAGTCTGTTAAATCTATTTCACCACTCGAAGGACAATTAATCTATTATTTTGGAATGAAATCGATGGCACAGCCCCGATTAATCCACATCCAACGTTTATCAGCCCTCCACAGCATCACAGTGCTCTCTCACTGTAATGTGTGCATGATGATAACCCTGCACAATAATGGTTTTAACTTCAAATCTGCTCTTATCTGTTCCACAAAAACACACAAGTACACACCAGCAAAGTGTGTCTGTGTGCGACAGAGGAAAAAAACCCCACCAAAAAATAGGGTTTGATATGGTATTTTGTGATTATGCAAATGAAGAGTGTACATAGGGAGTACGTGACCCAAATATGAGGAGAATACTGATGAGCTTAATCACTGGCAGCAGATACTTGACACCTCCACATGCTCTATGACTGAGAAAATAACTGGAAGATAGATTATAAATACTCACTAATCTAAATATAGTCAGAGGAAATGAGAGATTAACAGAATAAACTGACTGTAAGCGCAGCCCCAGGGAAGACCGAAAGTTTAAATGTCCAAATATTAGACTGTAAATTGAATAAACCTTTACTTCAACATGTCTAACTTAATGTATTTGTATTTAAAAATGTCATAACTTCAAAATACAGAAAGAGGAAGACCAAATGAGAACTTAATTAGTCAGTTTTTACAGCAACAATCAAAAAATTACATATTTTTGCCTTTTTTTGGTTTACCTAACAACCCTCATGTTTGTAGTCCCAAACAATGATTGGACTACAAAGACCTTGAGTCCAATGTCACTGACTTGGTGCACACAAATGTTGAAGAGTAGGCTCCACTTTGTTTTTCTTTAATTAAACGTCAGTATTTAAATCAAATAAGCAACTTTGTATTAGTCTAACTGAAGAGCGCACATTCAGGGATTTCTTTTTTCTTTGATACATTGTTTGTTTTGTTTGGATCAGAGAGCTGTTGGAAAGGACAACAGGGAGTGAGTGAGAGAGAGAGGGAGGGAGGGAGCTGGGAATCCTGTTCCTTACAATGTGTTTCCACGAGTCTCTATAAATAGAGACTCAGTGGAGGAGAGGGAGATGTTGGGGAGGAAGAGAGGGAGGGAGGGAGGGAGGGATGGGGGGTCTGTTGGGGGTTGGGAGGAGAAACAAAACTGGATCAAGCTGAGAGAATCGTTTTGAGACACTGCAGGCGACATTCAGACAGACAGATGGAGATGTTCGCTCCGTCTCACACCATCGAGCACTACGGCAAGGAGCCATGAGCAGGCTGAGAGACAGGCAACCATTCATCCATCCATCCATATAACCATCCATCTACCCTTTAATCCATCCATCAGTCCAACAGCTGAGCAAGAAGAAGCACCAAAAAATGATGCAATGTTGTGAAATATAAGGAGGGATTCTATTCCTTTTTTTAAGTCCATATTTTCTTTGACTCAAACCGACATTTGTTCACCAATGGTATGAATGGAAGCATGGACATGTTCATGCATTCATTAACCCATCTAAACATACATTTATTAAAGCATTTGTCCAAGGAAGGAGTCCATCCATCCATCCATCCATCCATCCATCCATCCATCAATCCATCCATTAGTCCATCCATCCATCTACCCGTTAATCCATCCATCAGTCCAACGGCAGAGCTACAAGAAGCACATAAAAATGATGCAATGTTATGAAATGAAAGGAGGGATTCAATTCCTTTTTTTAGTCCATATTTTCATTGATCATACTAACATTTGTTCACCATTGGTATTAATGGAAGAATGGAAGTTTTCATGCATTCATTAACCCATCTAAAAATACATTTATTAATGCATCTGTCCAAGGAAGAAGTCATCCATCCATCCATCAATCCATCCATCCATCCATCCATGGTTGAAATGATCCCTCAATCAACTTTAGAATCAGTTTTATCTGTCCATCCAAAGATGACCGTGTTAGTATCTCAGGACTCCTGAGATAAAGAGCAGAACTAAACAGTACTCTTTTAAATAATTCTTGAAACCCATCTATTAATAAATCCATCTGTACCCTCAAAACTATCCTTTTTTCCATCCTATCATTGGACTCTCCAGGCCTCTATTTATTCATCTGTTCAGTCATGCGTTCATCCATCTACAGGCAGAACCATAAATGTGTTTCACCATTGGACCTTTCAGTTATCTAGGAAAAATCTACCCATGTCCAACTGATCATTTATGGAATTGTATATTTATCATTCCATCAAAAAGTCAAGCAGCCATCCATCCATGTAACCATTTCTATATAAATGCATCCATAAATAGAGACACCAATTTACATTTTTCCAAATGTAAATTGAAAACATCCATCCATTTATTAAAAATCCATCTTTTTGTTCATTTAATTTAATTTATTTTTTAACTATTTATTATTGGACCATCCTTTGAGTCATCCATCCATGACTTCATCCATCCACCATCCATATATTGAAGTTTTCTTCCATCTTGCTTTCAATCTTTTACCAATATACAATAACAACACAACATATACATTGGTTTACTCTGTTTAAAAGTCGTATCATGATCACATGAAACATTTATATATTCATACCCCAAGACATAACACACGCACGACAGCAAGATCCAGAGTGGAAAGCATGAAAAATGATAGCCATAATTCTATGAAATAATATTTTGCCAATGCTGTCTGTTAAACCTGTTAAACAAACTGTGTTTTCTCAGAGGTTCATTACACACATTAAAATATTGTAAGAGAACAGTTAATGCTGCATACAGCTGCTGAGCTCTGTTGTACGTCATCACCCTTGGGGTGATACAGCTCCCCTTTGCTCTGTGTCGGGGTCCTGCATGGGGCTTAGTTCCGCTACAGTGGCTAAATGGATGTACATTATCCTTTACACGAGTGTTCCCAAATGTTCCTCCACATTAAAAAAGTGAAGTACAAATATTTTTTCTTTAATTCATTATTTTTAACCCTTATTAATTAAATGATCTGACCAAATTTGAATCCACAGTGCTTGTGAGAATAATCAGTGATTAATTAGTCCACCCAATTTTTAAAAATAATTGTTTAAATTGTTTCCTCATTCGATTTTATCTGCTTTCTGTGAAATCTCTTGTCCCAGTACCCTACTCCCATGAGTCTATTGTTGTGTTTTGGATACTACTATAAACCAGCAGGTTCCTGGTCTCATGTTGTCCTGTGCTGCAGCTCTGCAGCCAGCAGATGTCAACATTGCAGCAGAGGGTTCTCCTTGTTTCAGGACCGAGAGCTGCAGGCAGCGGCTCCTGCTGAGGTTGTTAAATCTGAGCCCGAGGCCTCTGAGTGCCGTGATAATCAGCGTGCAGAGCTGTTTGGACGACTGAGGGACGTTTTATCTGTCTTCATCCAGAGCACCAACACAGAGTCCACATCTGAACACTTAGCAGCACAGTGAGGAGACATGACTGCTCACATGAAGAGTTACCCTGGAGGACTGATGTGGGTGTCCAAATGTCACCAGCAGTGCATTTTTAAAGGAGCAGACTGCTGATTTGCATGTTTATGTGGATATTTTTTTCATTTGGAGATTCAGGACCTTTCTTCATCGACTTCAGCCAATTTCTGAGCAGGAAGAAAAACAACTTTTAGAAAACTTAAACATGTTTACAGGTTTCATCTATTATTTTGACATTTGATATTTAATTATGCACAGCAGGCTTCACAACAGCTTCATTTACATCTTGTCTGTGATTAAAGAGAATGACTGAAAGAAGAAAATCAACAAATACAGTTGTTATGGCAAAACCACGTAGAGCACATCAAATGTGATATATCTAGTTATCAAACCTTTATTAAGGAATCAATCAATTCACATTTTTTATTTAAAACTACTGAGAATGTTTTCACTTTTTGCAAACAAACTTTTTTATGATTCATGATACACTACGACACACTATGATATGATAGGACACGATACAATGTGACACAGAAAGCTGGGATACGATAAGACATGATATGATTCAATATGATACAATACGACACAACACAACATACGATATGATACAGTATGCCAGGATAGGATAAGATAATAATGAAAAGTAATAATAATACATTTTATTCATATAGCACCTTTTAAAGATATGTTTACAAAGTGCTTTACAGAGTGCAAGATATAGCGAGTGAAAACACTAAAGCACATGACAAAGGTAAGGAGAGCTAAAATGAGTTAAGTAAAAACAATAATAAAAAACATGCAGAAATTAAAAAGTCAGTGATGAGTTAAGAAATAAAAACACATTTAAAAAAGTGTGTTTTTAAAAGTGATTTAAAAGAGGACAAGGATGTGGCTTACCTGATATCCTCCTGATATGTTATGTAAAGTTACGTTACCTTACATATCCTAACTTTACGCAACATAACTTTACGTAACATAACTTTACGTAAAATAACTTTTCGTAACATAACTTTATGTAACAACTTTACGTAACATAACTTTACGTAACATGACTTTACGCAATATAACTTAACGTAACATAACTTTACCTAACAACTTTACGTAACATAACTTTACGTAACATAACTTTACGTAACATAACTTTACGTAACATGACTTTACACAACATAACTTTACGTAACATAACTTTACCTAACAATTTTACGTAACATAACTTTACCTAACAACTTTACGTAACATAACTTTACGTAACATAACTTTACGTAACATAACTTTACCTAACAATTTTACGTAACATAACTTTACGTAACATAACTTTACGTAACATAACTTTACCTAACAACTTTACGTAACATAACTTTACGTAACATAACTTTACGTAACATAACTTTATGTAACAACTTTACGTAACATAACTTTACCTAACATGACTTTACGCAATATAACTTTACGTAACATAACTTTACCCAACAACTTTACATAACATAACTTTACGTAACATAACTTTACGTAACATGACTTTACGCAACATAACTTTACGTAACATAACTTTACCTAACAATTTTACGTAACATAACTTTACGTAACATAACTTTACGTAACATAACTTAACGTAACATAACTTTACGTAACATGACTTTACGCAACATAACTTTACGTAACATAACTTTACCTAACAACTTTACGTAACATAACTTTACCTAACATAACTTTATCTAACATAACTTTACCTAACATAACTTTACCTAACGTATCTTAACGTAACATAACTAAAGGTAACATAATGTTACGTAATGTCACTCAACTTAACGAAATGTAACTTAATATAGCGTAATGTAAGTTTATGATAGGCATGGCATGACAAATTCAGAAACCATAACATGGTGTATGATTTTAACTTTGCCTTAGTGGCAAAACTTGTATTGGACTTAAGTGCCTCATACATCCACTCAGGTACTAATGATGAAAGATGACAAAAAAAACAATGGAAAATGTGATGGAGAAGCTAACACCTAAAACAACCACAAACATCTCATTAAAAAACAAGAAATTATCACAAAGCATCATCAGGAAGGCTTGTTTTGTTTCCTGTTCTTTCAGTAATGATGATTTCTTTTACTTTCTTCAAACTCATTTTCTTGTCCTTACAACATTAGAAGTTGTGTACACTGTATGCTTGAAGTTCAAGCATTAGTTAAGAGTTGAGTTGGTGGCTTACAGGCTACATGGGCACCAAAAGGCTAGCTAGTGATTGACACAAGGCAGGTAATTTAAATGCTTATGGAGACAAAAGAGATGTCTGTTTCTTTCTTTTTCTGCCTGGTTAAAATGTGATTGAAATAATTGTTTGGGTTCCCAGTTTCAAGGCAGCCTTTCAAAATCGTACTGTACAGACAGAGCAACAGAACTAGGAGACGATAAGTGGTAATCTAGCGGGTAAAACAAAGTGACAATGACTGAAAACTTTCCACTGAATCACCTCAGTTATTTACAGTTAACCAGCTCAGTATCAGATTGTTGGTGTATCAAAGGTCAGCTCAGCCCGTGTGATCTCTGATAATCTGAGATGGTGTTTGGTGCTAAATGTTCGCAGAGCTCCTGTGACCTCTGTCAGGGACAATCAGCTGAAGAGCCGAGCGTCCGGCCCCTCGGCTCCTGCAGCCAATTTGAAGCTGTGAGCGGCATCGGCTCCCGGCCCGCCGCACCGCATTACAGAGCTTAATTGATTTTCCATTGTAATCTCAAGGTCCTGATGACATTCTGGACGCAGCAGCTCGCCATGGACACGCTCGCTCTCCCGACGCCAATTAATGCGTGTTTCTCTGCAGCGCCTCTGTCTGCACCCTCGGGCAGGATCAGGAGGGTAAGATTCACCTCACAGCATTTAGAATGGATGTTAAGTCTCCTTTTTTTTAACCAAAATATGACCCAGTTATGTTTGTGGGGTAAAACTTCAGTTTATTGTTGTTTGGGGGGTTTGATTTTAAAGGAAACAACACCAGCTTGAATCCAACTATCATACGACAATTCTGAGTCAGACAAAGGGATATTAAAACCGTCTCAGATGATGATTGGGTGATGACGCCTTTTATGGTTACTGCTAAACAGATTAAATCTGGAAGGGGTAGTTGTGTCATAATGACTCCCCGAGTGAGGCCCAATAACCACGTCACTAATCCGTCATTTTGCACCATTTCCTGCAGGGCTTCTCCCTCTCGGCTCCATCTTTTCTCCTCCTTTTGTTCTCTCTTTCTCCTGCACTGTACATTTTTCCTCCTCACATGTAGCCATGCACAGTCTACCGAGGTTGAAGTCAACAAATGTTTTACTATGATGCTGAGGAAAGAAAATGTACATCATTCAAATCCAAGGTTGTGTTCTTGTGGACCAATCATTAGTCAGTTAAACAACAGAGGGAGAACAGCTGATCTCACATCCTGACTGGTTATAACGACAGAAAAATCACAGCTTGAATTTGTCAGATTTGAGTCATCCTTGATTAAATTCATGAACTCTGCTCTGAATGTGTCATAAGGATTGGCAATGGCTCCTAAAGAAGGTCCAAATCACTCTGTGTTTGTGTGTCTGAGTGTTTACAAACAGCTGTGATCTCCACATCCTCTCTGACTCACACCTTCACACACACACCAACAGCATCCAGGACATCTATCGCCGTGGAAACAGGCGATTCACCGCCTCATTAGCATTCAGACGGTCACACCAGGAGAACAAACGTCACCTGTGAACGCATTCACAGCACACAGATGCGAACTGATGTCAGGGCAGTATTGTGGTTAATCTGGTGGATAATCCCGAAGAGGATGTGGACAGAGAGGGGTGAAACGATCAATACAGCAGGAGGAGGTGTTGGGCTTCAGTCCGGTCAGATGATTGGTTTTTAAAATGTTGAATGTTGAGGCTGAGGGGAAGCTGCAGGACAAAGATAAGCAGGAATGGCTGCCGTCCTTTTAAAGACAAAAGGCTGTGGATTTCTATTAATCAAGGACAGCCAGAGAACTAATGGTGAGAGTGTGACGCAGGAAACATACATGTGGTTTCAACCTGCAAAGACAGAGTTTACAGCATATACAGGAGACACAGCAACCAGCACATACAGGACCACTCAATCCTACACAAAATATAGGTTAATGGGTGGTTAGTCATGAGGTCCTTAAGACCAATACTGTTGACTTCTAGTAGCTTATCAAAGGGGCAAAAGAGGAGGTCAAGTGACTAAGATAACAACCAAGTCCAACATATAGAGGAGGGTTGTCTTTCCCCCATGAGACCAATGCAGAGAAGCTAAAAGCAAACATTGATTTAGAACAAAGACTCACAAAATCATGTCTTTTGTAGGACTGTAGTGTAGTCAGGCTCAAGTGTCGAGGAAGGTTGTAGGAAGGCAACACTGCAGACGTCTCTTTTCCCAGTAGTGAGTATTTATTTACAGTGTTTTTAAGGACATGTGTCAACTCATCAAAATCAACAAAATATAAAGAAAAGTAAGGCAAATTAACTCATAATTACATTTATATTATGCACATGCTTGAGGCAGCACAGCCTCCTCTTCCCCTGCAGAGCACACTTCTGCCAGCTTTATAGCCTGCCCAATTAGCCGATTGGCTGCAGCTGAGAGCAGCTGAGTGGGACACAGCATACAAGAGAACAAAACATCAATACTCTTAACCACAGAAGTCTAAATAAACTTCTCAACTAACCTTAACTCATCACTATAACTAAATGAGTTTCAAACAGACAAATATGTTTTCCAAAATCAATATAAAACAAGGAAATAGAAATCTTCAGAAATTAAACACCCCCCACTTGGTATGACCCAGTGATGTCAGTGATGACATCACCAATCCAATAAATACCAATGAAGTGCTGGACCAGCTCCTTTAAAAGGATGGGGTTAAAGACTGGGTGGAGGGATGAGGTGGTCCTAACAGGCTTAAACTGGGGCACTGTGGGCTGGCCCAGTACCTTAAAACCATAGGGAAACATCCAGATTGGTTATGTCAGTGTGGGACGCCCGAAACAGTTCAGCATGTACTCTTCTCTTGTATAAGGTATGGGCATGAAAGGCAGATTCTGTACAAAGAATTGTCAGACCTGGAGGTCTCTCCCTTTTCCTGTAGAACCATGTTTGCCGCTGGTGCACAGTCTCCGCTAATTTGTCGGGCGGTGCTACAGTTCTTAAAATCCACTGGGCTGTATGCCAGACTGTAAGTAGGTGCTAAACCTAGCCTGTGGAGGGCAGCATTACACTCCCCAGTGTACAGCCTGCCAGAATCCCATTAGAAGAAGAAGAAGACCAGCTCTTTTAAGCTGTTGGGCACCGCATGGTACAAGTATTGGCAGAGAAACATTTCAAGATAATATGTGAACCTATAACTAAGTAAAGTACCAATAACAACTCAAGACTGAGTGTGTGCTTTAAATTACTTTGTACTCTGATGTGAACTGTAACTTACTGCTAACACAAACAAACCCGGGATAGTAAGTGCTGCAATGTTACAAAAGCAAAAGTAAATTATAGCAAAGCAAATGATTGTAAAGAGTATTGTGATGTAATGAACAGTTCAAGTGACAAGTGGTTTAAGGAGACAGCCAGGGCTCAATCACTTTGTCACAAGGACCAACCAATGAATTTTTGTGCTTTATCCTAACCAGACTGAACGGTACTGGATACAAAGATATGGATTAGTTTGTACTTTAAAACAGACACTAAATGGTACCATCACAAACAGATTATAATGAGTGGACCAAAACAGACCAAAGAATGCCTTAAACCAGATGCTAAATAGTGCCTCCCAATATGAGCTTAGAAGGCACTTTAAAACAGATGTGGAAGTTTGCCTAAAGCAAAAAATAATGCTCCTCGAAATGAAAGCCAAATAAGGCCAAACGGTTGGTCTTCAAAAATCCCTTTGAGCATTACAACAAATCCTCAATAATACCATTGAGTAAACACTTCCTAAAGTGTCCTACACTTCCTCACAGTTCCTTTAAAACAGTCACTGTATGGTACTTCTGCACTGACCCTGAAAGTTGCCCTAAAACATAGTCAAAAAGGGTACCTTGAAATGGACAAAAACTTGCACCTTAAATTTCATGAAAAGGTACCTTGTCCTAGTCCCTGTGGTGTCTATTTACACTCAAGGGAGCCTTGAAAAAACAGCTAAAAGGGTACCTTAAACAGACTTCAAATGTATCTAATAGTCTCTAATGGCTATCTTAAAACACGAGTCAAAGGGTACCTTGAAACAGATGCTAATAAATGGTGCCTAAAGTCAGACCAAACTGTGTTCTTTTAACTCGGAAGGGCATTTTAAAACAGTTAAGTTGTGCATTGAACTTTTGTTTCAAGGTGAATTTAAAGAGATGCTTCAAGGTACCCTAAAACAGGTGCTTAAGTTTGTCAGTACAGATATTGAATAGATACCAATGGGAACCAGGTTACATAACTGAAGCATATCAAGACAAGGGTATGAGAGAGATTTCAAGAGACACTTTAGGGTACTTAAAAATGGATACCTTTAGGGTACCTCAAAATTACATTAAGAGATCCCTTAAAACTGATTCTGGGGCTCCCTTTACTTGGTACCTTGGAAGAGGCGTTGAAGTTTTAAAGTATACCCATAGAACAGCCAGGGATTTCCCTTTAATAGGCATACATGGGTACAATGAAATATACTTTAGGGTACATTATTACAACCCCAAACTGCTGCTTTAAAAGAAGTGCTTACATTTACCGAAAAATATAGCTGCATTGAAACTTAATGGTAAAAAAAGAGAGAATGATATTAAAAACATGTACTGTATAATAAACAAGAAAGGGTACCTTGAAAGACTCATTAGAACTGATTAAAATACCTTAAAAAATGCTAATGGTTACCTTCAAACTGGAACTTAAGGGTTGCCTAAGACAGATGTTTCAATGTACCCAAAAGTTTACATTACAGTATTCACTGAAACAGGCAGGCTTTGTTAATAAAAAGACATTAAAGGGTACCTCCAAGAAAGTGCTTCAGGGAACACTGGAACAGTTGATTAAAGGTACCTTAGGACCAACACTAAAGAGTACCTGAAACACATCGCCCTGCAGCTACATGTGCATGAGATTCATGGGGGTCCATTCCTTTTTTGATCTGCAGTATATCATGTGAACCTTAGTGAAGCTGGGTTGATGGTACTCAAGCCACAGCAGATCAATGAGAAGCCTTCCAGAATAAAATGAAATTAAATTGCCTGGTAGATGCTGAAGGCAACGTAGTGATGCGAATTATCATGCATATCATGAACCAATCGAGTCTGAAATTGAAGCTCTTCATGAATGCAGTGTCAGACTGAATGATAAACTCTAAAGAAGCAGTATTTCAGCTCCATACAGTACTTACCTCTTTCTGTGACATACTCATAAATCTCTCATCCTGTATAAGGCCTTGAAAATGTAAAGCACCTTTGAAAATGTGACATATTTTCCTGTAAATGGTGAAGAATGGAGCAGAATCCCCCCCGGATGAGCTCGAATTCCACAAAGGGTAAAATAAAACACGAGTAAAGAGAGAATCAATCAGCCCCGCAGGCATCCAATGTCACCACAGACATTTAACCAAACCTCCATCTGCATTCACACAGGAATGAATCAAAATGAATCAAACGACATGTCACACACACTCACATACACACACACACACACATGTGCACACACACGCGCTTACTCCGATTCATCATGGCCGTCCCTGCAGGGTCTGCGGTTGAAGAGAAAACCCTCTACATTTGTTTTATCAAGATAATGGCTCTCACCCATTTAAAGATGTCGTTGTGATTTATGGAAATTGTTCTCCCAGCATGCCTCTGGATTATCATCACTTTTCCCCAAAGAAGAATGACCATATGCACGCTGCAGATAACAGAAAACACATACTTCTGTTATTCTCCATGCTTTCTTTAAACTCTAATTTTCTTTCCTTGCTCTCTGCGTCACCATCAAAGATATACTCTGATTTATTAAGAGGCCCTGCAAGGGTTTTTTGCTTTGTGCTTTTCAGCAATGAAACAAACTGTTGACTGTAGTGTCTTATTCTTGCATTCTCTCTAATGTCCAGCAGGGGGCGACTTCACTAGTTGTAAATAGTAGTCTATGAGAAAATAGTCCTACTTCTTTGTTGATTTATTCCCTTAGTAAACTTTTTCATAATGAGTTTATGGTCTCATTGTCTAGTTTCAAGTCTTCTTTGACATAACATGATGTTCCTTTTTTCAGTCGTGGTCCCATTTAGAGTTGAATAGACCAGAAAGCAGGGGAGGATTTGGGACGGGGCTACTGTTGATTGTCAATTTGATGTCACAGAAAACAATTAAGGCTGATTTATACTTCTGCGTCTCCCCTACGCAGCAGGGGCTGACGCGGACTTGAGCACCACATACTTGTGCGTCGGTGTGTCCGTGTCGCGCAGCAATTCTCTGCCGAAACGCCTGAGGGCAGTGCGGTCTCTCTGATAGCCGGCCACCTGCTTCCGGTCCCGCTACGATCTCTGTTTACTTTTCCACAGAGTTTCAGAGCGTGTTATGTTCATCTACAGCTGATACATGTTGCTGTTTATCATACAGACATGATTACATGAAGAATAGAGAGGAGGAGATGAAATACACGGCCGATGTGCGGCCGATGTCCGGGATCCCGGAAGTGTTGTAAATGCGGGAAAGACAAAGCCGCAGAGCGGACCAATCACAGAGCTTGCGGTCCGCATCGGCTCTACGGGGAGTTACATTTTGGAGGAGGTGCACGTCAGCTACGTGCGTAGGCCTCGGCGTAGGTACGGGAGCTACGCTGACCCCCGGCGTAGGGTACGCCGTTGATTCAACGCAGAAGTATAAATCAGCCTTTAGTCTTGAGTCAGGCTTTGTTTTAATACATTTTGCTCAAAGCCTTGTTTTTGTTAGCCAATATTCAAATGAATAAGTGATGCACTTTGTAAAGCTAGCCAGCATAGTTTTTCTTAGCTTATAAGGGCCTGTGTCCACTAGCAGCATATTTTTGCACAGGCAGCAACAATATTTAGTCCTAAATGCAAAAAACACCTTGGTGTCAGCTGTCAGTTTATAGGTGTAGCAATGCATGTTTACCTTCCTGGCTCACTACAGTCCAACTGAGGTGTTAAATTTGTAGTCTATATAGAAATCAGTGATGTCACAATGACCACGCCCACTTCTTCTTTAGAGTCAGTGTATTTGCTTTTGGTTAGACTCCCAAAGTAAGCTTGCTGAGGGACATTTAACATTTTGACATGCAGGAAATGACGGAGCTACATGACCACTGTCATATTGTAATGAATGAATTGTTGACAAGATTTGACATCGTAAAAAACTAGCAGTTTTATAGATCTCTAAAAACATAAATCTTGATGCAAGTGCACAATCTGTAGCAGCGAGTAAAGATAATAGTGCAGTTTCCTTTGATGGTCGGAGTAGTTCTGACCAGTTAGGTTTCAGTAAATGGTTTTCATCCATTAAGTAGAGCAGTTTGTGAGGAAAGTAAGAGACAGAATGCATTGTTGACGGTCTGAAAGCATTTCAGCTTTTATCGATCAAATGATTGCAAATAACAAAGAAGTCACAAATGTCTTCTTCTGATTGTTATTGTTGACCTGTCAGTGGACAGAGGAATGTGTCCTGACCTGGATATCACGTATCAGGAAAGAAGATCAGGGAATTCCCAAAATCATGCCTCCAAGTCAGGAACGCCATCAAAACCCTCTCTGGAGCTGTTAGTCTGCAGGCGGGAAGGCAACAATCAGGAAGTCATTTACCACGATATCAGAACTGAGTAAACAAACTTTGTCTGTTGATGTGTGAACAGTTTACAGCTGGCTGCTGGAACCACAGAGCACTTTATGAACCAGACTTTAACTCTTGCTGAACAGTACATGTTTGAGATTTGAAGTAAAAAGACCTTTACCAGGAAAGAAAATGAAACAGACCAAAAGAAAAATGCACAAAAGTGAGATATCCTACTCAAATATAGAGTTTGGAATTAGTAAGGGGAAATTAGAGAGGTTTTTGGTGCTAATTGAATAATTTTCTGTATTTAAATGAACAGGAAAGGGCTGTTAAAGTCCATAAATCACTCAAAACATTTAATTCAAGGCTTAGGTTATTCCATTTTTTCCATTTTTTATGATGACAATAAAAATGGCTCATATCAAGGGGACCCAGCCGATAGTCTGGGAATTTTTTCGACAGCGAATCAATATTTTCTGGCGATTTTAAAGACACTGAGCTGGCTTTTCAAATAGCCTCAGGTGGTCTGGATGTGAAAGTGTTCTTTCTGAGTGGATTTAGCTGCTGCTACCCTGCACCCTGGCTGGCTGACTGACTCAGATCTGGGAGGTGCAGGTGTCGACTTGTCAGCTGTTGTTTCTATCAATTTCTCTCTTGGGCTCATGGCTCGCTCAGAGGCATTTTTTTTTTTGTCATAAAGAAGTCAACTATAGGCTTTTGTGACATTGCCTGAAGCTGCTTGCTTTGACTTTACCAGGTCGATGTTGGCACGCAACAAAGGTTCTGATGTTTGTCTGTAAAAGCAAATATTCTGGATGAAAGATAGATAAAACACTGACATGAAAGTGAGAGAAATTTAGTGACTGCTGTGTTGGTGTTAAATAAAACTTTGGTGCTGTGAAGGGAAAACTGAAATCAGTCATTAAACGACTCGATTTCCAAATACAGAAGCATGTTTCTCATCAATCCTCCTCCTCTTCCTCTTCCTCCTCCTCCTGGACACAACCCAACCACAACTACTACATTTCAGACACTGACTGAAGAAGTCTCGAATAAACGCTCTTTGAGGAAAAGTTCTCTCTGTCATCCGAGCACCTGTTGAGTTTAGATAAACCTGCTGCTGCTCATGAGAATAAGAAAGTATCAGACCCAATCTTGTCCCTGCTGAAAGCTGTGCAGAGCTGAAATGATGCCGCAGACTCTGGTTTTATTTATAGTGAACTGTGATTGACAGCTGAAGATCTTACATAAAATATAAATTCCACCTTTTTTTTTTTAAAGTGGATGAATCTGTTGCACACTGATAGCAGTAAAATACTGCTTTAACCTCTCCCAGTGTTGCAGATCATTTCTCACAGATGGAGATCCATATAAGGACTTTACTTTTTTACATATAGCTAAATCCAAAGGCATGAAGGATAATGATTTAAATGCATACATTAAATTCAAGCTGACACTCCATGCCGTTATAGAATGGGAAGAAAAATCTAATATTTTTTCATGTTTTCTGAGACGTTCACAGGAAAGTGAATCCACTCTGTTTGATAGATGGCCGTGATGTGATGGGGGCTTTAGTTCTGTCTTGGCATGGCCATCCAGAGACATGCTGGGAGTTATTTCTACCCAGTGGGATTCCCTGCAGCTTTCAGAAGAGCCACATATCCCTGAGAAGAGTGTAAGTGGACATTTATTTAGTTTCTGACGTGGATGCATGAAAACTATCAGAGCTGTAATGTCCATTCATCTCATTAAAAACTTTAAACTTTCATATTTATAAAAGAAATCATAATTTAAAGTTAACGTGAACACTTAGATCTAGTTGGCTGCAAGGTGTCAGTTAATTCCTGACAGTACATACAATATGACTCAATATATAAAGTTATAGTACAGTAGAATGTTACAATCCCTAATGATGCAATATGTTATATCTCAATGCAATATAAGAAAACACAATACAATGAAATATGACTTAAAACAATATGATACCAAATGTAAAGATATGTTACATTACAATACAACAGGTTACAATACAATCTGAAAATACTATACAATGACATGTCATATAACATGGCTATGTGATAACATACATTACAATAAGATACAACTATATGATATCATATCTCCTTTTTTTTTTTCCTCTTGTCTGCATATATATTTCTGGTTTGTGTCATGTTTGTCACAAACTGTCAAATATTAATGCAATTTATTCTTGCAGCAAAAGAAAAGAAAGAAAACATTTTTCTTCTGTGCTTGTGACTGTGTGCATGCGACCATCACCATCCCTCTTAGAACTCTGGCCTATCTTTTATTGACAGCTAATATCATGTTCTGTAAAAGAGGGTGTGCACACCTAGGTGGGCCAAAAAAAATTTGAGAAAGTAAAAGAAAGATTACATAAGGATATACAAAGGGACAGGGAAAGAGAAGGAGAGAGAGACCTAAGACACTTAGATGGAGAGGGACCATCTCACCATGACGCCAAAAAAAACTCTGTGCGGTGATACTAATGATTAAGCAACCCTTAGTGTCCACAATCATTACTGAAGCTTGGGTCGCAGAGGGTTTCCGCCGTGCTGTGTTTTATTTGTTTAACAAGACCACCACTGGTGCAGATGATACCACTTGGGTCAGATCAGCCGAGCGGTTCAGGCCCGCACCCGGGCCGCGAGAGCAGTCAGGCCGAAGGACCCAACGCGCCGCTTGAGACCCAGGCCAGGGGACAAGCCAAGGACCCAGACCGGAAGCAAACAGGTACCGCCGGGGCACCCAGGGCGACCCCCAGGTCACCCAGCAGGAGGAAAGGGGAGCGAGGGGGGAGAGATCCCGCAGCCCCCCCAAGGAACACCTCCACAACACCGCCCCCACAGCCCCCCAAGACAGAGCCAAAGGAGCCACCAGGGCCGAGGGGGCCCAGCACCAGGAGCAGACAGCCAGGCAGCCGGGCAGGACCAGGACCAGAGCCCGCCAACCGGCGCGCCGGAGAGAAACCTTGTATCTCCAATCCTCCTACATTAGGAGGATTAAAAAAAACAAACAATGTTTTTACATGAGATTCAAACACAAGCTTTTTAAATTACTTTTTATCTGTTAAGTTTAAGAAAGCCTACTAACACACATAAAAGGACATCAATACCTCTGATTAATGCAAAAATTGAATGAATAGATTAAATATGGAGGTAAGAGTTTTCTACCTGACAGCGACAATATGTCACATATGATACAGCAGGGTAGGATATGAAAGGGTGGCATACTTATGATATGATACCTAATGATACAATATGTTACAATACAAGTGATACAATAAGAAATGAGATAATACATCACAATATGAGATGACAAAGACAGAACAGTGTGATTGGATATGATAATACAATACCATTTTATATGATACAACATGATACTGTCATATAAAATAAACACAAAACTATACAAAATAATTAATACAATATAATGCCATACTATATGATACAGTAAAACACAATTAAATAAGAATGTGAGAACACAGTCATGTCTAAGACAGTACAATATGATATGATGTAAGAATACAATACCATTTTATATGATACAACATAATACTGTATTATAAAATAAACAAAACTATAGGTAATAGTAGGAAATGATGGATGCAATATAATGCCATACTATATGTTACAGTGGAAAATAATTCAATAAGCCTGTGAGAACAAAAACACGTCTAAGACAGTACAATGTGACACGCCATAATTGGCTAAGATTTAATATTGATCAATATGAGATAATTCAACATGAGCCTTAGGATCATATGTGATGATACGTCACAATATGTTAAGATGAAATGACGATGTGAAATGATACAATATGGCATAATAAAATACCATACCATGCAATGTGAAATTTTATACTATAAATTACAACACAATACAGTAGGATGCAATATGTTCCCATGCTGCACATATTTAGGTGAAACTGTAGCAACAGGGAGACACTCATTCACCTCTGTAATTTTACACTTGAGTAAATCTACATTGTGTTCAGATTGACATGAATGGGGTTTCAAAAATGTAATAAATAACTGATAAAATGCAAATATTGTAAAATCAGACGGACAAATAAATGCCCACATTTTCATTAACGTTCCAAACCGCGGCGAGCAATCTGGCTGCTTTGACAAGAATTAAGTAGGCCAACACGAGCCCGTCCTGGATTTTGTGTTTGAAAAGCATGAAGGAGAAAAATAAAAGGAATAAAAAGCCCCCGGAGGATTCCTGCCGGCGGGTTTTTCTCCCACACTCACACCAAACCTCACCCAGAAAGGAGACTTCATCTGTCAGTCTGAAATACCCTCACCCTCATGTTCCACTTTCCTTCCACATCTTTTGTTTGACGGCTCTCAGAAAACTGTCACGCTTTGTTTGGGGGATCGTTACTTCTCAGTTTATGTCACTTTAACAATGGAGCCTGGACCTGCACGCTCATCAGGCAGGAGAGAAGAGAAACATGGAGGCTGACGCTCGAAAAGATGGTGACAGAAGAAATATGACTTTATCACGTTTTCTTTCCTCCAGTGATTTGTCTTTTAACTTTCTTAGACATTTAAAATTCATGTATTACATTATAAATAAAGGCTGTGCTGTTAAAATCCTTCTGAAGCAGCTGTATTCTCAGCTTCATCTTTTAAAGTTTAAGCAGTACAAGTACAGCAAAATATCTCCTTGGATGTCAAATTCTGTGTTGCATTAGTTGTAATACTAATGCATCAGTATTAGAGATGCATCTTACAGTTGTGCTAATTTGAAATACTTTATATGCTGTCACCTAGTTTAGTCCAGTGGTTCCAAAAGTAGGGGTCAGGCTCTCCCAAGGGTCACCAGGTAAATCTGAGGGGCAGTGAGATGATTGTTGGATGAAGGAAAAAAAAAAAAAAGAAGAAATCTGTTTCAAGTTTTTAGATTTTTCTCTCCTCTTTCCTTATTTGGGTCTTGAAGGGTTAAGCCACCTTGGTTGTTGAGGCTTTTTGTAAACAACCAAGATGGCTTCTGCTGATGTGTGATGGAAAATGATGCCAATGTGGAAGTGCCAAAAAACTGCAGTTCCCTGAGTGACCACCGGAGGCTGGCTCCAAAAGTGAGTCAATCCCCATTGAGCCCCATGTTAAAATGCCCAGCTTTACAGCAGAAATAAACCTGTTTACAGCCTGGTACAAACAATGGTTTTGGTCTGAATAGTCCATGTCTCTACTCGGACACACTGTACAGAAATTTGTTGTTACTCATTTGTTTCAGAGATATTAAGGTTGCCAGTTTTTGCATAATAAAGCATCATTTGGAGCACAGCTAACTTGACTGAAAAGTTGGACACATGGTTGACAAAAAGTTAGACTGAGTCAGCATTTCCAATATAGCAACCATCATCTTTGGTCAGAAACCAGAGAACACTAAATCACAGAGGCCACATTTATGTTTTCTACAGTCTTTGATAACAATCAGATAAAATGTTCACAAAAGTAAGTATCCGTTACTAAATCATGTAAAAGCAGAATGACTGTATGTGTGGAGTGCGGCCATGTTTAAAAGATATTATGACTAGCTACCTAGCCTAGCAGGCTAATGCTACATCACATGTTTGGTTAATCTGCTGGTGGTTACATTTGTGAAATGGTCTGACAATTAGAGTTGCCAATCGACCGTTTTTCCCAGAACTGTTCTCTTTTTTCACCAGCTGTCCCGAAAAATAAAAATCTCTCCCGGGTCACAATTTGTCCCATTTTATTGGGTAAATGCAAGAAACTCATTTGATTTCTTTCGTTATTTAGTCTAGAAAGGTCCCTGTGCTTCTTCGCCTATTTAAAATTGTCCCTGTTTTCTTACCGTCTATGCGTATGTCACACGGCGCACCCCCCAAACAATTGGTCAAGTTCCCTTTTTTTTTCACAAATCCAAGGTGGCAACCCTATGACTTCAATATTTTAGTTAAATACTGAAAATGTAAACAGTTACTGGAACAAAACCAAGTAAGAAGTTTAGAGGGAAGATGTCCTTTGAATTCTAAAAATGTGATGCATTCAGACTTAGCTTTCTTTTCCTGTGTAAAAGGTTAGGAGTAACTTGTGCTGACTGACGAGTGCAGTGGACCTGGATATTCCCCACATAGATGTTAAAGCATAGAAGTATAAGTAGCATAAAATGAAAATGATTGAGGTAAGTTCAGTACAAGTACCTTGAGATTGACCTCACATTTGTGTTTAAAGCTTCCAGCAATAAGTCAAAGTCAGAAATTAGAAGAAGGAATAAAACAAGCTTGATTCTGAGGCACAAACTTTATGACCTTTCAGTATTTTTAGTGCTCCAGGACAGGATTTTCCTTGCAGGCAGGATTGATCTGAAATCTCACCTCATCAGTTACTTTAGTAAAAGGTCACTCTGGTATTCTGAGCAGAAGTATCCAAACCCACATACACACACACTTTCTTGCCAAATTTCCTCTGGTTTCGTTTGCATCCTTGCTGAGCTGGAAACTTTTGTTCACTTTGGAGAAACTCTTGACGAGAGGTGAAAGGGACAGATCGGCCCTCGGGGACCAGATCTGTTTCTCCAGATTCCTTCATCTGAACCTGCAACAAACAGTGACGGAGAGCTGACAGTGCAGCCTCTCTGTCTGTGTGTGTGTGTGTGTGTGTGTGTGTGTCTTCTCATGTCACATTGTGTTGTTCATTTTGAACAGACTCAGCTGGAACATACATTTCTCTGCTTTGAAACTGAAAATCCTCCGACTACAGAGCTGAACATTTTTCTCAGCTGCACACCTTGGACGCAGTCATGACTATTTTGTTCAGGGTTTTTATTTTAGGAGCTAATTTTTGCAAGTAAGAACAAGTATTTTCATTATTGGTTATGTCCGAACGCATCAGAAAGAAGTGGTTCAAATCACTTTGCAGCAACTTCATTTTAAACTCCAGGATTCAAAATGTCATGTTACATTTTCCCATTTGAGTGTCTTTCGAGCTTGAACCGAGTAGAGACAGAGGTTGAATTCACACCCCAAATATGTTTCAGAGTGTAGGCTTTGCAGCTTGTGGAACCTGCTTTTTCACATGGGTTTCATGTTTGGATATTTTCCCGAGCTTTGTGAAACACGTCCAACTGTTCGTCATCCAAACACGCAGCGCCGTGCCAGAAACGGACCTCGACAAGCCCAGATAAACAAACTGAAACAGAAAATCAACGTTTTTTTTTTAACACATCTTCTCTTGCCAGTGAGGGAAAATATGGCTGTACTTCCTGCTCTCTCTTCTTCTCTGGTGCTTTTATTTGCTGCTAAGCTGTTACAGTTAGATGACATCAAAGCAGAGCAGCATCCTTCAGAGCAGCGCTGACTCTAATCTGTCTCTTTACACTCTCTCAGGACTCTGTGGGGAATCCTCCTGCAGGAGAATGAGCTGCTGCCACAGAGAGACTCCCTCATTGTCTCCTCTTATACAACTCTCCAACATTTGTGATATAAGCATGAGCTGTGTAGTGCTGAATTAGATTAATACGATTAAAACCCTTAACACATGATTAAAGTAAGACTATTAAAACTGGAGCATTCGGTGTCAAAGATAAGAAAGGGATAATGTACAGTGAGTGGGTGGTTATGGATAATGGAACCCTGATGGGGTGAGCATGACTAGATCTAAAGTGGAGAGGTCTTCTCTCACCCTGAAGGAGTTCCAATCTACTTTATGTCTTTATTTGGTAGCTGGCAAATAATTGGATAAACAAGTTGACTCAAAATGTTGATTTAAAGGTGATTCATTTATACAGTTAAAAAAATAGTCCCTCAAATTTCATGATGAGCAGCACTTATGGCAGTGGCATATTCTAATAAACCTGCAAACATCAGTGTTTTTCTGTAAGCATTTTGAACTTGTGCACAAAATAAACGTAGCACCTGATTAAGATCTTCTGCCCTGAAGCTTTTAAATCTGTTGCCAGTGTTATTTGATTTGGTGAGTGGAAAGAAATTGTGTTCTGTTTTGTGTTTGCTTTGTGTCTGAAAGAGACATTGAACCAGACTGAAGAAGAGACTCAGCTTCTTGAGTTCTTGCTGTTTTCCTCCTCTCTTTTTCTTTCCTTTGCTAGTGACTGCTCTCAGCCAATAACAACCCAAAGTTGTATGCTCTCCAAAGAGATTAAAAGTAATTTTAAAAATATCTTTCATGCATTTTCCATGTTGTTCACTAATTTGGAATGCTAACAGGAATGTTTTTGCCACAGGGTCAACAGGCAGAGCTGAAATGTGCCGGACTCTTCCGTGGGGACTGATTTGATTTGACCTGTGGTCTGTCCCTGTAGTTGCTTTTGCTGCTGATTGATCCCCATAGTTATGTGATTTTGACCAATCAGAATCAAGTATTTAACTCAGCCTGATAGGGAAATTAAGTTTTTATTTTTTAAAGTCATATTTTTGGCTATTTTTGCCTTTATTGATAAGACAGCTGAAGAGAGACAGGAAATGTGGGGAGTAGAGAGTGGGGGAGGTCATGGCTAAAGTGGCTGGGAGTCAAACCAGAGATTGCTGCAGGTACAGGGCACGCACTTGAACCATTAAGCTAATGGCGTCCTGGAAATTACGTTTTTAAATTGTTGCAAAACATGTTAAACACATATTGGCAATACATATAAACATGATCCTGTGAACATACACGTCAGAATGAGGAGGCTGCACATGGACAGGTTCCTTAAGCAGTTGGGAGTTCTGTGCCTTGCTCAGGGGTAGTGCCCAGGAAGTAAACTGGCTCTTTTCCAACAACTAGCAACCAGTCCCAATTTCCAGACTTCAGTCTAAACTAGGACTTGAACTAGTGACCCTCCAGTTCCCAAGAAAAGTCCTTACCGCCTGGTGTCTGACCATGAAGAGCTTTTTGGGTCAGAAGAAGAATTTTAAATGATTTCAGACTTTCTGTTTTGAGTTCTCTTTTCCTCACAAAAACTTCTCCTTCCTCAGAGTCTCAGAGCAGCTCAGCTCCCAGCGTGGTTGAGCTGTTTGGTTATCTCTCAGCTGAAGCCTCTGAAGGATCCTAGAGAGATGGAGGAGGTCTGGAGTCGGCCTCTCCTTGATGCTGAAGACCTTCAACTGCTGTGTGGGTGAACCTGCCTGTGTCAGAGTATCAATCAGCCCACCACGAGGAGCTCTGAGATCAGTAACAAACAAAAAACTGTTACTTGATATAAAATCAGTGTGCTTCATTCATGCATCTCCTTCTTGTAACACCCAGTCCTACAAATCAATACAAACTGTGAGGGCATTTCAGAGCTTGATCTTAATGAAGTAAACTGTACGACCAGAATACAAGCATGTGTCGTTCTACCTGAGTGAAAGAGAGTGTTTGTACTTTGCTGCCTCAGCTCACGTGTTTGAATCTTCATTCATTCAGCAGAACAACAAAAGACCTGAAGGCTCAGAGGCAGATGACTCACAAGAGCGCCAGAATATTACCTCAGTGTTTAGGGAACATAAACGCACCTCAGAGGAAATTTGCTCAACATCCTCCTCTGTGATCCTTCTTACTCTGCAGCCCGTCACATATTCTTATTCATCTGATTTTAAACAGGGCACTTTAACATCACAGGCTGACACGTGAGGAGTGACAGGGCCACTTAATTTAGAGATGCATTACCCTGAGCAGCGCAGGTTAATGCACCTCCTGAGGATTGGAAGTTCAGTCCACAGCTTCACCTTATTGATCAGGGACAGTTAACATCCATCCTGCTACATTCTCGTCCCAGGCTCAATAAAGCTCCTCTACTAATCTCATTGGTGACAACACATGATACCTCAGTGAATGACGGTCGGCCGTGATGGATTGTATGTCCGAGTCCTGACATGGAGGCGCTGGCTGCGGTGTGTGCTGCATGATTCTCTGTGAAGGACGGTCGGCTGTACAGCCTCTGGAGGTCGTTTGACAGATGATTTATCAAAGTCACGGTGGGACTTTCCCCGCTCGCTGATGGATCAGTGAAATATGTCGCTCTCTCTGAGAGGCTGCCACTCAGCAGAAGAGGATTTATTTCGTCTCGTCAAAATCAATTTTAACGTTAAAATGGAAACGTATGGTCTTTGATGAGAAACAGTGATACTGGAAGAAAAAAGTGCAGAAAAAAAACTACATGTAGGTTGATAAAACTGCGGTATGAGGAAAAATGTGCATTAAGATAAATGCTAACCTGTTTGCATAAGCTCTTAAAGCTGCTGTTGGTAGGAATGGTGTAAAAAACGTTACTTTTTTACTGCTGGGTTTGGAGAAAAGGTCATAATGCCGATCGGTACTCATCGGTAAGTGAAGTAATTTGAGACTATTGTGAAATCTCTTATGAGTCCGGCACTATCATGACTGCACACGGCGATCTGTGTTAGGGGGCTAAGAGGAAATCTGGTTGGGAGGGATAGTGTTGACATTCAAAGTCCCTCTCTCTAAACAGATGTTTACTCTGTGACTACCAGCAGCAGCTTTAAGATGCTTTTTGGAAGAATTGTTAAAGAGAGATGATGACTTTAAGTACGCAGAGATAATGTTTGGTACATCTGAGTACGACACTGAAGTGATATCATTCTAGCAAGCTCACAGTGACAAATTTAGCTTGTAAATTTACGTTTAAAAGAGATGCAGGAACCCTCTTCGGACTTAAAATGCTGTAAAAGTAAAAGATTGAACTGGCCCTGATTCCCTGTTTCACTGTTCCTGACCATAGAGGAGCCACTTCATCCAAACACCCAGGGCTTGATTTTAAATCACAGCCAGATCCACAACCTGTAAGTAAGGAAGGACTGCACAGACTGATGTAAGGTATGTTGTTGAAGACATGCTTAACATACATACATGCTGATATTGCGTCCATTTTATTAAACACCATGTACAGCTGAGGCAGATTGGACTGTCAGGAGTTCTGCAGGTGTTTTGGACTCAATGATGGAGCTACATGAAATGTCAGAGACTCACCAAAGTTACTACATTTCATCCTGTTGGTTGCATGAATGTTGGAACCAATGATATGCAGCTCAACCAACCAAACACAGATAAAACCATAGGCTGAATGAGGCTACTGTTTTGCCATCCCAATCTTGGTGGTTTGGAGCCAGAAGTGACAAAAGTTAGGAGTTGGAGATATTTTTCTGATGAATTTTGGATATTCAAGGTAAAAAAAAATCCCAATAACTATGTTGTTGTCTGGCTTCAAGTCACAAATTTAAAGCTGGAACCTCTTGGATAATTTTTTAACTCCACCAGTTGTTACTAAACAGAGCAGAGAGCTTGTTACGACACAACCAGCCTGAGAGGCAAAAGCTGGACCATGTGGTGGCAGAAAGTAAACACAAACACAGACACTTCAGAGCATCTTGTCTGACAGATTCTGCAACATGTTCCAGGAAGGACACGAGAAGGAAGGCGTCTTGCCAACCCTCTTGGACCCTACCAAAGGCCCATCCTTGACTTTGAGTAACACCCTCTGTGTTGATCTCATCAGATTATCTGATCATGAAGACCAAACCTGATTATAAAATCCCTCAGTATATCTGTCTGATGAGAACATGCACTCGCTCTCTCACTCTGAGGTTAAAAATAACCTCATGTTTAATCCATCAGAGCTGAAATCAATCAGGAGTAATTTGAGACAGAAAACAGGAGTTCAGGTGGAGGCAGCTGGAGTCTAATTAAATCAGCCCGTTTGATGAGGCGTTTTAACGACAGGACGAGCTGGAAATCAGTACGATTAGAGCCTGAAAACACGACTGAAGAGAGCCTGAATACACAGAGCCGTCCTCCTGTCCATCGATCCTCTCTGTCCAACACTAACCTCCCTCTGTTCCTCCGCTCGAAGCTCAGGTGTTCTTACAAAATGCCACATAGAGATCACGGAGGTCATGTCAGGCCTCGAGGCCTCTCTGGTGTGCTGCCTCCTGGCCCCTGGACCCCTTGGCGATCCTCGACCCCTGACAGGGAGGACGACAGATGGCCGACTCCCCACAACAACACGCAGACTGCAGCTAAATGCCAAACCTCCTCCTGCACAGACGCTATCAGAGCTTCAGACGGAGCGAGGAGAGTCCCGAGGCGCTCTGATATTCAGGTTAATGCTCGGGAAGAGAGCAGTGAGGATGCAGACAGAGCGGTCAGAAGGTTATTGGACGAATTAAAAAGGACTTGTTAGCTTTTGTTTGAAGCAGCAAAGGTAAAAAATACTACTCTGAATGATTTAAGGAGGACAAACTGCCGTAGTTGACGTAGTCTATTTTAGAATTTAAAGATTTCTCAGTTAGCATAGGTTCTCTGCAGTGTTCATTTTGGCGTCTATTTTAGATTTAGTCTTAGTCTTAGTCTTAAGATGAAAATGCCTGTTAGTTTTAGTCACATTTTAGTCTTTTCAGCCCTTTATAGTTTTAGTCGACGAAAACTCAAAACATTTTAGTCTTTGATTTTTGCCAAAACATCTTCACTCTTTAAATAATTCATGTAGGCAAGGCAAGGCAAGGCAGCTTTATTTGTATAGCGCATTTCATACACGAGGGCAACTCAATGTGCTTTACATTAAAACATTAAAAGCATTGGAGACATTCAGACAAGCATAAAAGAACACAATTAAAATGACAAATATGATAAAACAGAAAAGAAAAGGAAAATTAGAAATATATTAAAGATTACATTAAAATTTGAATTCAAAGTGAGTTAAAATGAGCTAAGATAGGAAGGCAGAGGTAAATAAAAAAGTCTTAATCTTTGATTTAAAAGAGGTGAGAGTTGGAGCAGACCTACAGCTTTCAGGGAGTGTGTTCCAGATATGTGGTGCATAATGACTAAACGCTGCTTCACCATGTTTCGTTCTGACTCTAGGAACTGAAAGCAGACCAGTACCTGATGACCTCAGAGGTCGAGGTGGTTCATACAGTAGTAGCAGATCAGCAATGTATTTTGGGCCTAAACCATTCAGTGCTTTACAAACCATCAGCAGGATTTTAAAGTCTATCTCTGACAGACAGGAAGTAGTCGATCAGATATCGGTATCAGGGTTGTACCAAGTGTTAAAATCGTCAACATTTCACCCCTGTAACACTTTTAATTGTGTAATATCTTAAGTTAAATAATTCAGCCTGTCCCTGGTAAAAAAGTAAAAAGAAAACATTCTTGGTGTGACCGCTGTGACTGTATTTTGATTCTCTTGACTCACAGAAAAATGCCATGAAAGGACTGTATTGCACATTTACGATGGTACTTGAGTGCACCTGCAGTGACAGGCGCACTTGACAGACAGTTCACGGCACTCTGAAATGCATCTGCATCTTTCATGACAAGGAGTTGCTCAAAACTTACTAAATGTGTCTGATGTCTCACCAAACTGGAATAAATCAAGCTAAAGACGTGGAGCTTTTTACGGTAATGGCGGCAAAAACGTCAAACATCAAATATTAAACAGACGTCCCCCGGTTGTGTCTTTGTCACTAACACACACCGGGGGTAAAAACATCAATGAAGATGAGACAGATGCATGGAGATGGGAGAGCTGGTTCATAAAGCACACCTGCTGCAGGTAGAGAGCAAGGTATCACTGCGCCCCTCAAATAATACCTCAGCCTGTCACAGGAATGCATCACTTTTATTTCTAAAGATTAGACGCACAGCGGGGGAAACATTGATTTTGAATGTCCGACAGTCGGCCACTGATGTTTTCGTCTTGTCATCGTCTCGTCAACAAAATCAAAACATATTTTCGTCAGAGTTTTTATTATCAGTGATGCACTTTAGCTCGTCATAATCTTGTTTTCGTCATGACAAAATGAGAGGTTGCTGAACATTTATCGTCATAATTTCAAACGAAATTAACACTTGTTCTCTGTTGGGAACAAAAAGTCTAGAGTCTTATCTCATAGCCCTGCATTTCATTAATGTGAATTTACAGATTTTACAAAAGAATATATAATGTCTGACAAAGCTAGCATTCTACTTTTTACTAATCTGCATCACAGTGCTATCATTTTAGCAAACTTAAGACCTGAGAATGATGAGGAAATCACAAAAGAAAATTGGTTTAATTTCCATGTTCATATTGATGGAGTAAGCCAGAATGAAGCCTCTTTGTAACTCACCATTACAGTGAAGCTGAGACTTACCAGAACCAGATGAATGGGCGCCAAGCTGGGGGATGTAATGAGTCAAGAACTGACTGTTTATATTTGCAGACATATCTGGAGGGGAGACTTCCACTCCTTTGGCAGACATTTGCAGCTAGAATTAATAGAAGTCCCAGTTTTATGTGCAGGGCAGTTTCACTCTATATGACTTAGTGACAAAAATATCTGGTCAAAGGCTGTAACAATTCTGCAAAGATTATTGTTGCCTTCAGTGCTCTGCTGTTTTCCAGAGCATAGTGCCAAACCTTCACACTGACACACACCAGAGAGACAACGAGCCTGAAAACAGCGAAAAGTCAGCGTGTTTCCGTTCATTAATTCAGGCAGCAGATCTGCCAGACTCGGTCGTTTCTGGCAAAAACATCGGTGTGTGAAAGTCTAAAAATTTCAGCTGGCTCTCATAAAAATAGAACATCTCCCACTTACACACACAAACATATACACACACATGCATGCACACAATCTCATTCACTATAGATGGAGATTATGCTCATGAATCCTCAGAGGAGTCGGACTGTAGCTGAGCAGAGAGGCTTAATTCTGAGACGAGGAAACACAAACACAGAACAGACACAGTGACTGCTGCCATAGCAGAGAGAGAGAGAGAGAGACACACACACACTACAAGTTATTGTTTTTGCAGATAGACATGACAGACAATACAGATCTAAAAATCTAAGTTTGAATCCGTTAAATGTCATATCTCTATGTTTGATTTCATTTACCGTCATATAATGTCGTAGTTGTTTCCCGACAGTTCCTTTTTTTTATTGGTGATGGGGATTTTCACCATGTTCTAACCTGATACATCACAAAAACTCAACATTTTGCAAGTGTTTTGTCTTATTTCTAGTACAAAGTGTCTCAATAGACTTTATATTAACCACACTCACATGATAAGTCCAGATAAATGTCTTATTTCCAGATAGTACAAGCCTAATGCAAGATCTAAATCATTTAAACTGAATACAGATAATCTGCTAACAGGATTAGTAAAGCTTACTTGTCAAGTTACTTGTAATAAGATGACATGAAAACTGCATATTGTGTCCACAGGGGGCGCCAAAATCCACACAAACTGAAAGCTACAGCTGCTTTGAATTAAGTATTTTGTGTGTGATGGTATGTGGAGAAGCATTTTATGAAAATAGCGCCCCTTATGTGTATTTCCTGCAACCCTTAAGTCTTCCTTATCTACCAGACATCCAGCAATCGAAGCGCAACATATAGAAAAACCTCTAACTATCAAAATGATTGTATAATTGTTGTTTTGTTTGACCCATTTTAAAGTTTTATTCATGCCCATAATCCAGCCTGTAATCCGGCCCCTCTGCTGGAATCAGGATAATCCTGATTTTTTTGGATCAAAGTTATCCCAATCCTTCTCAAAAGTTTTAACAACACAAGCTGGAAGTTTAAAAATGAGACTGGATGAGACCTGCTTTTGTAATCTTTTATTTCTTCTTCCAAACGACCCATTTTAAAGATCTGGTCTCCAGACTCAATTCCATTCAGATTGCCGTTGAATGACTGGGTCCAGGGATTAACCCTAATTTATTACTACCTGCAGGTTTGATAGAGGTTCCTTTAAATGAATGAATGACTTTACACATTCTCAATACCCCTGACATGACTTTAAAGCAGTAAAACAAATAAATCCTGGCAGCAGAGCCAACATTGCCTTAAACACTGGATGCATAATTCATATTTACTTTATACATAAACATATTGAGCTGACCTCCCATGTGGAAAATACATTTCCATTTTAATACTCTGAAATACTGAAACATATTTCAGATATTGGACTTGCAACCTGAATAATTCTCTATTTTTCAGCCGTTTTAGCTTCACATTCATACATAATAATGCAACAAAACACTGGATTCACTTTTACATATATTCCAGATGTGTAAAAAAGTCTCCTCCAGACAGAAACAGGGTGATGAAAATATGAACTCAAGTCAAATCTGTGCAGGAAAACATCAAAGACACACGTTTTGAGCTTCAAAGAGGAGCAGCATTTGCATATATCCACACTGGAGTCTCTTATTAATGTGTGAGCGTCTGTGACACACTGACTGTGGACCATCTGATGCTGATGAAGGAGTCAGAGGAGGGAAACTTATTGACTAACAGCTGCCAATGTTCAAACAGCTGGATCAACTTCTCCTGCTGCTACAGATTCTGGTTCAAATAAAAGTGCTGCCGACGGCTCTCAGAGTAAATGGAACCAAATCCGCTCTGCTGTCAGGGAGCCTGCTTTATGTGTAGTTTTAATCCTTTGAGCAAAAGTGACAGCTTTACTTTAAGATAATGGGATTCAAAGAAATGTTACAACCATCTAAAGAGGCCTAAGGAACTTTATACCTTATCAAATCTTCTTAACACCTTATTTAATAAAACCAATATCAAGTTATCATCCAGTGAAGCTGAGGGACTGATTCAAACTTGATTCATGTAAGATATTATTTTTCTTCTGCTGTTTTCAGGGGAGTTACTGCAGACATTAGATAAGATGTTTTGTATTTTGGTCACCAGCTTTGTGTTTTTGATCCAGAATGATGAACTTATACTCTTCTCTTTCTCTCACTCAAAGTCTTTTTATGCCACTCGTACCTTCACCTATTGACACCACATTCATACATTAATGGCAGAGGATGCTCAAAGGGACCATCAGTATTAGCTAATTCCATTCATACACATTCACTAAGTGCTGACTGCATCATTCAGGCCTATGTAGGGTTTTAGGGCCAATCTGATGCAGTGAGCATTGAAACAGACATAAAGATTGTGTAGTCTGGCCGTCTCATAAGTTGACCGGCCACCACCTAAGCAGTCTCAGAACCCATCAGCTATCACCTGATGACATCAATCCACTGAAAGTGACCACTTACTTTTGGATAACGTGATAAAGGACCTGTGGCCATGACTTCCTTATTCTGTGCATCAGTCTCAGTATTAACTTAAGAAGTGTAAAGGCTACATCAGAAAGCAGTGCATCAAGTGCACTTGTATGCATAGATTGGTTTCTGGAGATTTTTTTTTATAGCTATGGTAAATCTATTGGATTATGGCTGATGCATTCTGCTTGATTTGCTCACCACATATAGTGAACGATGTCACTAGGGCTGCAAACAGAAATCTGCACCAAACAATGAAGATTACCCCTAACTTAAGGTATCCCCTGTTGAACCCCTCTCCTGCTTTCCCATCTCTGTGATACTAAATGGGAGCATAATTGACCAAATGAACATCACTCTGTATTGACGAAGACTTTGGACCAGAGATTGAGACCATAAATTCATGAGGAAATTGTTTACTTGCTGAAGTAGGGCCAATTTCTTGTAGACTTCTACACTATCAAACCAGTTGAGTTGTTCCCTGCTGGACAATAGAAGGGGCTGCATAATTTTTTGGTGGTGGAGACCAAAAACGGAGCTAAAAGACAGAACACTGTAAGTACTGTATATCCACTACTTTGATACAAACATTAAACCATATAAAAGAAATGCTTCTGAAACGGCTGGGATTTCACTAAATCCACTTGTAAAAATGCTTACTTTGAGAACAAAACATGTTCCTGCTGCCATCAAGTGGCCAATAAATCAATTCAGGCAGACAACTCACGTTTACTTAAGATAAAGTTTATTGCAGCATACAGTATTGTGTTTGGCGTATGGGCTCCGAACCTCATTACTCCTTGTAGATTATTTAAATGCAGACATTGGGGAGTAATGAGATAGAACTATCCCCCCTCTGAGCCCGCAGGTGGATGCTGGGGAGGAGGTGGGTACGAAGTTTGCACAAAGCACTGAGCAGGACAGCAGGAGCACTGGCAAAGAAGAGGCAGAGACAGGGAGACTTGCAGCTTAAATAGAATGCCAATGAGAGGCTATTGAGATCAGCTGATAGGGAGGATGATGACGTGTCAGTATGAATCAGCGCAGCTCGAGTTGTCTGCCTGAACTAGCTTGTAGGCGGCGCTCCATTTATTGAAGTTCAATTACATCTGGATTTAATCCAGATACATGAAAATCTGCGATACTGATTAAGTGATCTTCTTTCTCGCACTGATTTTGGGTCCAGAACCTGTCGGACCCTCTGCTTAAAGTAACCAGGTGTTTGCATGTAGAGAGCTTGTGTTGTCTGTCGAGCGTTAGCTTTAGCTCTGTCATGTTGAAGCCTTGAGTTTCACTTAATTTACCAGCAGCTCACACTTCAAAAGCGAGCTCGTCATCACATCCAGTAAAACCTAATCCTCCACACAAACAGCTGTCTGTCAGAGCATACAGCCCACATTCATTCACACTGACATGGAGGCAATAAAAACTGGCTGCATCAGAAACCTCAGCAGCAGCTCGGTCAGCTCATTTCACAGAAGAAGATGATGTGTGAATGTAACAGGAGATGCGGAAGCTTCTTGACCTTGTTCTGGGTTTTCGGGTTACAGTTTATCTATAAAGTGAACGTCTTAGGTATGACATCAAAAATAGATCCAAGATGTGACAGACCTTCCTCCTGTAACACAACACTGACCTTTTCTTTTCTATCTATGCATGTCAGTTTTTCCTACAGAATGATGCTGACCTGTAACAGGGGTTGAGGTGTGTTGGAGAAAAAACACCCTCTTTGTTATGTCATAGATCTTGTTTGTCCAGTGATGTTAGCATCATCTTTAAAAAGAGGAAATGGTTGCATAAAGGGTTAAACCCCACAAAATAAAGTTTGTATAATCCACCTAAAATGTCAGGAACATTCCCAAGGACGTGACCCATGTGTCCTTAGTGGCCCTGGACACGGAGCTGCATATTTGAAATGTCTTGAGTTCATTTTTAGTTTTAGCTAATTACCCCTAATTTAAACTCACCTAATTGAGGGGAAACAAACTTCTGGGTGTGTCCTGTTTTCTCAGGAAAGGACACTTCTGAGAAACAGCCCCTCTCCTGCTTGTTTAAGGAAATAACACGCGGCCATGTCCGCCCTCTGTGTCTGCGTACATGGAGCTTATTTATGCTCATTATGTTTTTTCCATCGCGGTCTGACGGAGGCTGTAGAGCTGCTGACCGCCTGCCAAATGTGTGCCCTAGTTGCAGTTGGCAGCACTTCTCAGGCCGCAGTCCAATGTACACAGTGCACCTGTCAGCTCTGACAGCACAGTGCAGCCTTGTTTCATACCTGTGAGGAGACAAATGCAAATTTACACAAAGATCCTCGTGTGTAAACTATCAGCTGAGTTCTGTTTGGTGACGGGAGGAAGCTGGAACAAGATAAAGTATGTAACTGAACGTGCAGAGTCTGCTATGACTCACAAAGTGTTGGCGCTGAAAAGATGGTAGTGTGGACATCAGAGCAGAAAGTTTGCATTGGACCCTGGGAACATACGACAGGACTCCAAAACATTAGCTGAGAGGGAAGATATGCCATATATACTGCAGTAAATGCACAAAAAATGACATTAATCATTTTTAAAGGATCTGTTTTCCCGGAAACATAATATAAAGATAAAGATGGCTCATTCTGCACCCTGGCATATAATAATCTGGCATCCAGTGATACACTTTCTACAAATGTTTATGTCCCCAGGAAGCTTGGGGGCTACAAAGTAACTAGCGGTCATTAGCTACCATTATAACTGTTATTACTTGCAGCAAAGCAATCCTACATAGAATATTTATAAAGTTATATTTTTGGGCTTTTTTGCCTTTTATTGATAGGACAGCTGAAGAGAGACAGGAAATGTGGGGAGTAGAGAGCGGGGGAAGACATGCAACAAATGGTCGACTGGCCGGGAGTCAAACAGGCGACCTCTGTGACAGGGACTATAGCCTCTACATGGGGCGCTTAGACCGCTAGGCCACCAGCGCCCCTACATAGAATATTTTGATAGCAAGATTCACTTAAGGTGCTTGTGTCCTTAGAAGTCTGGCGATCTGTTCGATCAATAGGGTGAACAGCAAGACAGATTATTTGTGATGTCATGAAAATACCTCCAAAAGGCTCCAATACCTCAAACATGGCTCAGACGTGACGTCCAGTGACTGAATTCGCTGAGGGGACACCTAGCAGCTCTCATCTGTCATTTAAAGAGGCCATGCCCCCACTGATGCATAACTTTAATCCTTACTTTAATGGAAACAGGTGAGTAATTTAAAAATGTGGCTATGTGTCGTTGTCATGAATTGAGAAATGACCTACAGAGACCATAAATGTTTTTGTAGCAGGCTGTAAACATGTTTATTTCTGCTCTTAAGTTTTAATATGTCACCATATAAAGATTGACTCACTTTGGGAACCAGCCTCTAGTGGATATTTGAGGAACTGCACTTTTTGGGACTTCCATAGCGACTTATTTCTCAGCCCCTGAGATTGCAGCTATAAAAACCTCACTGTCACATGTCTGTTTTCTTGTCGTTACCTGCTGCTGTCATGTTTCAAACCTCATGAGCTCTGAACTGGTTTCAAATCCTTTCATCCACTTCACAATACATTCATGATCCTGTGTGCCATGAAAGTACATTACCACATCAAAGAGCTACAGTACAGTGTTTCTGATGACCTGAGCTGCAACATGAATTTACATATCACAACAAACAGCTTCCTTTATGAGCTGCTAATTCTAATTTGCAAATTTCCCCTTTGAATAAAGAACGCACGGGTAAACTCAGTGTCTAAAACTGCACATACATTGATGTATATAATTGTATAGATTCAGAATATTTTTGAATAAGTCTGTCAAGTATCTTCATCACTAAAGCCTTGTTTCTTCAGGTTGTTGTTGAGTCATTCCCTCCTGAACGCGCTCTGGAAAACTCTACAGAACAGGTAGTTTTATTTTCCATCTGCTCTCTGGCTGAACTATATTTACCCCAAACCTCCACCTGGTAATTTGAAAGGGCACAACCTCAGTGACCACTCATCTGTTATTACATCATGCTCCTCAGCAGGAGAAAACACAGACATTTAAGGGTTTTTTAAGGGTAGTATTCCAGCCCTCAGCACTGTAAAAGGCCCATATACTGGAAATACACACACTGTTACAGTATATGGGCACGTTTACACTGTTTGGCATCGTGTTGCATCACCTCTTCTTTCAACAACACTTGGTGAATGTTTGGGAACCAAAGAGATCCGTTTCTGGAGTTTTTAAAGTTTTTGACATGTTGTCCAATTATTGCTTTGTTTATGATCTCAGCTGCTCAACAGTTCAGTGACTTATTTTTCATTTAGCATGTGTCCCCTTCTACTACAGGGCCATGCTGTTGTAATTCATGCAGAAAGTGGTTTGGGCATTGTCTTGCTGAAATATGTGAGGTCTTCCCTGAAAAGGCATCCTCTGGATGGCAGCATATGTTGCTCCTAAACCTGTATATATTGTTCAGAATGTGCCTACCCAGATGTGTAAGCTACCCATGGCTTGGACACTTATGCATCATCATACCATCATGGATGCTGGCTTTTGAACTGATAAGAAGCTGAGTGGTCCCTCTCCTCTTTAGAGTGGAGGATACAGCATCCATGATTTCCAAAAAGAATGTCAGATTGGGACAGTTTTCTGCTTTGCCTCAGTCCATCTTAAATAACCCAGAGGAGCTACTTGCATTTCTGGATCATGTTTATGTATGGTTTCTTCTTTGCATGGAACAGTTTTAACTTGCATTTATAGATGCAGCCAATTTTGAGCCCATGCAGTGATTACCACTACAGAGTCACGTCTGTTTTTTAATGCAGTGCTGCCAGAGGACTGAAGATCTCAACCATCCAGTATTGGTTTTGGGCCTTGTCCCTTCAGCATAATTTTTGTGCTATCAATGTCTACTTTGTATAAAAAAACAGATAAACATGTTGGTTTCTGCTGTAACAAAACTGAATCAGGAGGAGACCCAGGGGGAGAGAAGGGCAAGTCAGGTGGTGATCCAGGGTCAGAATCTGGAGGGGAGCCTGGTCCAGAATCCACCGGCAACCCGGGCGGAGAACCCGCTGCCTTATCCTCCTCTCCAATGACGATATTAGTGGCTGAAGGCAAGAGCGATGGGACCTGGTGAGATTTCACAGACCTTTGCAGCCAGCCTGAAACACACTGAGGGAACTGCAGTTCTTTTGCACGTCCACATTGGCTTCATTTTTTAACAGCTTGGCTTCTCCTAAATAGCCAATTCCTCCTTCCAAGTTTCAGACAACAGCGCAGGTTTCCCTTGTTGGGATACACCCTGGTGTTACAAAAGAGGCAGCACCAGCTTTCATAAGGCCAGAGTGTATTTTTATTTTAGATGTTTGTTCTCCAGCTGTCAGCGTGTCAATCCTCACACATTATCACATTCACACACGGCATAGTCGTCCATAACAGGCTGTTCTGCCCTCTGAAACACACTGAAGCCTTCCAGCACCGGGTCAACTTCAACAACAGGCTCAGTCGTCACCAGGGGGGGAACTTTTTTCAGGACATATTTTCTTCACGGGATGGGCACGGAGATAAAAATAGCCTCACTGACCGATGAAAGCCATGTTTGTGCCAACCGTCGCCTGCCACCCACCAGCAGAAGTCCTCAGCACCTGCTCGTCCCTCCAGTTTGTGAGTGTGTCGCATGGTAACCAGCATTCCCATTGTCAGGCAGGGCGGGGTGAAGCTTTAATATGATGACAGGGAGAAAGGATTGTCTCGTTTACCCTGTTTCCTAAGCGCCAACAAGACTTCTACGACACCTGATCAGTGGTGTTCTACAAATGTTTTCCAATGCCGACTACAAAACAAGACCAAATGACATTTAGAGGGAAACTTGGCAGCTGTCTGGATCACAATCACTGTTTTTTGTTCTCCAGGAACTGTTTGGATCTTGTGTTACACTACGAGTTGTGTTTCGGTGGATTGTTTGGGTATTGCATCCCACATGTGGTTTTGTGTAGGCTACAGCAAAGTTTAGTCTAAGTATAGGGAGAAACTGAAGATTTGTATACACAGAGGAGTCAATATTTATATTTCAAGCAGCAATTACCAGAGTTTCTCACAAACTGTGGGTGTTAGTGGATTAAATGTCGTAACGAGACAGAGAAAAGAGGAGGAGGACGGAGAGAAGCAAACACTTCCTGAGTTTTCATGAGCTAAAAACAAGAAGTTGTGCTGCTTTCATAGATTTTTGGTGATAGTTGTCAGACCATCGTGGTGAAGAGGGAGCTGAGCCGGAAGGCAAAGCTCTCAATTTACCAGTCGGTCTACGTTCCAACCAACCCTCACCTATGGTCATGAGCTGTGGGTCATGACCGAAAAGATAAGATCTTGGATACAAGCGGCTGAAATGAGTTTCCTCTAAAGGGTGTCTGGGCTCAGCCTTAGAGATAGGGTCAGGAGCTTGGACATCCCGAGGGAACTCAGAGTAGAGCCGCTGCTCCTCCACGTCGAAAGGAGTCAGCTGAGGTGATTCGGGCATCTGATAAGGATGCCTCCCGGATCCCTCCCTTTAGAGGTGTTCCGGGCACGTCCAACTGGGAGAAGGCCCCGGGGTAGACCCAGAACTCGGTGGAGGGATTATATCTCCCACCTGGTCTGGGATCGCCTTGGGATTCCGAATAATAAGTTGGATTATATATAATGAGTGGGTTGGTAAAGGAGAAGTAGGTGATACTTGGGTCTTGCTCACCCTGTCAGGATTCCAAGGAAGGGATAATGTATGATTAGCAGGTAGTTATGTGAAATAGAATCTTGACAGGGTAAGACAAGAGGGGTCTTGTCCACCTTGAAGGGTTGACACACCTTTAAAAATAAACAAGGGAAATGTCCCAACTTTTTAAGACTGCTAGTATCCTCACCACTGCTCACCAGTCGTAAAGTTTCTCTCACCTTGCATGGTTCGCTGGACAGGATCCAATACGAAAATGTCTGTAGTGTCTGTAGGTTTTACCTCACCTTACGGTCTAGAAAAGAAAAGAAAGGTACTTTATTGATCCCCAGGGGGGAAATTCAATTTTTTCACTCATGCTATTTTTTTGGACATGCTACACATACAGTTTTTTTGGTATATACATACAAATGCACACACATGCAGTGAACATGCTTAGGGAGAGATGTCAGAGTGAGGATACTGCCGTCAACCAGCGCAACCAGAGCAGTTGGGGGTTCGGTACCTTGCTCAAGGGCACCTCTGCAGTGCCCAGGCAAGTGAACCAGCACCTCTCCAGCCATCAGTCCACTTGCCAAACTTTGTCCATACTGAGACTCTAACCGGCGACCCTTCGGTTCCCAAGCCAAGTCCCTATGGACTGCCGCCCCTATGGTGTCAACAAGCAGAAGCTAAATGTGACAGAACTCTTTTCTGCAGATTGATTTGACATGACGTTGCTTGTGCTAGTGAAAGTTAATAACCGCTGTCAAGGGGTTTTGACCAATCAGAATCAAGCAGCTTACACAACAGGAAGATCAGTAAGAGAGACGGGTAATAAATTGCCATACCCACCCACTGACTAAACATTATCCCTAACTTGACTTCTAATCACATCAAACAAACATCAACCTTCACTCAAACTTGTACATTGAACTTGTAAAGTCTACGTTTCTTTCCTCTCTTTCTAAGAAAGAATACAACTTTTTCTTGAGTTCACTTAAAATACCACAGTATGTTTTACAAGCGTGTCTGCAAACTATTGGCCATGTTGTGTCTTCTACCTGCAGGTCAGTAATCTATGAAAAATGGTGAGCTGTGCTTCTGAAAGGGAAAGTCTGAGTGTTTTCATGTGGAATCAGGTTGACAATCATGCAGATGACTGATATTTTCCACTTGTTTTAAACTAAATATCTGGTGAAGATGGAGAACTGTGTGTTTCTGCCTTGTGGACATTTCTCAGCGGACCATCAGATCCTAATCAACATTGTCTAAGCACAAACACAGAGAAAATATGCATGTTCGCCGGATATTAGACACAAGTATTAGTCATCTTAGAAGGGTCGCAGTTTGGCGCTAATTACTTCCAGATGTATTTCCTCCTGTACAGCTCGAGTGGGCCTCTAGAATTACCTCGAGAGCTCCAGTCTCTCCTCTCCAAAACCTCAAAGAAGAGAAGTGTAACAGGAAAGACAGTCGCTTTCCCGTGCAGACAAGCTTTTCTCTCTCTCTCTCTCTGCTTTGATGAGGATCCAAAAAACTGAGGAGGATTTCTCGACTGTAAGACAGAAAATTTGCCCGAGTCAGACGCGTTTCTCTCTGGTGTACCAACAAGATCAGAAGCAGCAGTGACACAGAAACATCTGATACAGATACAACAAAGCAGGGAAGGAAAGGATCAGTGTGTATGTGAGTTTTTTGGAAACCTTTATTTAACCCTGCTGTGTCTAATAGGATGTTTCCATGCTTTGTTTGTGCAGCAGGCTCCCAGTGGTGGGGGTTTCTCACAGGGGGGCCAAAAAGGGCAAACATGGACATGTCTTCTTAAAGGGTAATTCTTGTAATTTAAATCCATGGCCCAATTTCTTACATACTAGGGGGTCAAATGACTAATGAGTACAAAAATATTTGTGTTTCAGTGAATTTCTTCAGCCTGCAGCAGTGGAACAGGCTGTAATGGCTTCTACGCGATCTAAAGTCAAAATACGTCCACTAAAAGTCCTTGTTTTCGTCACTGATAGGCTCAGACTGTTGTTTCAAGTGTGTGACAACATTACAGAAATGATCCCTACAGAGACAGACCTTTATGTTAAATAGAAAGGTGTTTTTTTTAAATAGAAATAATGGTTACATCACTCTCTCTTGAGACACCAAACTCCAAAAACAGCAGTTTAACCTCCAAGAACATGGATGTTGAATATTTAACATGGCCCGCTTGGTTTTAAAATACTGTAAATCCCCTTCCAAAGATTGAATGTGGTCATGCACTATGAAAGAAGATGGCTAGAGATTAATATAATTGGAGCTAAGGAACCCACAACATGGTGGCTGTGAGGAGAAAGAAACAGAGCACCTGACTGAAAGCAGCTTTTATAGACGAGCAGCAAATTAGAGCAGGTGAGCTGGACTCTACCTGATTACCTTCAACTCATACCAGGTGAGAAAAAAGAAGATTAAGCTCCCATGTTCATACAATCCAACAGATAGGAAGTCAAAGTGCATCTCCCACCTTCAAGGTATCGGCTACACTACATGCTGAAGATGTCTAAGATTGTGCTCTTCTTATTCTCCAAAATACTGCTGCGATTTACCGCTTGTGCTGCTGACGCTTCCTCTAACTAAACACACAATTAACTTGTAGATAAATAATCTAAGATCCCTCAAGTGGGTACACTCATGCTTATGGAAAGATCACTGACTCTTATGTTAGTGCTTGTTAAGATTCCTCTCACTGTTCCTCCTCTACTCTGATAATCTGGAGCACACAGTGTTACAGATTCTTCATTTGACAACAGGGCTGTCGGTCATGATGTAACAGCTCCTCTTTTTGACATCAGATAACTCATTAAAACTGAACTTGACAGAAAAATGAACCCTTGGACATAAATCAGCATGATGAGAACTGACTTTAATAAAATGAAACCATGTTTGGGGAAAAAATGAGAAAGTAAAGACAAAGGCATTCACTTCAACAACCTGTGTTTATTAGTACAATGTAATCCATTAGGGGAAGCTACTAATTCAGCATTTTATTAGCTGTATAGCTGCTCCATCACGTGGTGAGAGCAAAAGCACAATTCACCTTAACCCTCCTATTATCCTTGGGGTCAATTGGACCCCATTCAATGTTCAACGTCTCTAAATTAATGACTAACATCATTTTTTTGGCTTCACAATTCATGACTTTCCCTAATTTAATGGGGACAACTGGGAAAACATAAAATTAAAATGTTGATATGTTCCAATTTCCTGAAATCGATGTTCCTTGGGGTCAATTTGACCCCAGGCTGTTTTAGCTGTATATAACATAAGAAATATCAACATTTTATACACATTTGTTTTGGTTGTTTTGGATAATATTGAGGTCACTATAACCAAGGACACTTCCGCATGTGACTGCAGGAGCTGGGATCAAACCGCCAACCTTCAGATTGAGATATAATATTTCCAGCCACCATGTCTCTAAAGACATTCAATGATGAGTCCAGTGTCACACGTTTTGATAACATGAAACAAGGCAGGGCCGACGAGAGCATGACAAACTTGCAGCAGTTTGATGTTCTGTTTTACAAATAAAGTCCTTCTAAATGCTTTAAATTGTGTTTATGCTTGACATATATTTTATTTCAAGGCTATTTAGATAGTCAACAAAGAAATATAAACCTGGACAACAATCAGTTTCTAGAGGTTTGAATTGCTGGGGTCAAATTGACCCCAAGAATAAAAGATGTTAGTAAAATTGAGGGTAACAGGAGGGTTAAAGACATCCCGGCTCCCATCAATGTTAATCTGGTGATGATTTGTTTCTATCTATAAACAGATATCTATATTATATATATGCTATATATGCAAGAGCAGCTAACAGTCTGTACTAGATCAGACATTGTCACGTGTCACTAAAGAAAGCATTTAGATTTCCTCACTCACTCACTCCTGAATGCATCAGAAATGATGGCTCCAGCCTCCTTTCAACAAACAAACGTTTTCTTCTCCTCTTAAGGACAGACCTGACAAAGCTTGACTTTCACTTTTGACTTATCTGCATCATGATGTTGTTATTTCAACAAACTTAAAACCCTTTAATTACAAGAAAATCACAAAAGTTTCTTTTAAGGTTGGCCGAGTGAAGCCTCTGTATGACTTAACAGCTACAGTGAAACTGAGACTCACCAGAAACAGATGAATGGGAGCGCATCTAGGGATGTTATTAGCCAAGAAATTACAGCATTTATTGAACAAACATATCTGCAGGGTCGCTTCTCAAATTGTTAATTGGACTGTAAACAATACAGCAGATGGAAAAGGAAGTCTTGGCTGGAAGGCATTTATTACCAACAACCCACTACTGCAGAAAGCCATGAAGGTTCATTCCCAGTTCTTCCCAGAGGCATATATACAGTAACTGTCAGATGTTAGCTGATGGACTCTGAGATTGCTGCCCATGTGATGAGGGGTGGTTTCCTTAAGTAATGTTTGACCCAGGCGGACGAGCGATCGCAGTGTTTAGGGGCTAAAACTCTAGGAACCTTCTTTATCTATTATTACTAAAAATCCCAGAGGTTGTGAATAACAGCAGCCTATTTGTGTTTTTTTTTTTACCTCACCGTATAATGTGCTTTGTATCTCGGTGTGTTATTATTGATCTGACAGCCTCTGAGGGAGAAACCGCAGTAACCAGGCAGCGAAATGCTTCAGAGTGATGCTGCTATCCCTGACATGATTAACGACCATTTAGATTGAAAGTGAGACTGTGAACTGCTCCCCCTGCTCGCTCTGAGCACATACATGTTCATGAGCACACACATGAACACTCACAGGGGGAGTGTGATTGCGAATATGCAGTGAAGCATTGAGGAGGGGTCGCCCTGGTTTTCCGCAGCCTTTCACTTCATGATCTCAGTCTAAGGGAGGGAGGAGTGAAACAACACACAACAGCTCTACACAGCTCTGCAGCAGTCAGAGTCAATTTAACACAAGATCTCACAACAAATTGTGCAAATCTAAAAAAAATCGGCCTCATTCTGGATGACGTTTTCAATGCATCGATGCCTGCAGACGTTCACGCTCCTTGAATGCTGATTATGTGGAGTGTAGGGATGTTTATGAATGAAAATACAATCTTTAATACAAACAGGCCTGTTTGCTCTCACCGTATTTGTTCGGTGTTGTAACCTCTGCTAGACGGCTGGTTCACAGTCCTGTTTGTTTGTTAGCTTGTGTTTATTTATGGAGTATCCAAACCGTTGCTGGCTTTTAATAAAATAAATTGAAAAGTTTGACCATGCACAGAATGAAGAGTAAATATCCTGCCCCCTCCTTTAACTAAGTCTTTTACTGAAGTGCTTCATTTCTGTTTTGGGAGTTATTTTAATGTTCTTCCTCCTATAAACTTTACAGGTTTGGTCACCATTATTGGTTGAGTACAGAAAAAGATTCATATTGATTTCACTAGTTGCAGAATGTCAGAACTTTCTGGCATTGTATTGTTTTTTGTTAATTTTTTCACACCGCTAAAGCTGAGATTTTAATCAAAGTGACGAAATCTACCTATATAGTTTCAAACACACACAGGGAGGCAGTTAAATCTTTGTAGTTTGATCTCAGAGCTTGGATTCATCAAGGTTTTTATGTCATGTTTTACGTTGGTGTTCCTCAGGGTTCTATTCTCGGTCCTCTTACAAACTAATCTAAAAACACGGTGTTATGAGGCTGATATTCAAATGTATTTTCCTCAGTCTTCTGTTGCTTTGGACACACTTCGGTGAAGCTGTTACAAATGTTTTAGCATGTTTGATGTGTCTGCAGAGACACAACAAACTTTGCTTGAGAAATGTAGATCTCAGTTCCTGTGTTCTAGTGATGGGAAGTTCGGCTCTTTTCAGAGAGCCGGCTCTTTTGACTCGACTCCCAAAGAAGAGCCGGCTCTTTCGACTCCCGAACAGCTCCTAATTTAGGATCTTTTGTAGCCGTATATTTTACCTCAACTTTGAAAAAAAACTAATGGTTTGTCTGTTGAAAACCCTTACATACACTGTTTTTATGAGAAGCCTTATAATTGCCTAGTTTTGTGCATTTATTCTGTTACAAAAGCATTCTTACTTTTGTTTAGTATTTTAATCAAACTTTTTTATTGCACAAATTAACTAAAAATTGCAAACATATCCACAGAACAGAACCAGAACCAAACTCAAGCAAACAGAACCAGAGGTAAGGGTAAGGGTTTTGATTGGGGTTAGGATTAGTGTTAGGGTTAGGGTTAGGGTTAGGGTTAGGGTTAGGTTAGTGTTAGTGTTAGGGTTAGGATTAGGGTTAGGATTAGGATTAGGATTAGGGTTAGGGTTAGGGTTAGGATTAGGGTTAGGGTTAGGGTTAGGATTAGGATTAGGGTTAGGATTAGGGTTAGGGTTAGGGTTAGGGTTAGGATTAGGATTAGGAATAGGGTTAGGGTTAGGATTAGGATTAGGGTTAGGGTTAGGGCTAGTGTTAGGGTTAGGATTAGGATTAGGATTAGGGTTAGGGTTAGGTTTAGGGTTAGTGTTAGGGTTAGGGTTAGGGTTAGGATTAGGGTTAGGATTAGGATTAGGGTTAGTGTTAGGGTTAGGATTAGGGTTAGGGTTAGGGTTAGTGTTAGGATTAGGGTTAGTGTTATGGTTAGGATTAGGGTTAGAGTTAGGGTTAGTGTTAGGATTAGGGTTAGGGTTAGAATTAGGGTTAGGGTTAGGGTTAGTGTTAGGGTTAGGGTTAGGGTTAGTGTTAAGATTAGGGTTAGGGTAAGGATTAGGATAAGGGTTAGGGTTAGGGTTAGGATTAGGTTTAGGATTAGGGTTAGGATTAGGATTAGGGTTAGGGTTAGGATTAGGGTTAGGGTTAGGGTTAGGGTTAGGGTTAGGGTTAGGATTAGGGTTAGGGTTAGGGTTAGGGTTAGGTTTAGGGTTAGGATTAGGGTTAGGGTTAGGATTAGGGTTAGGGTTAGGGTTAGGGTTAGGATTAGGGTTAGGGTTAGGGTTAGGGTTAGGGTTAGGATTAGGGTTAGGGTTAGGATTAGGGTTAGGGTTAGGGTTAGGATTAGGGTTAGGGTTAGGATTAGGGTTAGGGTTAGGATTAGGGTTAGGGTTAGTGTTAGGGTTAGGGGTTAGGGTTAGGGTTAGGATTAGGGTTAGGATTAGCGTTAGGATTAGGGTTTGGGTTTGGGTTAGGATTAGGATTTGGGTTAGGGTTAGGATTAGGGTTAGGGTTAGGGTTAGGATTAGGGTTAGGATTAGGATTTGGGTTAGGGTTAGAATTAGGGTTAGGGTTAGTGTTAGTGTTAGGATTAGGGTTAGGGTTAGAATTAGTGTTAGGATTAGGGTTAGGGTTAGGGTTAGTGTTAGGGTTAGGGTTAGGATTAGGGTTAGGGTTAGGGTTAGGATTAGGGTTAGGGTTAGCGTTAGGGTTAGGGTTAGGATTAGGGTTAGGGTTAGGGTAAGGGTTGGGGTTAGGATTAGGGTTAGGGTTAGCGTTAGGGTTAGGGTTAGGATTAGGGTTAGGATTAGGGTTAGGGTTAGCGTTAGGGTTAGGGTTAGGGTTAGGGTTAGGATTAGGGTTAGGGTTAGCGTTAGGGTTAGGGTTAGGATTAGGGTTAGGGTTAGGGTTAGGATTAGGGTTAGGGTTAGGGTTAGGGTTAGGGTTAGTGTTAGGGTTAGGGTTAGGGTTAGTGTTAGGATTAGGGTTAGGGTTAGGGTTAGTGTTAGGGTTAGGGTTAGGGTTAGGGTTAGGATTAGGGTTAGGGTTAGCGTTAGGGTTAGGGTTAGGATTAGGGTTAGGGTTAGGGTTAGGATTAGGGTTAGGGTTAGGGTTAGGGTTAGGGTTAGGATAAGGGGTTAGGGTTAGGGTTAGGATTAGGGTTAGGGTTAGGATAAGGATTTGGGTTAGGGTTAGGGTTAGTGTTAGTGTTAGGGTTAGGGTTAGGGTTAGGATTAGGGTTAGGGTTAGGGTTAGGATTAGGGTTAGGGTTAGGATTAGGGTTAGGGTTAGGGTTAGGATTAGGATTAGGGTTAGGGTTAGGGTTAGGATTAGGGTTAGGGTTAGGGTTAGGGTTAGGGTTAGGATTAGGGTTAGGGTTAGGGTTAGGATTAGGGTTAGGGTTAGGGTTAGGGTTAGGATTAGGGTTAGGGTTTGGGCTAGAACCAGAACCAAACTCAAGCGAACAGAGGCAGAACCAAACTCAAGCAAACAGAACCAGAACCGAACCAGAACCAAACTCAAGGAAACAGATCCAGAACCAAACTCAAGCAAACAGAACCAGAACCAAACTCAAGCAAACAGAACTCATGCAAACTGAACCAGAACCGAACCAGAACCGAACCAGAACCGAACCAGAACCGAACCTGACCGAACCTGACTGAACCTGACTGAACCAGAACCGAACCAGAACCGAACCAGAACCGAACCAGAACCGAACCAGAACCGAACCTGACCCAACCTGACTGAACCAGAACCGAACCAGAACCGAACCAGAACCGAACCAGACCGAACCAGAACCAAACCTAAACCGAGCCAGAACCAAACCAGAACCGAACCAGAACCGAACCAGAATCGAAATCAAGCAAACAGAACCAGAACCAACCTCAAGCAAACAGAACCAGAACCGAACCTGAACCGAACCAGAACCGAACCATACCGAACCATACCGAACCAGACCCGAACCAGAACTGAACTCAAGCAAACTGAACCAGAACCGAACCTGAACCGAACCAGAACCGAACCATACCGAACCAGACCCGAACCAGAACCGAACCTAAACCGAACCAGTACCGAACCAGTACCGAACCAGAACCGAACCTGAACCGAACCAGAAACAAACTCAAGCAAACAGAACCAGAACCAAGTCAAGTAAACAGAACCAGAATCAAACTCAAGCAAACAGAACCAGAGGTTAGGGTAAGGGTTTTGATTGGGGTTAGGGTTTGGATTAGGGTTAGGGTTTGGATTAGGTTTAGGGTTTTGATTAGGGTTAGGATTAGGGTTAGGGTTAGGGTTAGGATTAGGGTTAGGGTTAGGGTTAGAGTTTGGATTAGGTTTAGGGTTTTGATTAGGGTTAGGATAAGGGTTAGGGCTAGAACCAGAACCAAACTCAAGCAAACAGAACCAGAACTAAACTCAAGCAAACAGAAGCAGAACCGAACCAGAACCGAACCAGAAATTAGCCAGAACCAAACTCAAGGAAACAGAACCAGAACCAAACTCAAGGAAACAGAACCAGAACCAAACTCAATCAAACCGAACCAGAACCGAACCAGAACCGAACCAGTATCGATCCAGAACCGAACCAGAACCAAACACAAGCAAACAGAACCAGAACCAACTCAAGGAAACAAAACCAGAACCAAACACAAGCAAACAGAACCAGAACCAAACTCAAGCAAACATCATGAATGTCCTCAGGTTGGTATTGAGAAAAATCCGATGCCTCAGCTTGGATGGGCTGATCTGATTTCTCCTCTCAGTGAGTATTTGCCCGGTCTTTGAGAAGACTCTCTCAGAAGGAACAGATGAAGCCATGATACACAGCCCTCCATCACCTGTATCCTATATCCTCACATGTGATTGGCCGCATGGCCCGCCATGCTGACCAATCAAAACAAAGTTCTGCTGTGAGCAGAGCTGGGGCTGAGCACTGAGAGAGCTAAGCAGAGAAAGGAAAAAACTGGGAGCCGGCTCTCTCTCGATGCGAGCCGGCTCTTCTGATTCACTATCAAGCATTGGCTGTCAGAGCCGCAGCTTGATCATGACACATCACTACATGTGTTCCTGTCTTTTACAACAAAAGTGCAGGGCTTTTTCACTGATTATTATAAACTAAATTAAATCTAGTCTGTTAAATAATTAAATTAACTTGTTAATAATAATAAGACAATCAAAACATTTTCGTCAAGAAAGAGACACAATTTTAAATACTGGTTTGTTAAATGTACAGGTAAAATGATGAACATGTCATTGCCAAGAAGAAAAATATTTGCTACTTCATGAAGTGTTGCCATTTGCAAAAAGAATTCCCTCGTTATACTTTGAAAATAAAAGCAAGTCTGTTTAACTGACATATTAGGGCCAATTTGAATGTTGCAGCGGGGATAGAAGCATCACAGCCGGTCGCCTTTTCTTACAAAGTGTAAGACAGCAAAGGAGCCAAAGCCCCTGAAAACTGAGGTACCCCTACATGAAAGAGAATAAAGAAAAACATGTTTCATAACTTTAACATGTCTAGTTAATGTAATGGATGATTGTATGTAAAAAAGATAGTCCAAAATTATTTTCGGTTGGGGAAAATTGGGGGTTTCTCTAGAAGGGACAGTTTCTGTTTTATCACATGTATCTCTGAAAATCAAGATCAGAGTGTCACCAATTTTGAACTGGACATTCAGAGACAGTTATCAATACAAATGGCAGTCGCTTACATGAAAACACTTAAACATACTATATATAATGTGGCCAAACACTGAAAAGAGTAACAAGATTAAAACATGCATATATGAGGCCAAAAGTCAAAATAAGAAAATATAATACCACAGAAGAAACACCAAGTCAACATGAACTACTTGCGACTGAAATATAAAACAGCCCCATGTTGCTGTATAAAACAAAACTAGGATACATTTTAGATGACTGTATATACCATGTTGGATCAGCTGTTATCATGAAGTCTGTTTTCGCACATGCTGTTCTCTATCTTATCTGTTCGACAAACCGCCTCCTTAGGGCAACATTGAGGCCTGCTCACACACCCACACACACTTTTTTTTCGGGAAATACAGCCCAGGCGTGTTGTTTTTTTTTAGGACCGTTATCTGGAGGTCTTTACACAAATGAGCCAGGGTGAGGCAGCCAATAAAAGACTCTAACAGAAGCCTGATAGGTATGTGTAATGTATTATATCAGTAATGTCCTTAAGTTTCATCAACGGGTTATAAAAGAATTTGCAGAACAAACAGAGAGCAGGAAGTCAAACACTGCTCAGACGTTTATCATTTACATGTTTGGCACATCATTGTGGCTCTAGCATGTAACGGTGATCAGATAATTTGGTCAATAATTAACCTTTATTGATCATCCAACAGTCACACTGCTGCATATTGTGTCAACAGCTCACGTGGAGGCGTATCGTTGATGTATCAATGAACTTCAGAGAACAGAGTGCGACTTCTTCATCGCAGGGGTATTTTAGTGCAACAAAGAGGAAGCGGAGATACCTCATCCATCTTTGTGTACAGTTAATATAACTACTTAATAATAATGAAGAAACAGAGATGGGTTTACAGTAAGTGGGAACTGTAAGGTGGAGTCAGTCTCCTGGATCAGATCTGCTGGTGCACACCATCAGTCAGGGTAATTGGCTGCTGTGGTTTCCTAACAGCTCTTAGACCTGCAGAGGTTAACACCTGGTTTAACTTCTGATTGGACCTGTGCTCCCATCTGAAGACTTTTTAGAACAAGAAGAAAACCCCTTAAGTGCAAACAAAGGCTGCAACCCAAGACCACAACACTCCTCACAGATTCATCTCTGAGAAATAAGTGATGCTATCAAGTTTGTGATCTCGGCCCAATTTAAAGGGATATTTCAGTTTTTTTTAAGTGTGGTCGTATGAGTTTTATGTCACTATAAGTGTACTAGCCACAACGGATGCGGGTCAGCTTGGTCCATTTAATGAGAAACTGCAGGGAGAAACAGCACGCAAGCTAAGTTACAGTTTTTTAGCAGACAGGGTCAGTCCGGCCGCGTAATTTAGCCAATTCCTAAAGACTCCGACCGGAGCACTCATCTCAGTTTAGGTGTTCGCTCTACTGGGGATTTTTTCAGCACCACACTGAGCCACCAGGAAGCCTGTTTCTTTTTGCACTATTTGCAGACACAACACAGACGTGCTCTTCTGCCTGCAGCGCACTGATCAGCTGTTCAGGTCTGGAGGCTCCAAAGTGACAAAAATACAAATAAACTTAATAATGAGTGATTCTGACAGCGCCAATGTCATGTCATGCCGTTTAGTGCCGACACACATGGACACCTTTCTGAGTTGGAGTTTACAGAGGAAAAGGCAGCTGAATGAACCAGAGGAAAAACAGAGAAACTTCTGTGCTTTACTGGAGAGCAAAGAGATTCCCACTTACCTGGTGGTGCAGGTGTGGGTCAGAGTCTTTCAAAATTGGCTTAATTACTTGGCAGGACTGACCCTGTGCGGTTTCTCATTAAAGGGCCGAGCTGAGTGGCATCCATTGTGGCGAGCACAAGAACTAGTGACATAAAACCAAGCGGCAACCTCCAGTGTCAAAATACGAAGCCCATGCGGAAGTGTTATGAAATGCAATTCATCAAGCATCCACTTGAGGCTGGCTGCAGAAACACCGGAAACCACATACACACCAATTCAAAAAAGACAATCTTTGCAGCAGAAATAAACATGTTTACAGACTGGTTCAAAAAGCGGCTCTGGTCTATGTAGCTAATGTCTCTATTGGCACACACTGTACGGGGGTGAATTTTTTTCTAACACAACAGTTCGGAAGATATTCAGACAACTGACAGGCGGGAACACATAGCTGTTGGCTAGGAGGCTCAAACTCTGCCTCTTTATGTCACACTCTGATTGGTTGAGTTCCGCATTACCAATATGGCTGCCACCGCCGCCTGGCTTCAAAACAGCGCTCAGCAACAGATGGGTGACGTCACAGATACTGCGTCCATTATTTATACAGTCTATGCATAAAACTCATTCAACCTCACTTCCAAAATACTGAAATATCCCTTTAAGGCCCGGCAGTGCCAGAATCTGAAAGGTGAAAACTACACAGAGGAATATATAATCAAAGCAGGCTGGTGTATTTTATTCTGTGTCAAGAGAAACTTTGATTGGAATGTTTCATTGATGCTGCCTGGCATACAAAAAAAAGAAAAAAAGTAGCTTTTCATATGATATGTTTTTAGAAGATTTGAAGCCTGGCATTGTGACTTTATCATTAAAAATCACCACATTGTTTTTTTTCTCTCCCTGAAATAATAAAAATCTTATCCTTTTGGTTGAGATTTTACTTAGTTTTTGTGGTTGCTCTGGGCTTGTGGGCGTTGTATGTCAGAAGCAGGTGTGCTACAGTAACAGAGGGTGTTTTGTATGCAGGCAGAGTTCAGGTCTGTCGGTTTAAATCACACAGCGTCCTGAGATGTGATGAGCAGCTCAGATAAAAGAAGATGAAGTGACACGCTCGCTCTTTAGATAAAATCATGTCTGAGAGCAGCGGAGGAGCGACAGTTCTCTCCTGCAGATAATCAGCCGGGACTGAACGAGTCTGATCACACGCGGAGATCAGTTTGTTATGATGAATGATTTAATGCTCTGTCTGATGCTCGGCTCGTGCTACTGTTGGTTTAATCGTTAATAAAGAAAATGCTAGTTGACAACGGTGTTTAAGTAGCTCTTATCTACTGATTGGTACAATGAATCAACTGAGCAACTCCGACTCAAATCACTGTCACAAACATGTGATCATCTTAAGTCATCAAACAAGCTGCTTTGTGATACACATTTTGGGTTACAAAAAGACACAACAGTACCTCAATGTGTGTTTTAAAGAACCCTTTCAGTGTCAAGTTAAAGGCTTCTGTTTGAGGTCTTATTTCATGCTTTTATTTAAGTACAATTTGTTGTTGTTTTCTTATCATCTGTTTTGATGTGCCCACGCATTTGTGTCTGTTGTGAAGGATCTGTTTTCACGGTATCATTTTCTGTGTATACGGTTGTTCTTTGTTTGTGTTTTACAAGCTCTGCTGACATCTACCCAGAGGAAAATTGTACTGCTCAAGGCTTTCTCTTCTTAGTCTCGGGAGACAAAATTGAGATTCTCACTTCAGCCTCATTCAAGTTTCAAATTGTTCTCATTAGTTTCTCATTAGTTTCTCCTAAAATTCACTAGGAGAAATAGTTGAGACCATGACATGAGTCTTATTTGAGAGATCTCATTAATGGCTAATTTTCTTCTCTTTTTTAAAATATAATTTTGGCCTTTTTGCCAGGACAGCTGAAGAGAGACAGGATGTGTGGGGAGTAGTGAGCGGGGGACGACATGCAGGAAATGGTTGACCGGTTGGGAATCGAACCACCGACCCCTGCGACAAGGACTGTGGCCTCTGTATGTGGGGCGCTTAGACCGCAAGGCCACCAGCGCCCAACAGAATCCACCCCTTTAATTGTAGTAATCTGGCTAAATCTGGTCAGCCCTTTAGTGGCCCATATTTTAAATAAATGGTCGGAAATCTCCATCTTTTGCAATTTCTCTCAAATCCACTAAATCTTTGTGAAGTTGTTTTGTTCTCAAACAGACTTGTAAAGGACTGACCATACTGTGAAGTCAAAGAAGAGATCATAAATAGCTGATCTTGCAAGTGGTTCAAATGTTTTAATGAGAATTGTAAGGTTGTAGACAATTACATTGAAATCTTAATTTTGCAGGGCACTATAAATGTTCATGAAAAGATGAGCTCAGGCTCTTTCTTTGCTCCATCTGAGCTCAACTTGAGACACAAAAACTGAGTCCGACAAAAACAAATGGATGAGGTTAGATTGAGACAATTTAGAGAGCTCCCTGATTTCTCCACTTGAGCTCAAAAGGAGTCACAACACTTGAGAAATAGAATCATTTCAGATTTTGACGAGATCTCCTTTTGAACTGAAAGGGAGACTAAGCTGAGACATTTTGCTATTTTTTTTTCTGGAGGCAAGAATGAGAAACAGGAGACATAAGCTATAGTCTCATTTAGCTTTCAAACAGATCTCATTGTTGTCTAGGAGACATAAATGAAACACTTTTGAGATCTCTCTAAAATTATTTTCCTATGAGTATTTTTGGAGGTACCCATTGAGGTCTTGTTAAGGTACCCTATAGATCTATGTTATCTTGTGCAACTCCTTCATTGTACCTTTAAGCATCTATTTAAAGGTTATTAAAACATATTTTGAAATTTTGCCTCTGCTGTAAGACACCGCACAACATCTGCTTAAGTTACCATTGAGCATCACTTTTAGGGTACCCTTTTGCATATGATTGAGGGTACATGACTGTTTGAAGGTACCCTTTCACACATCTCCTTTGTGGAAGCCTTCACAGCTTGTTTTAAGTATATTTTTAAGCATAGCTTTTAGGGTTATCTTAAAACAGTTCAGTAAACACTTAAGTGAAGGTTTTAAGGTACCCCTGGACGTTTGGCTTAATCTTATTTTAAAGGTCTAATTAAAGGAACCTATAAGTACTTATTTAAAGCTAGATTTATGAGTTTATTTAAAAGGTACCCTCAAGTGACTTTAAAAAAGTCTGTTTTAAGACACCTTTAGGAATCACCTTTAATGATACCCTTAATCATGTTTCAGTGCTCCTTTTGTCCACAGTTTCAAAGAACCAGTACAAGTCTGTTTTATGGTTACCTTTAAGGCTTCCTTAAATTTCTTTTTCATGCAGATTTACCGTTTCAAAGTACCCATAGGCATGTCTTTTTAATGGAAGCCTGGGCATACTGCTGTAAGGTACCCTTTGGTTTAACTTGAATGTGCCTCACTGAATCATTCATTGATGCTTTAATTAATTAAATGAATCAATCAATCTTTATTTGTCTGGCGCCAAATCACAACAAACTTTATCTCAAGATGCTTTTACAAACATAGCAGGTGTAGACCACACTCTATGTTAGTTTATTAACAAAGACCCAACATCAACACAGGATATGACTCAGTCATATATCATCTTAATCCACCATGAGCAGAGACCTTTGCAGTATTTAGCAAGTTACAGCCACAAGGACAAACTTCCTTAAACAGGCGGAAACCTCGAGTAGAACCAGACTTGTGTTAGACGGCCATCTGCCTCAATCTGCCTTATCTTACACCCTCAATGTTTGATTTAATGTACCCTCATAAGTTTGATTAAAGGTTTTTGAAAAGCCCCTAAAGTATGTGTCAGGGTACCCTTAGGTATAGATTTAAGGGTACATTTGAACATGTCTTAATGTGCCATTTTTTGACAGTTTCGAGGGACCCTTTAATTCAGTTTTAGTTGCCTTTAGCCTCTTTTTATGGTAGATTTAACAGTTGTTCATAAGGAAACCTTTTTTATTTTACCTATTTCACTGAAGCTTTCAAATTCTGTTTTAAGGTACCCTCGACCCGTTTCTTTTGATCCCACTTTAATCACCTGTTTCGATCCCTCCAAGTGTCGGAGACTGAGCTTTGGAGTTCAGCTGAGGAGTGATGTTGTCTTCACTGGTTGTATTTGTTTGTATAGTGGTGGCAGTGACAGTGTGTGAAGTTTGTTTAGGCGAGGGGGTCACATGGTGCAGGAGAGTGAGAGATGGCGAGTTTTTGGTGGCGTGACAGCGGGAGGCTTTTCAGCGCCTGTTATCTGAGCTGCTGTATTGTTGTCTCTGCAGAGAGAAGAGCGACAGGAATGATCGGCTGCTGATGGTGGTTATGGGAGGTGGAGGGGTGAGGGGGGGGTCTATACTTAGAGGACTAACTGTAGCTGCACCTGTCCCCCACCCATTAGCCCCACACGGACTACACACCCTGGAACCCTCTGGAAGGAAAAACTGCTGAAGCTGGAACCACAAATCCTGTCTTGAAGTGGTGCGGACATGGCTGCTGACACGGCTGCAGTCATCGTAAAAAATGTGATGCCTGTCTGTTTATCGACAGCTACACTCCTGAATTATATTTACTATATCACAACAAGCATGTTCAGCTGGAAATTCACATTTTGCTCAGTGTAACACTCAGGAACATGTGGATACAATCTTACACAGTGCAAAATATCGACATTATTAATGCAAAGCTTGATCTGTAAGGCAACTGGACTGGTAGAAATTCTTGAATTTTTAATATTAAATAAAAGGTATTTTTTCCACACCTGGACCACACCTCCATACACTGAGCTCATAGATCATATTCCATAATATCATTCCATTTATAATGCACAACCTTCTCGACTTGCTACATGTACCAGATTTCCAATTATTTTTCTGTGTGCATTTACAGCTTTAAACCTTAAATAAGCATCTCAGGCTTAATTTTAATAATCCTAATAATAATATTAATAATAATAATAATAATAATAATAATATAATTTCTTATTTGATCTTTCTTTAACAAGGAAATAAAAACTCATTGAGATTAACTATCTCTTTTTCAAGAGTGCCCTGTCCAAGATAGGCAGCCTTACAATTTACAGAGTCTCTGACAGAGTAGCCACTTATACAAGCATCATAAAAGCCATTTTGAAGACATTTAAATACATGTCATAACAGGATAAAACAATAAGATGAGTGTCCAAATAAACCATCATAGTGCAGGTGCAGCAACAAGTCCGCTTTTATATAATATATTGTATATGTATGTAATATAATATGTCAAATACAACCTTGAAACATCCTCAACAGATTATCAATGTCTCAAGTATAAAAATTAAAATTAAAAAAGGAAAAAAAATTGTTTCAGTTAATTTTGAGAAAGCTGTCCCATCAGCTTCTATACAGTGGAACCAAAGTTAAACTTTTTCAAACTGTACTATTTGTCCTTTTTTTTTTAGAAAACCTGCATGTTTGTGTTTTTATTAACCTTAGTTTTTAGGTTAACAGCCTTTTTGTTCCTTCTTTTTCAGGCTGATAGTTGCTGACTTTTAACACTGAGCATTTATGAGCTGCAAATCTAAGGTCTAAAAATCAAACAAGATGAAAACTGTACCAAATTGATTTGCAAATTTCCATCATTAATAATCATATAGAGAATAACCTAAAGTACATGTTTGCTTTAAAATTTGTGGTAAAAACAGACACAAAATGTATGTATTCGACTTTAGAATATAAACGTAGTCTCAGAAACGTCACCTATTGGTTTCTAAAAAGGTGTTAAGAATCCCAACGATGGCTGTTGCCATATTGGGAATGCTGACTCTATTGAACTTTGGCCAGATCTGGAAAAGTGGTGGAGTTAAGGCCATAGCCTAAGCCAAGAAACTACAACACACCCACCTGTAAGTCAAATTAGCCACAACCCTATCGTATCCTATCATATCGTATAGTATAGTACCGTATCATATCATGTTGTATCTGTGGCCCTGCATCTGAATATCTGACAGGATTTCTTCCTCTGTTGGGTGGATGGAAGGAGCAAAGAGCATGCTAATGTTTGTTTATCCCATATTTATTTACCCACTGAAAGGTTTTCTTATTGATCAGTGATCAATCCACAGTGATTATTTGGCTTTCTATCCGTCAGAGGATCAATGAGGTTGAGTCTTCTCGCTCTAATAATCAATGCTGTGATATAAAGGATGATTCCTCACAGTCCTGAGGGGTAATAACTGACAGCGAAGGTCTCTGCGCGGAGATAAAATTAGAAGATAATTGTTGTGCTAAAAGGCTCCCATTAGCGGTGTCATACATCTGCTGTTAGTTACCCCCCTGAGTGTGTGATGGGTCCTCTTCAACACGTCATACTGCTGGGAATAACTGCGGAGCGGCTGGGTCTTTGAACTCAGCTGACACCTTAAGGGCTGCGGGTACATGGGTAATAACCTGCTCCATACCTGCACATGGGAAGAAATACGACTGCCTGAACATACTTTGTAAGTCGGAAAACTGAGCTTTGTTTTGCAAAAAAATGACACCATGTTAAATAGGATGATGCAAAAAACAGAAAAGGTGAATGTTATTGTGAAATAAGGTCTAAACTGGCCCGGGGTCTGTCCGGTTTCAAATCATCATTTCAGAAATGAATCAAAGAGCTAGCAGTGAGCTGTCACACTGAATCAGTTCAGGAACTAAGAATATGAGGTCTCTGTGTTATCCCTCCCTCCTCCCATCTCCTGCTGCAGGTAATTAGGTCTTTGACAAGGACATGGAGTCCCCCCCACCCCTCCTCCACCTCCCCTCTCCACCATGACACCAGGCTTTCCTACGTGACATTAAACGCCTGAACACATCAGCGGCGTCTCCTCCTCCGTCTCAGCTCTGAGGCTGTTTATTGGAAGGAGAAAGCTTCTGTGTTTGTCAGGAAACAGTTTATTATGAACCATCGATCACAGCTGTCACATTCGTCAGCTCCGTCCTGCACGACTACAGAAGGGGGGCGGAACCGGCTGCCAATCATCAGCAGCTAATTTAAAAGCAAAATCCATTCTGTACATCATCTGACACACTTAGAGCTCAGCAGTTAATGTGAGGAGCTCTGATAAACTGCTTTGCTTTAACACCGACCTCTTTCCATCAAGCCTGATGAATACTTCAGGTTTTACTTCATTAACCTGAATATATTTCAGAATGCAGGAGGTCACAACTCTTAATAACAACATGATGCAACCTGACAAATGTCTTTTTCAGCATTTGAGCTGGTGAGGAAATCGACTGAAACCGGTGCATTTTTAGGGTCGGATCAAAACTGAGCAGTATCCTTGGGTGTTGAAACATGAAGCCAATGATGCAAAATAACTGCAGTTCCTCAAGTGTCCACTTGAGGCTGCCTCCAAAAGTGAGTCAATCCCCATAGAAACCCATGTTAAAATGTCCAACTGTACAGCAGAAATAAACATGTTTACACCCCTGTTTAAAAAAAGAAAAAAATTACAGACTGATTCATGAATTTTATATTTGTCTTATTAGCATCACGGCTCAATTAACTGATATGTACACATTTTCTACTTGTTTGCCAGGATGCTAAAAGCTCGCCTCAACTGTCTGTTTTTCCTTCAAAGAAAGTTAGTGTTGTAACATGGAACAATATATTAGTATGTTAAACCTGCCCCATGGTGTTACACCCACTAGGTGGAGCTGTTGTTCCAAAGTATAGTTCAGAAGTGTAAGGTTTCCCATTTTCCTGTTGAGTACCTGAATGTATCGCCGCAATGTTTCCGTTCAACAAATGCAGCACGATGCTACAGCCTGTATGACTTTCTGCCGTTCACGGATAAAGAGTCTATATAACAACAAGAAGTTGTTGCATGGTTCCTTCCTTCATATAAGTTACCACATTTAGATTAAGTCAGCTTTTCCAATATGGTGACCACCATCTTTGGGTTTCATAACACCTCTTCAGAAACCAATGGGTGTTGCACAGAGACTGCCTCCATGTCTCATAGAGTCTATGATAAAAATTCATGGATCACATTTCCATTTGTGGGAAGCGTCAACTGCTCCATGCAAATTAAAACTGTGTGGTCACAAGTCTGCAAACATGAGCATCCTGATAATAGTTTGTTATGTGCTGATCTTCCTTGAGTTTATTTTAGGAAGCATTCAAAAGTATCTTGACAGGTTTTTCTATGACTATGGCTGCATTAACTACAACATGGTGCCCCTTTTGATACTCCACGCTGCCAGGAATAAATACTTTTAACAGTAATGAGAAAACATTGCTCAAATGCACTTTCTCTGACTTTTAATGTAGAACGACTTGCATACTTAGCAAACTGTACTTTTTACAAACTGCTTCTATTTACAACCATTTTTGCCATGATGTATGACATGCATTCTTAAAGTCTCCATTAATGTGTGTGAATATGTGACGCATCTCATGATGGAAACCGAGCACAACCCCTACCATCATGAAAACACAGCAACTGGTTGATTGCAGCAACCAGAGCTATAGGGTGGAAACCAGTAGGACAACAACACCTGCACCATGGGAACATTAACAAAACAAAGAGTAACAGGAAGAGTAGAAACTCTAGACACAAATGAAGGTTATTTATATTAAAGTACATATAAATACTGGTGGTGAAAAGTTGGTCTCAGAGGTGAAAACTGAGAACACTTGGAACCCCAAGGGTCTCAAGGGTGAGGGTCTTGTGTTTATGTGAGCCGTCCAATGGCCTGAACAGCTATCACTGATTTCCACAGACAACGTTTTTATGGCGAAGACACAGTTTTAACACAACATTCAGTGTAACAAACAAACAATCTTGATCATCCTAAGAACCTTTGTTTGACCACACCAAAAGGTCACAATGGACGAACAGATGCCCGGATTCTCCCTGATTTTAACATAATAACTTTGATGTGAGTAGATATTTGAGATCCTTACCTAATCAGATTATCTAAATGTATACATTTTCTTTATTATTTATTATTTAAAAGGACCATGCATATTAATTAACACTTCTGTAAATATGCCAGAGTTAGCCAAAAAGCTAGTTTACATCCGTAGTCCCTTGCCAGATGTTAAAAAGGCTCCCTAAAAAGATCAAGATTAAACAAAGATAAAATAGGGTAAAATAAGATCAAAATAAGAAGGTAGAGGAGAAATCAATACACAAACAAACAAAAAAGACAAGAAAAGAAAAGTACAAATAGCACCATACGACTAAAAATGACTAAAAGCTACATAAGGACATGATATGATAGTCTTTCAGAAAGTGTCCATGGACATAAAATACATGGAGCAAGCCAATCAGGAAACAGAAATAAGGAAATGTTAATGAATACACATGCAGACACAACAGGACAACATTTAACAGTGCTGTACACATTTGCATCAGACAGTGACTATCAATCATTAAACGAGCTGCATGCAATTCAAATGAGGCAACGTATAGACTGAGCAACAGATGAGCACAACAAATAGACAACGCAAGCAGGCAACAGTAAGTTAAAAAACACATTTCTTGCAGAAACAAAGACCCTAACTTCATAGTCTTCCCCTCATATTGAATATGTTTATCCCTGGAGGTTGCTAACATTGTTCCTAAAGCTCCTCTGTAATGATTTGCTGCAGCAGAATGGAGAATCCTCGTGAGGGGTGTCCTCACATGTTTGTGCTATTTTCAGACGAGGGAAACCCAAACCTCACTCTGACTCCTCTTACCCAACAATCTGAGCTCTAAAGATGGGGGTCTGCAGGGTCAAGTGCTGACAGACGGGGTTTCACCTCCGACACGTTCACTGGCAGCTCCTGACATCCAGTAAATTACATAACTCTGCAAAAGGAGAGCAAGCATAGACGCTAAGAGACGCTAACATCCCCACCTTCATGACAACCCTGACCTATCCTCTGTCTGCTTCAATTCTCTCATTCCCTTTCAGCCTCTTCTTTTTCTCCAGTGTTCCCTCAGCTCTGCTCTCCCTTTCTTTGTAATGACACCGGGCAGCTGATCAGTTGCTCAGTGTTGCTCTGCCTCCAATAATTATCATCCTGTGGACAGGGAGATCCAGCCCAGGCTGATAATTGTTGGCTTCAGCTCGTTCTCTGCTTCTCCTCCTCCCTGCAGCCTGCACACAAGAGACAAACAGAGAAATTCAGATTTAAGGAGGGTGAGCAGTAAATGAAGGGTCACTGATTCAACCTCTGCACTGGCAGTTCAACATGAGCTAGAACAGCATGAAAATCTGTGTTCCCTCAATGCAACATTTAATTACTGATCTCATATTTGAGGGTGAACTTATTTGGGTTGCAACAAAAGTGGGAACTTAACGGAAGGAAAGATTCAAACTGCAAATTTCCTAAGCTTCATGCAAATCCCATGACCTAGTCTGGCTTGTTTAGCTGTTGTTTTGTTGCTCTGTTTTGTTCGTGATCACTAATTAGAGATATAGCTTGACATATCTTCCACAATTCCCAGTTTAGCAAGCTGCATTTCCACAATTTCTCTCCACATACTTCTTCTTTGGAGCATTTTTGTGTAAGTCCAGTTTCTCAAAGACACTTTGACATTTAGTCCTCAGTGGTGGAGATTTTTTTTGCATGGGGAGAGAGTATCTTTGGGTTGAAAAGTTTATGTTTAGTTTAAATTTGCAGAAACTTTCAGAACATCTCCAGTAGAGTGCAGTCTGCAGCAGTGAAACCAGCTGCTATGGCTGCAACACAATCCTTGGGGTAAATCCAACCAAATCAAAATATGTCCATGAAAAGTTCTTGTTTTTGTCACTGATCGGCTCAGATTGTTATTCTAAATGTCCAACAATATTACAGAAATTATCTCTACAGAGATAGACTTGATTGGTATACTGTAAGATGCATTTTTAAACCAGTAACTGCTCTTATGTTGTTCTCTTCAAAGTCACCAGAATCCTTTGACACAAACACAAATTCAAGCTGCTGATCACAGGGGTTGCTGGTCTACCTTTGCCATTATCTGCTGGGGCGACTAATTCCAAGTCTCTCTTTAACAACCTCCTCTTATAAGTTTTAAGATATTGCAATGGATGTGAACCGTTTAGACACATAAGGTCAGATCAGAAAGGTCAATGCAGAGATCTTATGATGCTTCCTTCAGAGCAAAGATGGTTTCATATAATGTCTCCTGGTCCGTCAGACTAAAGATGAAGAGGGTCAGTTTCAGTTTGTTTCCTGCTGCCGACCACAGCGAGGACAGAAGAGAGGAGGTGAAAGACAAACCTGCGACTGAGGACGGGATGGAGGAGAGGAAAAAAGACAGGAGCAGGTTTAGATGTGTTCTCTCCGCTTGGTGACCTCTGAGGGCGACCACTTGATGCAGAGTGATCCGTTCAATACGTTATCTTCGAGCCGCTCGATAAACTGTAATCAGGATATGGAGGATATTTCTGGCACAGTCAGCAGTTGTTCTGCTCTGAGCGTCTCCCTCCTTAAAGACCTTGGACTCAATGCACAGAATCTGTTTAATGTACTGAGTCACCACGAACAGAAGCACGGTTAGGATGAGTTATTTTAAACTTGGGAATAACTCACTGGAAACGGCAGCTCTGCAGAGACTCATGTGGCTCCTTGTTAAAGTTAGTGAAATATTTTCTGATGATACACAGACCCAACTAGAGAGTACAGAGGGAATTCAGTGGAAGATTTCGCAGCTAAAGAACCAGATGTTTTCCTGGAGGTGGAGACCAAAAACAGAGCAATTTCTTTCTGGATAGTTTTGAAACAGAGTAAACCTTCTGAACAACCAGGACCAGGTTTTAAGACTCATAGGTCTTTGACCCCCTCTATTGCCAGGCCTTGCAGACTTTCAAGCTCTTTGTTCTACATCACCTGACGTCAACCAAACAAAATACAATAAAATGTTCAAAGTAAATACTAAGATAAGTTAAGATAAGATAAGATAAGATATTACTTTATTGATCCCCCGGGGGGGAAATTCAGTTGTTACAGCAACCCAGACATAAGTACAATCAAGAAAGAAGTTTCAAAAGTACAAAAAAGTACAAAATAAGTTAAAAATAAGTTAAAAACAAATAAATAAATAAAATAACATAAAATAAAATAAAAATAAGTCAAATAAAATAGATAAATAAAGCTAGAGTACAAGTTAGATATATACAATGTTACAAATGGAGTTTAAATTAAATAGAAGTAATTACTGGCAGTATTAAAAAATGTTTCAGTAGTGACAGGTTGACATGGTGTGATTATGGTTGGTAATGACAAATGGTATCCAATGATTTTAGCCAAACCTTTCTATAGAAAAGTCAGTTGCTGGTACTCTTTAAAGGCAATGCATTTTGATTTTAGAATCACTGACAATGGATCTGTAAAACACCAGTTGTCTTTGTTGCTGGCACACTGACACACTGGGATCCTAGTTCACCCCCTTCCCCCCAACCCCCTCATCACTTACTTAACTCTGCCTGTCCCATTAAAGTTACTAACCATAGACCTTTCTGGAGTCCCTGAGCTCCATTGTCTCGTAGGTTCCTCTGAGCTGCTGTAGACGTCCTCCTGCTGCGGACGATCTGGACTCCAGCTGATACGGACGTGCTGGACTCCAGCGGCAACAGCTTCTACGACTCGTCTCATCACTATCACCTCTCTCTCTTACTCCCCTCTATCTGTCTTTCCAGACCCAACTCGGTCGAGGCATGATGGCTGTCTAACATGAGTCTGGTTCTTCTTGAGGTTTCTGCCTGTTAAAGGGAAGTTTTTCCTCGCCACTGTAACTAGCTAAATACTGCGATGTGCAATGCTCATGATGGATTAAGGTGGGGTCAGACTGAGTCTTACCCTGTCTTGAAGTTGGGTCTCTGTTCATAATTTGACATAGAGTGGTCTAGACCTCCTATGTTTGTAAAAGCATCTTGAGATAACGTTTGTTGTGATTTGGCGCTATACAAATAAAGATTGATTGATTGCTTCTAATGTCGCGTTCACACCACATGCGAACAATCGCTCATGTCGTACGTATGGGAATGCCAGAATGTTTGCGTCACGACAGGCTAACCAGAGGAAGCAGCTGGCAAAATGCTCACATTAAAGTCTTAGTAGAGTCATTTCAGTGTGTGGTGGTCATTTTTTGGTTTTCTATATGTATGTTCCTCTAACAAACTGGCACCTGATAACGTAAGTTGGCTGTGAAAGGAGAGCCCTGTTTATTGCCAGAATGTGTCGCGTTTACGTGCGCATTTAACTCAATCCATTCGTGTGTCAAAGCTGCATGTACGTGAGTGCTCAACTTAAAAATCTTGTGAAAGTGGAGGGTTTCCTTTCAAATGCCCCTCCAGTCTCTTATCAATGAAAATGTTGTGCTTGACTACATTGAATGCTGAAGCTGGTTATGCTAAAGGATGCAGTGCTAACTTGCTAGTACAACCAGTAGATGGAATCAAGTGGCAGAGAAAAGTTTTCACATCTTCCCAGATTATCCAACCTCCTTACTCACTCTCCTCAAAGTGAGCTCCTGTTTATTCCTGTTCACATAAAAAGCAGGTAGTTCAGAGAAGCAACACAGAGGTATAATCAATGTGTCCTATATAATCCAGATGAATGAATCTCTACCATTCCGTACATCACATCATACGTCACCAGAAGATCTGCACTCAGATTTGCTATTGTGGTGCGAATGATTCACTTACGTTTAGATATTTCAACTCTCATGAATAAGCGAATGAAGCGAGTGGAGCATTGGCTGAGCTTGCGTCTTTACATCAACTTTACATGTAAGTCACTTGTGCACATGATTTTATTCCCGTTTGGTGTGAATGCAACATAGTCCCCAACACACCAGTACATACAATAAAGTATATCTTCAGGCCACACATATATACTGTATGTCTGACAGAGTTTTCTCCTGCAGACAAACAACATCATTAGCAGCTCCATCTCTGTTTCTCGGCAGGCCGCTCTGACAGCTGTGAGGCTTCATGATGGATGATAACTTTCAGACTTCTTTCTGGAACTTTTGTGATTCCTCTTCCTTCTCATCTTCATCCTGCCCCCCCCCTTCACACTGCACACACATTTATATCAGTGATTCCAGTTCACACAGACAGTTCTGTGTCACTTTGAGGAGCTATAATTCACAGGTTTTGGAATCCAGCTGTTTGATTCATGTCTCCATCCGTCACAGGCAGACTCAAAGACAAACCGGGGATGAGGTTTGTGCTTTCGTCTCTTTTTTGAATATGTCAGTGAGGGTTTTTTCAATCACAGAAAGTCTCTATGGGGAGCATCAAGAACAAAAATCACTTAATTTAAAGATTGCTGGATTGCTCATTCTTTGAGTCTGTTTTTTTTAACAGTTAATTGTTTCATGAATCATCTGTTTTCTCAGATTTGCAGTCACGTTCAAAGCTTACTTTTGGTTCCCATGTGTCCATCACCATTGGGGAGGCTTTGACTTTAACTAGATTCATTACTGACTCTTAACCCCTGACCTCACCTCACGTCCCCTCTCTCTCTGTGACCTCCACCCAATAGCCAAAGTGTGCCTTTGTTTCGTCACACGGGACGAGGTTACGGCCGCAGTAACTGCTTGTTTCAGACAGATGATATGATGTGGTGATGAACCTGCTGTGTGATGGGTAATTGAGGCTATAACAGCCTGCCAGCAGCGACCTCCTGTGATTGATGTGGCTCTGGTGGGTACAAACAGGCTGATCCCAGTGCTATGATACCCCTGGAACACTGACAGGAGGGTCAGAAATTGAAGTCAAAGGTTGATGGTCCATCGGCGGAGTGAATAGAGGCGGGTGTGATAGAATTTACAGGCTTCAAATGAGGGCAAGAAGCCTTATTTTGAAGGTGTGACTGCTGTAATGCTACAGATGAAAATGCTCTTAGTCTCTTCAGCTCACTCTTCCTCGATGGCTGACACAGGAAGCTTAGCTGCAAACGGTCTTCATTAGGCTAGACGTGCTGCTGATTGACAAACACATGCAAAAGCCTAGAACAAATGCAAGGATGGAAAGGTGCTGCACATGAAAAAGGGGCTGAAAAAGACAAATCAAATGAACTGACTGCAAACTTGCACGGTGCGAATCCCAAAACCATCCATCCATCTTTCATTTAAACGATCCCGTTCAGGGTCGCTGGAGGCTGGAAGCTATCCCAGATGTCATGTGGGGAAGGGCAGGGTTCTGGACAGGCCATTAGTCTATCACAGGGCTGACAAACAGAGACACAAATGAACCTAACAAGCATGTTTTGGACTGTGGAACAACAGACCCCATGCATGCACGGGGGAGAACGTGCAAAATCCACCACTGAGCGATCATGCAGCCACAAACAGAAAGCATACAAGAGTGAAATGCTGCAAATATAGACTAACATATGAGCTCCAGGCCTGTAGGGGGCGCTCAGAGGAACAGTTAATTGCACTGCACAGACTCTTCAAAAGTGCAACATGTCAAATGGGAGTTTTTGGCTTCTTCTTTGTTCAGTGGGGAGGAGGTGGAGGAGGTGGAGATGTGTCGTCTATCTTAATCCACAGTCAGAGCTGTCTGTTTGATTTAATATTATGATAGAAACTCCCAAAGTACATCACAGTTCACACAGGGACAGTCTCTTTGAATCTCTTGCATCATTCTTTCCATGCTGTGTTTGTTTTGTTTGGTTGCCATGAGCCGAGGGAATCCTGACCTTTAACCCTAAGACCCTGAGAACTGTTAACAAGGCCGGAGAAAGTAACGACTTCATCAGCGAGAGACATCTGACACTGCTGACGGAGCAGGTGGAGGGAGAGAAGTGACAGCCAATCACATGTCAGCACAGCAGTAAAACCACTCCAAGATTAGACATTCAGTAAAGAAAGAATTTAGTCCTGAATCAAGATATCTGAAAAACTACTGCTGTGATTCTGATGAAACCTGCTCCAGACATTCTTTGAATTTGTGTTTTGTTCAGTGTCCACGTGAGCCTCGTGTGTCATTCATTATTTTCTAAGAACCAAATAGAAGAACCATCTTAAGAAGTGAGGTAAAAGTTTAAATGTGGGAAAGGTGACATTGAGTTTGTTGAAGTAGGAGCTCTAAAATCTTTTGACCTTTTTCAACTTCAATCAGCGAGGTAGCATTTCGGGTTAATTTCATTATCTGCTCATTAATTAACTTTACATTAAGTCGTCTCCAGAGAATGGAGATTAAAAGGTGAAGTTCATCACACTCTGAAGACGTGTCCCGTCTGCTGTCCGCTGCAGAATCCTGAGAGGAACGTCGGAGACAAAGTACGATAACTCTCAACAAAAGATGGGGTTGAAAGGATCTTAGGAATCAAATCACCTGAGGAAAGAAGGATGTTTAAGGAGAGCTTTACAATATAGAAAGACACCTACATAATGGAGCCAATGTGCACAAAAAAGTAACAGTTTAATCACATACATTAAGCAGTTAACAGAAAAAGTAATTTTTTTGGGGGGGGAGTTTGATATTAAAATTGTACACAGCCAGCAATGCATGACATCCAATTTCAAGGACAGATGATAAAAATAAAACAAATGCTTGGGCATCTTAACACATTTATTGCTCCTTAATTGTCACTTGCAAAAAATGATTACCTGCAAGATCCTTTGAGAAAACAACAGGAATTACAAGTAGTAGAGGATCCAAGGCCCCAAAAATTTGGTGTACCCCTACTTTTATGTTTGATTTTTGCATCTTACCAAAACATGAAAATTCAAGGAAAAAAGGTTGGAAAGCTATAAAAGGTAAAGGTAGTAAAGTAAGTAAAGGTATTCCTGAGCTGCATGACACTTTTGACCTTTTGTCAACCATCTTCCATCCATCTGTCCATCCATCCATCCATCCATCCATCCATCCATCCATCCATCCATCCATCCATCCATCCATCCATCCATTGGGTCGCGGAGGTAACAGTCCAAGCAAATTGACCCAGACATCCCTCAACCCAGCAACACTTTCCAGCTCCTCCTGGGGAATCCCAAGGCGATCCCAGACCAGGTGGGACATATAATCCCTCCACCGAGTTCTGGGTCTTCCCCCTTTCTTTGAGAAAATTGGTACCATTACAAGAAGTGTCCAGTGGGCAGAAGTGGGCACAGTAAATCCAAAGTTTAACTCCATCAGCTGTTAATCCACTAACAAAGATGGGAACTTTGATAACAGGTCATCCATTGATTCTGTTCAAAACCAATGCAAATTAACATGAACCTTACTTAGGGTTTGGATCCTTCTTCTGTCTCAGGTTAACAACCTCACTGTAGTTATATGCTTCTAGTGATGTAAATAAAAACTCTTTTTAGTGATTCAGATCATTTGGCTCAATAAGAACCGGCTATTTCAGCACTCAAAAGGCTCTTCATAGTATTGTTTGTGTACCATAGCTGGCTTTTGGAGCCAAGTCATTTGAAACCGACACATCACCAGGCTCCCCAGCTCCCTGTAGATGTCTGAACCACAGTGCTGTGTTCCTGTGATGAAGTCAGGTCACATGAAAGGCTACGTTAAAGAAAATTGAATTTAATGGAAGTAAATGGTTTGGATAATGGTTTTTTATTAACTTTTAATGAAGACGTTAATTTAAAAAACAAACGCTGATAATTAAAGATTGACAGATTAACAGATGTGTGCCCAGTTCTGCCAGAGGTTGTCATTAAATAGGAAACGGCTTCTGAATATGTGAACACTGAAGTGACTTCTTCAGTATGCGTGAAAGGGTTAAATGGAAAGAGAAGCACAACCACACCGCGCTGTGTAGATATATTTAAATACTTCGCTGCAGCTGAATTTGATCTGACAGATTTTTATATGTTAGTTCTCGGTCTAATTTAGAACAGCATGTATTTCCTCAGCAGCTCGGCTCCACCAGGTTTGGTCTGCTTAGTATTCAGGTGATGTCTCCTGAAGGTGACTTTGTGTATTATTTATTTGTGGGGCCACCCCTCCCCCCAACCCCCAATTACTGAACACCAGCATCGCACCAATCAGAAAGGATTAGACTAATAGTTGTATACCAGGAATAAGATACACAGGCACTGCTGCTATTTTTACCCTGTTACTTCTGTGGCTGTTTGTTTGACCTATATATGATGTTATATGACAGATATAGCATCATGAAATGTTAAGTTTGTACAGGAAGTCTGCCCTTCCTTTAAAAATTACTTGTCTAAAATATTCCAAAGGCAACCAAAGGGCAAGTGGCACCAATGGTGAAACAAATTTAAGGCTGATTTTCACTCCATCCACGTACTGCCCCTTTTTTTTTTATATCATATAAGTGAGTAAGGTTCTCCAGTCGACCCTCTGCCCCTCCATGTCTGCTGGCTCTTCCTGATCCTGGGATGTTTTCAATTTTGAGGAGACATACAGGACAAAAGCACATCATGGAGACAATATCCAAGTGTTTGGTGGTGCTTGTCAAGAATGAGTGATGCTCTGTTAGAGTGTTAAAGGAACAGGCTGTTAAAAACATGGATGTAGTCTTAGTGATGTCCCTGCTTACATAAGAGACGTTTTGAAGCCCAAAGATGGCAAATCACTGACTCAACCTGACCCTATTATGAAAATGTACGTACACCTCTGACCCTTTCTATTATCTTAATGGATGTGTTATCAAACAAATCACCTTGTGTAGGAGTAAAGAAAAAAGTCATATAGACCAAAACCTTTTCTGTACAAGGTTGTGAACGTGTTAATTTGGCTGTAAAGTTGGACATTTTAACATGGGGCTTAATGGGGATTCCTTGGGCTTTGCATGCAGCCTCTAGTGGACACTTCAGGAACTGCAGTTTTAATGCATTTCCATATTAGCTTCATTTTTCAACACTAGACGTTGATTCTTGGTTATTGGAAGGTGGAGTCATCATATTTAGCAAATGTGTATGCAGCACTCTGCCCATGATGGACCAGCATTCAACTTTGGACAGTTGGTGAGTGACTTTGGCCGTGGTTACGGAGCTGTGAGTAACTTTCTGGCTAATTAAGTAGACTAAATCTGGGCGAATATCAACAATATGATATTCTTCAAGTATCATTGCAATTTTAAACATTTTATCATGTATTTCCTCCACAAGAAGAGGCTCCAGGTGTTCAAACCCATTGTTTGTGTGTTCATAGTAGTTCAATCAGGAAAGACATAATTTGAAGATTGAAGGTTATTTATTACAACTGAATGAATAATGAAACTTGACAGAAATCTTAGGCGTAAGGACTCTATGGGGATAATGTTGTGAGCGTAGGATGTGTAAATTTGGCAACAGAAGAAATCCCCCTAGAGTCCAGACACTGGTGGTGGTGGTTGATGAATTCTAGGAATTGAAGACTTGCAGAGACCAGGTGGAGATGGGGAGGTGGAGGGGTGCGCGCCATCAGTGCAAGAAGGAACTAGCAGGAGAGAGAGAGACATAGGCTGTGGGCCACTGAGCTATTGGATGACAGGCGCCGCTGATTAACCAATGACAGCTCCTGAGCATGCAGCTGGAAGCTATTGAATGAGGGAGAGGAGAGTTAAACAACTGCTGTGATTGCTTAATAGTCTTCCTGTCTGAACTTTCGCTAGAGCTACATTAAGTCTTTTAGTTTCTTTGTTTTAAACTGCAAATACCAACTAGCACCTCCTGCTGGTACAGGAAGTTATCTCCTCTCACACATGTACTGAAGACGCATGCTAGTTTGTCGTAGTCTGATGTCTTTGCTGTGTCACAGCTCCCTGTCAGTCTGGTGTGTCTGCTGCTTGAGATCGGAAAACAACAGAAGTGCCTCCGTCTGGCTGCACAGTGTTGGAGAAATGGGAACAAAACCATGATGCTAACAAAACCTGCATCCAGCTGAGCCTGACAGTAAAGACATTTGTTTTGCAGGTATTTGTTGTGTTTATGGACAAAAGGGAAAGGTTAGTAAGAGTTAGAAAGGTCAAATTCGACCACAGGTTTCAGCAGACATCCTTTCACGGGTGCACTCTTTAAACCACAGATTATTTTTTTAAAGGCGGCTTCTTCCTCTGCCTTATTGTTATAAATGTCAGATATCAGTGATTGACCGTTAGCCGTCTATCGCTGTTGTGTCTGGTTGCTATTTATAACTCTTAAACTGGAATGGGTTTTTGAGTTATCAGAGGTTGTTGGTGTGACGTCCTCGGCTGTAGAGAAGCTGAATCAAACTCCGTCTGGAACAAAATGTTCTGGTTTATGAGCTCGGGACATTTCTGAAGACGACTGTACTCAATTTATGTTTGATTAACCGGCCCTCACTCCCATCATCCAACATTACAACTCCTCACTTTAGGTATTTTCAGGTGTTCAATAGGAAGATAAATGACTGCAAGTGAAATCCTAATTCTGGCTTTTCTTTCTTCTCACCTCTCCGTCATGGTGCAGCCTCTCTGCTTTGCATAATGAGCTGGGGGAGAATACAATTATTGCAATTACCCAGAGTAAGATGACCCCAATCAAGCCATTCAACAGAGGCAATTAAAAATGAGGTGCCAGCCACATGAAGCTGGGATTCAATACCAACCACGTTTTTCTGTGTGACAGAGAGGAGAGAGTTTGAGGCGCCTTCTGTGTCTCTTTATTATGTGGTTAAGCAGGAAAGGTTTGAGGTTCAAATCTTCCAAATTCTTAATAAAAAAATAAATTGGATAGAAAACCATTGACTGTTTAATTAACAGCATTGATTTGTATCATTGCAAAAACTTTGCTTGCAGAATATTGCCTTTGTTCTTGATTCAAAGGCTGTTTTTCTATTAAAATGTTCAGTGTAAAACTTTTAATGCAAATTCAAAAGTGTTTGTTGGATGTTTCCATGGAGCCATTGGCGCCACTCAAACTGTATAAATAATGAACGTAGTATCCGTGACGTCACCCATCTGTTTCTTATTTTCTTTCTTTCTTTCTTTCTTTTTTTGTTGATTCAGGCAACTTTATCAGAGAAGATGAGATAATTTTCCTAAACACATTTGCGCACAACAAAATCTCTCATTCAAAGCTCATGTCTGAGACAAATACAGCAGAAGATGTTTTGGCAAACAGCAGGTTTTATATGCAGTGACAGAAAACCTCTAATACAGACCGTTACTACTTTCATTCAACCACTGGATTTAGAGATTGACCGCCTCCCGTTGTTGAATCATCAGCTAGTAGACTGACCTGTGTGCTCTAGATTCCCTAACATCATTTACTCTGCTTATATGAGCATTTTTTGACCCATCTGTTTCTGAAGCGCAGTTTTGAGGCCAAACGTCGGTGGGAGCCATATTGAAAATGTTGAACTCAACCTGACAAATGTTGAGCGATTGTGAAGTAAAGAGGCGGCTTTGAGCCTCCTCGCCAACAGCTACAGTGTTCCCGTCTGTCAATCAAGTCAGCTGTGCTCTCATAATGGAAAACTCGTAATCTTAATATCTTCGAAATTACCGTGTTATGAAATAATTCACCCCCTGTACAGTGTGTGCCGATAGAGAAATGAGCTATCCAGACTACACTCGTTTTTTGTACCAGGCTGTAAACATGTTTATTTCTGCTGTAAAGATCGTCTTTTTTGAATTGGTGTGTATGTGGTTTCTGGTACTTCAGGAGCCAGCCTCAAGTGGACACTAGATGAACTGCAGTTTTCAACACTTCCGCATTGGCTTCAATTCTCATGCTGCTTGGCGTCACTCCTATCAAGATAGAGTGAAACAGATGAATCTTAGATTATATTCATTTTCCCAGAAGTGTTAAAAGATTTGCTGTCAAACAAAGGCTATATTATCAGAAAAAGACCAAACTAACCTTACAAGAGAGTTAAGGAGTTTAAAAAACATCCTGGTATATTTTTTCAGTAGTTTTTTGACAATTTGTTTAGCAACTTGGTGCATTTTTCTTTGGGGATTACATATGAATAAAGCTGAATCGTCTGCATAGAGAGATACATCACAATCAGCTGCAGATGACCTGTCACATCTATCCAAACAACACCTGCAGTTTGCACCTGTGTGTGTCATTTTTCTAATATCATGTTTGTGTGAATGAAGCAGCTGGATCAGAAACAAGTCTGGCCTGCGAGCTGTGCATCGATGTATTTGGCGTGTGATGGGATGTGACAGGTCAGTTTCTGCTGCTCTGCTTCCTGCTGCTGGGAGGCAAAGACGACCGTCCCAGGTTGCCACGGCTACCAACCGTCTGGCATGGCAGGTGAGAGGCTGTGCATTAATTCTGCTTTAGACCATTTATTCCTCTTCTCTATCCTCCATGGTGGCTGGAGATGGAGGTGATAATGCGGCTACAGTTACCACTCAGACAAGGCTGGATTTACATCTCAAGCCTGCTGGGACTCTGCAGGATGCACAGGGTCGGTGTCAGGGACGTTTAACAGCTCTGTTCATGTGAAAGTTATAGATTCCTGTAGGATTATTCTGTGGTTTATGAGGCGGTGCAGACAACGGCATCCGTTCACCTCCATGTGTGACCGCTGAGACGAATAATAGCTGAACACATCATCAGCAGAGCTTCGTTTATAGACGTGGCTTTATTTCAGGAGTGGATGAGCACAGATAAAACAGCTCGATTGTGCTCATCAAGGACAGATCTGATAACTAATATCATCCAGCAGTAGTCACTCGCCTGCAGCATCAATTTAACCTTAAAAACTCTGCAATAAAAATGAGTCCACCAGTGCTTAAGTTGGTATTTTACCATCTGGCTGAGTTCTGTAATGCCAACTGAACCATTTTGAAATCCCAATTGAGCTGATACGTCTGTGGCTGTCGATTTTGTACAATAGTTTCAGTGTATTCTTCAGTTTTCACTTATTTTGGGTCTAATGCAGAACAGGTACAATGGCCCTTATTTGTAGTACGACCAAAAACTGGGTGTACGATCATTTCCACACAAAGATCGGCATTTATCAACCTTGAAGATACGCTCAAATCCCATGATAGGTCTCAGCTTATGTACGCAAGTAGATATTACACCAAAAATCTGTTCTACATTTCAGTCTACCTCCATCAACCCCTGTAAAATACATTGGTTTTGAAACTACAGTATGTTGAACAGCGTGAACTGTCAGCTGATTCCAATTCTGTGGACGATCCAAGCTGAACCATGAATATTTTAGGGACTTGATATTTAAATGACGATTGTTTTCAGTCGCCACATTTATCAACACTTGACCAGGCATACGCCGTGATTGACCCAGATATGCATGTTTCATAAATCACACGCTGACTTTGTCGTACAGCAATTTCTGCATCCAAATCTGCACCGGTTTGTACACCAGATTGCTAAATGAGGACCGATATGTTGATTGTGGTTGTGGTTGCAGTGTTGAGCCCAAGACACATTTTGTAATTGGTAATATAAAGTATACCGTCATATTTTAATGCATTTTACAAATCTGTATCACATAGCATTGTATCATAACATATCAGACTGCATCATATTGCATCATACCATGCCACGAATCCTCATATGTACGTGCAGAATGCAAAAACACTGATACAGTTTAATCCCCAGAAATACCTCACATAGTTATTTCTTGTAGTATTTTTTTTAATGCTTTACAATCCTTAATTTCTGACTGCTCAGAGTTAATGAAAGTTTTCTATCTTACAGTAATCTCTGTCCAATGTAGCGTTTATTTGGGATGATTTTGAGCACACTATTTGAAGCTAAATTGAACATAAAGACATTATCAGCAAACATACATCCTGACCCAGGAGGCTTAAGCTTTCTGCTGCAAGAAGTGAAAAGGTTCCAGCTATGATACATCCTAAATTTGATCAATTTGAATAAGATCATGCACCAACAATGATCTCCTGCATCCCAGATCGTGACCGCTCATGCATTTTCACCACTTCTTAAGACAACGTGATGAACATGTAGCTCCAAAGACAAAAGTTGTATCTTTTTGCTGCATAAAGCATGAATGCTCAAGGTACTATTTTTTGTTCAAGATCAGTTTAAACAGGATTATGCAAGTGGTGAGCTCCTGCACCCAGCTTGTTGTCGGCCTCTGACTGTTGCTAAGTTTCCCACCGATGAAAAGGAATGAAAAGATGTCGTCAATGAAAGTGAAGGCATTTAAGTCCAAGGTCTTGGCTTTCTGTTGCAGAAAGAATGGATGTTCTAGCTTACATAATATCATTTGTTATAACCATTCGTCACAGGATCATACAAAGACGTCTATTACCAAGCATAAAATAAGCGACCTGCAGGAAAGAAGAGAAACAGATTTCAAGTTTCTGGGATAGAGAGCTTTAAGATATACCCAAAAAGGATATTCAAGGAGGTAAAGATGAAGATATACTTCAACCCTTATGTTTTATGCTGATAAATGTTGTCATATATCCAGATATGTTCCAGTAAAGTGTCTCTGTGTCTTGTGTTTTCTGCCCTGTTTTTCCTGAGTCATGCTGGATCTAAATCTGAGTCAGCCCTGAATCAGCAGAGTCACCGTCCTCTCGTCGAGTCCCCTCCTGTTCAGACCAGCCCGTCCCCGCCGTATGGCCCCGGGCTGGCACAGGTCTGAGGCCGCCGCCCTGCACCCTGTGTTCGTCCAGCCGTTATGTAACCCCACCTCCTTCACACGGCCTGAGCTTTCACTGCAACAATCTGCCACCTCTCAGGGTATCACACTGAACAGACGCTGAGAATATCAACACTGATGTACAAGAGTCGTCTATGCTGCTTTTGCATCTTAGACTTACAAGAAAAGCTGAGGTCTTGAGAAAATTCTGCAGTGGTCATCTGTTGCAGATTTTATTTAACAATCCCAGTTACAAACATTTCAACTACAGTCCGTCTCTAGCTTCTTCTTTCTCTGTGGAGCAACAGTTTACATCCAAAAAAGAAAAAGAGTAAAAGATGACAATCCTGAAATTATGTCAGATTTTCACTTCCTGATATTTGCTTATGAATTTACTGTTTATAATTTTGAACATCAGAGAAAGTTTTCTGTGCCTGGGCTGAGACATAATGTAGTAACGGTTTTTAGATTTGATTTCACAGCACTTAAGTCAACATTTGTCAGTTTTTAATGTGCTTTAAAATAAGTTTGGCTGGATAAGATGGTCTTTGCCCCAAGTGAGGGAGTTGAAGTATCTCAGTGTCTTGTTTGCGAGTGAGGGTAAATTGGATTGTGAGATTGTGAGGTGGATTTGTGGCAGGTGTTGTAACGAACTGTTGTGCTGAAGAGGGAGCAGAGGGAGCTATCAATTACCAGACGGTCTATGTTCCAACCCTCACCTTTGGACATGAGCAACGGGTTCTTACCCGAAGAATGAAGTCACAGATATAAGTGGCTGACACAAGCTTCCTCCGTCTCCGATTCGCTGCAATCCCGCTTTTGGCTCTCTCATCTGTCAACAACCACAGGCTGCATTTTCAGAATGGAGCATGGAGCAGGACCACCGGACAGCTGGAGTGACCAAGGTTTTCCCGCAGTAATCACTGAATCAACAAATATCTGACTCCTCTCCTCATCCATGTTGTCTTTATCGTCCTCGTTTATCGTCTGAAAACCTCTGACCTGTTGACTCCAGGCCTGGCTACGCTCATCATGACGGTTTGTTGTTGTAGTTAAGTGAAATACGATCTGGTGATAACACAGTGTTTTTCTTTAATTTTGTTTTGGTGCCTGACTTCCTGACCCACTCGATCTCCTCAGTTAAGAGATTGATGTGTCGTGCTCCGGCATCTGGCAAAAATAGAAGTCTTGCGTGTTTGGTAATGCAATGGAGTGGATCCAGTGGAAGTTAACACATTGACTGGAATAGAAACCTATGAGATCCGGTGCTGTAATGGATTGGACACGGATCTTGTGGAATTTGGCGGTAAGACAGAGGGTTAGGAACTTTGACATCCAGAGAGAGCTTGGAGTCAGTTGCAGTGGTTCAGGTTCTTGATAAAGATGCCTCCTTGAGGCCTCCCTTTAGAGGTGCTCTAGGCACGTTCAGACTGGAAGGTCTCAGGGTTAGACCCAGAACTGGTTGGAGGGATTATATATTCCACCTGGTCTTGAAACGCCTCTGAATTCCCAAGGAGGAGCTCGGAAATGTTGCTGGGGAGAGGGATGTGTGGGTCGATCTGCTTGGACTGCTGCCTCTGCGACCTGACCCAAGATAAGCAGAAAAATATGGATGGATGGATTAGTAGCTCATACCTTCAAACTGCAGATAATAAAAAGTCCACGAAAGAACCAACAGACAAATGAACTTGATAGAAACTCCTCAGAACAATCAGTCTCATAACATGTAAGCTCTTCAGTGAAAATAAAGAGCGACCTGCAGAGCAGCTAATCGCTCTGGAGGTGAAAATGAACCCAGACCTCTCTAACAACTCACATTGGAAAATCAATAGACTCTCAGTGTTTGTGGGTCTGTGACCAAGGAGGAAGAGGAGGAAGAGGAGGAGGGGGATGGAAATGTGGCCTGAACTCAGACTCTAGAGCCAAGAGAGACTCTGAGGACGAGACGGAGCCACCGGCCTCCAGCCAGGAAGGAGAAATCCCCTCCAAAATAAAAGTGCAACAGGAATACCACAACGGAAAAATAATCAGTGACATAAATAAACGTCCTGAGTTAAGTTAAAAAGAATCAACAGTGAAGCTTGTCAGGGATCCAAAGTAAAGCATACGCAGTGAGGTTTCCTGTGTAGTCCCAGATTCAGGGGTTTGTATGTGTTAAGTTAGAGAAGGACATTTAGTGTTTGGAAGAAGGGAAATAAAGAGATCAAGCAAGTATGAAAAGAAAATCAGAGACATGAAAGGAAGAAAGAAATGTCTACAATAAGAACAGCTTAAGGGAAGGAAGGAAACAGGAACAGGAAGGAGTTCTGGATTGCTGCCTTTGTGAGTCCTGTCCCCAAGTGAAGGAGTTCAAAGATCTCTGAGTCTTGTTTGTAGTGAGGGTAACGTGGATGGTGTGACTAACATGTTGGTGCAGCTTCAGCAACCATCATGACGTTCAAACTCTCACCTTTGGACATGAACTTTAGGTAGTGACTGAAATAATAAGATCACGAAGACAAGCAGAGTTTCTCCCAAAAGCTGTTCAGGCTTAGCCTTCGAGACGGGGTCCGCAGCTTGGAGACAAGTTGTTACTCTTTAGATGCCTGAACCACAACAGCTGGCTCCTTTAAATATCCCTAGGATGCCTCTTTGATGCCTTCTTTTGGAGATCTCCCGGGATCATCCAGCTGAGAGATATAGACCCAGAGCTCACTGGAAGGATGATATACTCCATCTGACCCGGGGACTCCTCGGGATCTCCCAGGAGGAGCTTGGGAGAAGGATGTCTGGGTCACATTGTTTGGACTGCTGCCACTGTGACTCCACTGTGGATGAGCGGAGGAAAACGGATGGACAGATGGATGAGAGTGGACATGCTTCAAGGCACGTTCATTCACAGAATAAACAATGAAACAAGTACAACATTTAGAGTTTGTCCCACGTAAATGAATGCTGCTCTTGAACGCAGCTTCTCAAGTAATTTTGCAACAGCAATATTTAATCATTTATTTATTTATTTTAAATACATAACTAGTAAATGTGTGTGTGAATATGGAGACACTACAAATCAAATCAACTTTATTTATATAGCACTTTACACACAACACAGTTGATCCAAAGTGCTTTACAACAGAAAATGAGGAACACAAAGAGAAGAGAGAGAGAGAGAGGGAGAGAGAGAGAGAGAGAGAGAGAGAGAGAGAGAGAGAGAGAGAGAGAGAGAGAGAGAGGGAGAGAGAGAGAGAGAGAGAGAGAGAGAGAGAGGGAGAGAGAGAGAGAGAGAGAGAGAGAGAGAGAGAAAGAAAGAAGAGCAATATAATAAAAAATGAAATTAACAGTAATAATAACAACAGTAATGACAAGAAATACAATTAACAGTGCAGTGAGTATCTGAGTGTGGTTAGGTGCAGTTAAAAGCTAATGAATAAAAGTGCGTTTATCATATTATTTTAGCCTGTACATATTAGTCAAGCCTATTTGTTGTTTCTTTGTATTTATAGCTAAGGTTATTGTTATTATATTTTTATTTTATTTTTTATTGTAGTTCTTATTCTTATTCCTATTCTGCCTTGTACAAAGAGAGCACAGTTTACTGAAGTCAAATTCCTTGTGTGTTCAAGCATACTTGGCGAATAAAGCTGATTCTGATTCTGATTACAAAATTGCATCTTCAGTCCACTTATTTCATATCATCGTGTGGAGGGATGATGACATTGAACTTTGGATGTAAAATGTTGACGAAACTACAGCTCAGTTAATCTCAGTGAGTTTGAGCTAACATCCAATCCAATCCACTTTTTTTATATAGCAAATTTAAATATAAAAAAGTTTACCAAACTGCATGATGAGGATTTGATGATCATTGCCCGTGTTGATTCGTTATTGATAGCGAGGGAGAGTGGGTAATGTCTGGCAGCGATCACATGTTGCTAATTCTAGAAATGAGGATCCTAAAACGAATGTGATGCCAAACATGATGTTCTTTCAGGTCAATGTGGAGGAGGATGAAGAGGACTGTCTGGTGGTCGTCGTTACTGGAAAATAAGCTGCTTCTGTCTCTTTTTTTGTGGTGACTATGATATGAACTGGACTTGTTTTTCTGTTAGTTATTGTTGTCACAGATCAGAAGCACAAAACCCACCATAGCTCCCCCAAACATGAGTCATTTGTGCTATGACTGAGAGCACCTACATCTGTCTGTCAGGTGTTGTTGGGCTGAAATCAAGACGTTGATTTGTGGTTTAGATAAATTCTGAGCATGAAGAGATCAGAGATGAAGCGTGGAGAAAAAGAGGATGTTTTAATAAAGATGATGCAGAAGTAACAGTTTGAGAAGTGTTCTCTTTCTGAACAGAAGCAGGGTTCAAGATAAAACAGAAGTTGATGTTCTGTTTCTAATTCTTCGCTTATCTTGTTTCCTTTATGTGTTTCTGAAATAGGAGGTGCAAAAAGCAGAAGACTGAAAGCAGCAGTCAACTTGAAGGCTAGAGAGGGGGATTTTTTTTTCTTCATTTGGGAGATATAAGACTTTTATCAGAGAGCATGATGGATGTCACGTCTGGATCTGCGAAATCTGCATACTTCAGCTGTTACATAAAAATTGAGGAGTAAAACATTACTCTGGAGGAATGTCAAAAGTCTGCAGAATCTGAAATCCTCACACAGAGTAAAGGAGCAGAAACATAACTGCAGTATAAGTAGTTGTCCTCTGGTCTCTGTGCTTACTGAGCTGGTTTCTGGACAGCTGGAGTGGAACTGTGGTCTTGGCGGGCCGGCCTCTCTGGCGCAGCGAGCTGTTTTCTGATCCCAGCGTTCCCAGAACGTTTGGACAGTGCTGCTGCAGTGATTGATGGAGCTATTCTTATTTCTGTGACCCGTTATGTAAAAACACAGTCAGACCCTAAAAATAAGACCCGGCTTTTCAAGACCACCATTGTTTGCTTTAGTACAGGAGCAGGAATCTGGATTCATCAGTCACCGCCCACTAAATTAGTCACATTATAGCGTGGCGGCGTGCAGCTGTGGGTGAAAGTTATTGATGTGACTCTGCTAAACTGAGCCCACGAGGGGAGGGAACAGAAGAATACAAAGTGTGTGAATTATATGAACAAGAATAGAAATAGATGAGGGAGCTTTCCAAGAAAACAAAAAGTCACGTGGTCTACTGGAAGTGGCCCAGATCTGGATTTTCTCCAACATGTTGCTGCTGAAGCGGATTCAGGAGGTTGCTCGGTTGTAGCCGATCTGCTGACAGAGTGTAGGTGGAAGAGGAACTTACTTCACCTCATCATGGAGTTATTAAAAACTTTACATGTGCCTGAATTTATCCTGTTGTAGAAGATGTTTTTACACAGAGGAGGAGGAGGAGCACTTTGTGGACTTCTGGTCCATGTGTGTATAAATAGTGTTGATGATTTCAAAATTACTGCTCTCTGAAATCAAAAAACTGTCCTCTGAAAACTTTCCTGATTGGTTGACCGTTCAAGCAGTGACCATGGGAACAATGGCGGCCTTAGAAGGAAGTCAAATGTTACCAAAAAAACCCCAGAAACTCCCACAGGAGACAACCGCTTCAAACTTCAGACTCAGTCACTCAAACTTTATTTTGCACTTTTCATACAGAAAAAAATAAAGCACTAAGTGCATTATAGAGAGGAAACTACGGTGGCCCTGAAGTGCAAAACACAACAATAAATCAGAAAGCAAAACATCATTAACTTCTAAAAGGTACATATCACTTGTGACAGGATTGTTGCTGATTGGATGAACGTTCTGTCCGGAAGCTAATGCCATTATGTTTTCTTTTTTGATGTTGCGTTCTGTGATTTTTCGTTGTGCTTTGCGGTTCAGGGCCACTTCAGAAATTGGTAAAACAATAAGCACACCAATCCTCTAATTCATGTACAAGGTTAAAAAAGTTTTAAAACTAAAGTGTTATTTACAAGGAACTCAGTAGAACAAGAATTGACGCACTGCAGAAACACTATCTGTCACAATTGGGAAAACTTTGAGGACCAATGTGCAGAGAAAATAAAGATTTTAATTATAAAAGAACAAAAAGGTACAAACAAAACTTACTAAAATATCTGAGAAACTAATAAGAAAACACTGGAGACACAAGGAAACAGGATGAAGAAACACAGAGAACACAAGGAAGACGTACAATGATCTAACAGAGGACAGGGGAAACAGAGGAACTTTATACAGAGAGTAATCAACAGGTGTGGAACACAGGACACAGGTGAAACTAATGAGTGCAATCAAAAAAGGAGGGATCAAGAACTACAAAATAAAACAGGAAATACATTTGACCAGACTTAAACACAAGAAAATATGTAAAGGACTACAACATGAGACATGGATCATAAACACAAGGAAGACAAACGATAACTATACAGAACACAGACAAGGAGGAAACAAAACTCAACTCACAACACTATCATGAATTTGTAAGGAGGAAACACAGGAGGTGAGATTAAGATGTTAGACTCAAGTTGGCAAAATAAAACACCAATAAAAAGTCAATTTAAATAAAAATGTTTATTATTGGTTATAAAAGCGCCCCCTACAGGCTGGGGGAACATCAGAATCAGAAATACTCTATTTATCCCAGGGAGGGAAATTTGGTCATTACAAAGCTATTATAAACAGTATGTCAGAAAGTCAAAATATTAATAGAAGAAGGAATACAATAAAATATAAATATGAATAAAATAAAATAATTACTTTGTCATGTTTTGATTGACAGACACTTCTGTTTGTGTGTTTCTGTATTCCCATCATTTTAAAGCAGCTTTTTAAACTTTTGTTTTCTTCTGCAGCGTGGTCCTGTAGTTGCACTTGTTTGGACTTTTGCATTGTTCATAATTGTGCATCTTTTCTGAATTTACACCCTGTGCCTCCTAAGATCATGTGGACTGTTGCAGATGTCATCAGCCACCATATATTCAAATAATAAAAAGACTGTGTGTATGAAGGATGTAACATTTGATTTTCAGCATCTAACTCAGGTTTCTGTTTCTAGGTGACTCTCCACCTTGTTGAAATGAATGAGGATAACACAATAATAAAATGATTGATCATTAAACCAGTAATTCTAAGGTGCAGTTGCAGAACAAAGAGACACCAGTTTGCAGTAAAATGATAAAAGAGTTGTAAAAAGGAACATGACTAAAATAATACAAGGAAGCAAGTTAATAATAAAGTGACAAAACATCAGTTAACCCGGAGGAACCTTTCAGTTCTCTTCCCCAACATGAAGAAGTGTTTTTATTACACCTCTAAAACACTAACATGACTCAGATTTTATGTGCAGTGATAAACTGAGCTAGTTCAAACTGACCTTTCACAATTTGTGATTCAGAAAAAAAGTTCAATCATTTCTGAGAGAGGTGATTTAATTAAACACAGACTTGTTTCTTCATCTACTTAAATCCTTTCAGACTTATAAGTGATATTTTCATTTTGTGTGCGTAGTAACTCTTCAAAAAGCGTTCCTCCTTCAGTGACATTTTCGGAGCTGCACAGACTCAGTTTGAGCTGCACTGTTCAGGTTATGGACGTTCAGATTGTTGATTGTTTGGAGCTCCTGAATCATCGCAGCTTTATGGTTTAACATCTGGAGCTATCTATCAGGGCGGAGTGGAAATCCTCCCCTCTGTATCCTGCTGACATCCTGCTGCTCCTGGACCATCTGACCTGAATATTTAACTCCACTCACTGTAAATATTAGCACAAAGCAGATAGTTAGTGTATGAATATGATAACTTATCAATGTCTTCAGCTGCAGGTGGGATTGTTCAGTATAATGTTCCAGCAGGAACTCCAAGAAACTCTCACTTCTTTTAAATCCAGGCCGAAGACTCAGCTATCTACAGCTTCCTCTTATTATTTAAATACTTATTTGTATGTTTGATACAAAACTGCCCTGTAACCTGTATGCTTAGATTCTTAAACCATCATTATTTATTTAAACCTTCTGTTTCAGCTGTTTTTCTACCACTCTTTGTCGGCATGTTTCCACGTCTTGCATAAAGCACTTTGAATTACCACGTTCCTCAAATGTCCCATATAAGTAAACCCGCCTTGCTTTAAAGTCTTCATCAACAGAGTGCATCGGGCTCCACGTTGTTGCAGCAGGAGGTGAACTGATCCCTCCATGCGCTGAGACTCTGGTAGTGAAACATGTAATCTCCTAATGCGTCCGTATAGGTGACGAGATTCTGACAGTAGACAGATCTGAGGACAGGCGTGTCCTCCACAGGTCGCAAGATTCACCTTGACCCAGCATGCATCTGTGCAAAGATGACCATGAAAACAGCTAGCTGGAGGGAGTGTACATGGTTTCTGGATGATGCGTTTAGTTGATATGCTGACGGTAACAGTAACAGGCTCAATTTAAAGTAACCCTGGCACCAATGTTGGAATTTTATTCGTCATTTTGAAATCAAAACTTAATAAAATCTTCCTCCTTTCATTTCTCCTCCTCTACCCCAAGATGTTTTTCTATGCCGAAGACATTTCCAGACTGACACATCCTCCTCATGTCAACACTTTCTGTTCCTCAAACCTTTGCTCCTAAAAACTGATAAGAAGAAACATTTCCCTTCCTCCCTGCACGCCTTAGTTTTGTTTTTGCTATGTAGGTAATAATTACCGTGATGTCTAAAGGTCTTTAACGGATCAGACTGTCTATTAAAGATGAATGTCAGCAGCAGAGATAACAGGATCCTCCTGATTCACTGAGCCAATTACTCTCCACAGAGATACCAGCGTCTTTAAACTAAAGCTTCTATATCACACTGAAGCCTTTTAAAGATCCCTTTAGGATCTTTAAAATGAGTACTGAGGCAGTGAAATCACTGAAACATGGTCAGAGTTTCATTTCAGTTTAACTCAACATTAAACTCATCAGTTTGCCCGTCTTGTGAATTCCCTTCATGACGGCAATCCCGCGGAGATTCCCATCAGCTCCCTCAAACATTAACCCAGATTCTTCTGATTTCCCGCCAGGACGTGGAACTAACATGACCTTCAATATTCAATCATTCAGTCCTTGTTCAGTTTCATTATGAGGTTTGAGTCTGTCACAGGTTTCAAACTGGCTGGAAGCGGATTTTAAAGAGAAGTTTCGTCGTTGTTTAGCCATAAAATCGAAGAGCACGTCTGTGTTGCATCCACAAATATTGCAAAAACAAACAGACTTTCTGGTGGCAAAGTTAAAGTACTGAAAAAAATCCCAGTAGGGTGTACACCTAAATCAAGATGAGTGCACGGGTCGGAGTCTTTCAAAATTGGCTAAATTACGTGGCAAAACCGACCCCATCTGCAGAGAGCAGTAGCCTAGCTTGCGTGCTGTTTCTCCCTGCAGTTTCTCATTACAGGGGCTGAGGTGAGCAACATCCATTGTGGCTAGTACAATTACTAGTGACATAAACCTCATACAAAACCCACTTCAAAACGACTGAATCATCCCTTTAACATGTGGCTCTATGGGATCTGACTCACTTTTAGGGCTAACCTCTTGTGGTCGCTCAAGGAACTGTAATTTTTTTGGACTTCAAATTTGGCTTCAGTTTCCAGCTCCATTGTTGACCTTTGACCCCTAACTGCTCAAGCAGTATTTTTTACTGTGAAACAAAACTATATTTTGCTAATAATCAGACATATTTTGACTGAGCTGAGGCTCTGTATATATTTAAAAAAGGTGTAAATGTTCACTTCAAGGAAAACATCTTCACTATGGTGAGGTGCTTTGGGGCCAGCCTCAAGTGGACACTTGAGGGACTGCAGTTTTTTGGACTCCAAATTTGGCTCAGGTTTTCAGCCATGGAGCTGACTCTTGACCCTTCTACTGATCAATCTTTTCATTTATTATTAACCCTCCTGTAATGTTGATTTCTTAGGGACAGCAATAATGTTCCTAGGTCAACTTGACACAGGGCATATTTAATGATTCAAAAGTGTCAGAACCCCCCAAAAAATCCCAATTTACATTTTTTAAATCTCATTATTAACTCCATTACTAACCATTTAAATCAATATTTAGGACATTGGTATTCTTTGATTCTCACAGATCTAAATAATAATAATAATAACTGATATTTATATAACGTCTTTCAAGAAACCCAAGGTCGCATGGTTTAATGAGGATAATTCACTCGTTTTTTATGAAAATTCATGTTAAAACTTTTTTAATGTACATTGGAAAGGTATTGGGGTGAAATATGTAACACATTTGCAAAGAAAAAAATTGCATTGGAAATTCTGACCCAAGCAGAAGAAGTTTCATAGCAAAAAAATACTTACATTTTTTTAATTTTGATTTTGAACTTTAAAATGGGTCAATTTGACCCGCAACATAACAGGAGGGTTAAACAAAGCTATATTTTGCTTGGAATATAGATTTTTACATGTTTAATTTTATCAAAATATTTCCTTTTATTAAAAAAACAAAACAAAACAAAACAAAAAATCAAATTTGACAATAATCATACATATTTTCACTGAGCTGAGGCTCTGTATATATATTTGAAAATGTATAAACTAATGCTTCTTCCACCTCAATACGAGTTCTGATCTGCAGCCATATTTTTTAAATTGTAGGAGTTATAATTTATCAAACAACAGAATCATTACAAACCATTAAATCATGAATGAATTTTCTGCTGAAGCATCACTCAGTGTGTAACTTTGTATCCCTGCTCCTCTCACGGCTCACGTCCTGGTTAAACTCGTTGATTCATTGATGAAGGTGTTGATGAGTCTGAGCCAGCTGTCTCTAACAGCTCTCTCTGTCAGCTGTCACATCACACTGTAATTTCATCTAACTACTGTACATTCATTTAATTACACAGGACGGGTGCTGTTAAAGACATCCGGCTCCCTGCAGTGAGGAGTCGAGTCGCTGATCCTGGACCAGCGTGCAGACACACAGCAGATAATTTAATGAGACAAACCAGGTTAAATTCAATCACAGCTGCTGCAGAGTCCGACACGTCCACACACGCAAAAAAACATTTGGATTAAAGCCTCGACCGCTGACGCCTCTGGATCAGAAACTGATTTAAATTTCAATATTACATTTCTAATCACTGTTGGGATGAGTCCTACATTATTGGCGCTTGTCACATGTTCAATGCAGGCCTGAAGTAATGACACTCATGTTTTAATTTCACACTAGTTTAAAGCAGGTTTGGAGTGCATGCACGTATGTAACATGTTCACGCTTTAGAGGGGACCAAATTAAGTTGATTCTGATCAATCGGCATGCACATTAAATGGGCTTTATTTTAAAAATCTTTCAACAGACACTCCTCCGCACAAAGGACATAAAAGAGAAGGAGGAAAGAAAATATAATTAGAGCTGATGATGAGCAAATCCCCCACCCCCCCAAAAACAATAAACAATTATATTATGACCACTGACAAGTGAAATGAATAACACAGATCTTTACCACCTCTGTTGGTGGGAGGGATTTGTTTGGCACAGGGCTGTAAGTGGTGGTCCACTCCAATACACAATACCACCACTGCTTAATTTAACTCCTTGACTTACCTTAATTTTTTTCATCTTTCCTGTCCTCTTCATACAACAGTTTTTCTTGGCGTTTCATAATAGCACCTAAAACAATCATTACCCATGTCAAACTACATGATACTAGCATCCTATTGAGGGCGTTGCATGAGGCTCACTTACAGTGCTGGATAAACAAGGACCATCTAAGACAACAGCAATGTTGTGCCTGGCTCCAAAAGGGCACAAAGAGGACAGAGCTGGATGAGGACAAAGGTCTTCGACAGTCCATTACAACAAAACACTAATGATTTAATGATATTGGCCTCATGATACACACACACTGGCAAGTGAATAAAGGGAGGACCGGCACTTATTCTTTTCCACTTTAAGGAAGTGAACATTTTGTCCTTGAGGTTAATGTGTTGGAAGCAAATGGGCGAGTGTAAGGATGAGAGCGACCGTGGCAAGGACCAAGGACTGGGTCAGAGCATCTCTTAAACTGCAGCTGTTGTGAGGTGTTCTCGATCTGCAGGGGTCAGTGCCTACCTAAAGTATCTAAACTATGGAAGAAAACCCAGATAGGGTCATGGTCTGATCCCACAGAGGAGCTACTGGAGCTCAAACTGGATATGGGGCTGTGTCAGGGTGCTTATGCTAACCCCTGTCCACCACTCAAAGCTCCTACAATGAACATTTGAGCGTCAGAACTGGACCACAGAGCGATGGTGGAAGATGGCCTGGAGAAACACAGGAATGACCTACAGAATCCTCTGATCTTAATCCAATCTAGCCTCTGTGGGATGTGCTGGACAGCCAAGTCCACTCCATGGAGGCCTCACCTCACAGCGTCCAGGACTTAAAGGATCTGCTGCTCACGTATTGGTGCTACAGTCCATGTCCCATCAGGTCAGCACTGTTTTGGCCCCGTTGGAATTTGAGAACTAGAAAAAATTAGTATCATCCCACTCTTTGCAGCTAACGGGAGTGAACATGCTGAAGATGACAACTACACATTTTTTAAACTATCCTTATCAGCAGATGAAGGTTCATCCAGAGTGAAAATTACGCTCCATATGAGCCAACAAGCAGCTGGTGTTCTTCAGACTCTCTGATATTTGTTTTTACTGTGATGATTCTGCTGACCTCAGCATGTTGGTCATTTTTCCAGTCAGACTCTGATATTATCCAGAACTGTACAGATGAAAAAACATTGCTAACATTTATTACAATGACAGCAGGAAGCCTCAGAGGGTGGGAAAAATGCCCCATACCCCGTACACATGTTGTGTATGTTTAAAGAGGATGATGGAGCGTACTGGTTGGTGGTTAATGGGAGTCCCTTGGAGAATTCCAGTGCTGATAGCATGTCAGCTCCCAGTGAACCGTTCATAACCAACAAACAGGGATGTCCAAAGACAACTCCAGGAGCAGGCCATGTGTGGTTTGATGTAGTAACAGTTCATGTTCTCACAGTCAGTGTGTCATGTCTCCACCAGAACAATGGACAAGAAACTGTATCTGAAAACAGGCATGTAGTAGGAAAGACATCAACTCCAACTCCAACAATGCATTTCAACAGGAGCCAATCACAGAAGTTCTAAATCCTAGAGGTGCAAAAAACGTTCAGTTGAAGAGTTAGATTGCAAAAACCACTCAACAGTTAAGGAACAAACTCTGACCGTTGCAAAAGCAGTGAAGACTTATGGGTAATGAAGTGTATAAACATGTCCTTAAATCTGACAGAAAAAAACATGAATGGTCAATGGTGTAGTTTAAGCCATGTTCAAGAACCAAGTGAAAACAAAACCGCAGTTCCTTAAGTGTCCACTAGAGGCAGGCCCCAAAAGTGAGTCAATCCCTGTAGAGCCCCATGTTAAAATGTCCAACTTTACAACACAAATAAACATGTTTTACAAAAAGCTGTTTTATGACCCATTTTTTAAAAAGACACCTCTGATAAAAGGACTAATATGACACTGTTTAGACACCAGTGGTTGAAATCAGTAAAATTATGCAAGCGTTATCAGCAAAAAGTGGTTTAGTGTATCAGCAAGAGTATTGCTTGTTTGGGAAAATCGAGGGTCAACTAGGGTGAGTTGAAAACTGAAGCCAAAATTGCAGTCCCAAACCTGCAGTTCCACAAGTGTCCACTAGAGGCTGGCCCCAAAAGTGAGTCAATCATCATAGAGCCCCATGTTAAAACGTCCAACTTTAACGACAGAAATAAACATGTTTAAAGTCTTGTACAAAAACAGATTTGGTCTCTATAGCTAATATCTCTAGTCATGACATCTGTACAGGCAAAGTTATTACATAACTCATCTGTTTACATCTAATTAAGAATAAGGTTATTAGGCCAGATAAGGGGTGTGGCCTCTTTCAGTGACAGGTGTGTGCTGCTAGCTGTCTGCTAGGTGTCACCTCAGCTATTTCAGTCACTATCTCTTTGTGGTCACAGCCCTGACAAATGATCTGTCTTGCTGAGTGAAGTGTTATTCTTGAGCTTCTCTTGTTCGACCCATGTTGTCCAAATAAAGTAACTTCTAGCCCCTAAAACTGAAACAAACAGTGAGATATGTTCAATTATTTTCTGCCTACAGAGCTTTTTGGAAAAACCAGAAATAGAGCAGGACTCTGAACTTGCTCTTTAACTGATGATCTTTTAAAAACAGATCTTTCTCAGATTAATGTGACATTTAAGGTTTTACTGCAACATGTGACCGTGCGAGGTGACCTCATCACAGACGGTATGCAGTGTTCCCGTGCTCGAGGCCTCGCAGACGTCCTGCAGTCCAACAGGAAACAGAAACCTGGACTGAAACAGAGACGACAAGCTGCCAAGGAATCCACCAGAGAACCACAGAGACATTTAAAAATGCTCACAGCAACTGATATGTTTGTGTGTGTATGTGCGTGAGATTGTGTGTGAGATTGTGTGTGTGTGTGTGTGTGTGTGTGTGTGTGTGTGTGTGTGTGCCATACAGGAAATGAGGTAGTGGCAGACTGCAGAGGTCATGCAGGCAGCTGAAGTGAGGATTTCAGAGTGAGTCAGACGATCAGAGGCTGATGAGTCAAACAGAGTTTAAATTAGAGATGTTAAAAAAGAAGTTTAGAAATGTTGCATCATTAAATATTAAAGCTGTGCTGTCCTTTCACTGCCCCGCAGGCCTCTGGGGACTCCTCTGACTAGAGAGAGACCCTTCAGAGCTAAACACTGAACTTTAACTGCACAGTACTTCATGTTTTAATGTGACAGAAGAGACGATGCAACAGGTTTAAAGAGGCGATGATTAATCTGATATGGGAGGCTGAACTCGGACTTTTCTCTCAGCTCGTGTTACAAAAAATGTCTCTAGCTCTGAAATCAGGATCAAACTGTCTTAGTGTCCAGCTGGAGTATAAAGTTATGTCACATGGGATGAAGAATGGGATGATTGCCAAAACATTAAACATGACAGCTGGAGAGGATCCAGCAAAAGACAGAACAGAAAACATGAACATATGTAGAAAAAGATCTTGGTTTGGATCCAAATGAGTATTTTAGTTTCACGAGCTATCCTGGCTGAAAGTTTTACTAATGACTGTGTGCATATAAAGATGTATGACTCACTTCTACCTCCTCCTGTCGTACAAAAATGAAGCCAACATCATCCATGTATTGACATCCTGACACTTCCTTTAACCAAAACATGCTTTAAACTTGCTGATAGAATAATTTGAGAAACATTTTCAACTTATATTTTGATTCTTAAGTTTGACCCATGTCCAATCTGTTGATATGGAGGAGGCAGGCTTCATAATCATACTACAGCCAGTCAGTAAGAGGAGTTCTGAATGAATTGGATTCCATTTTGTGGAGCTATTATGCCAATCATCTTTGAATGGTTTACAGGTTTGACTCATCTATCCACCTGGGTTTTAAATACATCTTCCGATGCACCTGAACTGTCTGTGATCTTTGGATCCAGAGCCACCTCGAGGCCTTCTCAGCTGCTTCGGTGGTGTTCTTGATCGCTCTGCTCCTTGCTGCTCCCGTAATGCCCAGTGCACTTAGGGCTTTGTGGAGTGAACGCCCCACAAATACTCTGGAGCTCAAAATGTGCTCCAGAGTACCTCTTTCTGAACACAGCTGGCAGTCTGGGGTCTCCACTTTCCCCCAGGTGAAGAGGTTTGCTGGGCTAGGTAGAACATAATACACTGCTTGAATCAGGAAGGTGATGTGGTGTGGCTCAGCCTGCCAGAGATCCGTCCAGGTGACTCGACGCTCCATGGCGTGCGCCCATCTAGTCCAAGCTCCTTGCTGCCTCAGACCAGCCACTCTGCTTGTCCTTCCTTTCTCCACTGCAGTCCTGACCACCTGAACTTGTTCCCGCAGTTCGAGGACTTCTTGCTCTTTAAGAGACGTCACATGACTTCCTGTTTTGCTTCAGTCCCAGTCACCACAGACGCCAGTTTTCAACCAAACGGATAATACTTAATTCAAGTGTTATGTTTATGAACCAAAACTACATCACCAAGTTCAGAGAAATATTCCATGGTTTGGCTTTACACAAGCACACCACTGAGGTTACAGACTTGTTATTAAGTGGCATTCAAATGCAGCTTCGTAGAATTCAGTGTTAGCTCTGGCCTGTGGTCAAAGTCCTCTTTGTTTGAGTCAATTAATCGTCCTCTCCAGCCACCTCCAAAAATGGACATCCTTGCACTTCATACCACATCACCAGACTTTCACCTTTTCTGCAATCACCTACAAAAAATAATATTTCTAAGATAAAACACCGCTCTGATTTTTATGAAACATGATGACAGTGTGTAGTTTGGCCACAGAAATTAATTTTCCACCCTCAGGTTCCAGTGCATATTGAGAATATTTCTTCACTCTCTTGCTTTGGACTGCTCTCAGATTTTCCCAATGTGTTCATATTTTTATCATGAGGGGGTGTCGAGATGAAAAAGTTGACAGAACAATATGTCTTAAAAATTACACTTTAATCCCATGTCTTATAAAAAACAGAAAACACTCCGTATCCATTTATTAACAGCAGCAGATTCAAAAACTTCAGGTAACAGAGAAGTTGAGAGGAATCAGGATCACATTTTAATGTTTACTTGCTTGTAACTGTGTGCTTGTTTCACATGAATTAACATGTCTTTCTTTAGTGACCAGTTCACCTTCCTGTTAAACAGCAGTAATAATTTCTGAATGACTCCCACATACACACACACTTTTTCTCTGCTGGCTGTGCTGTGATGCAAATCTGTTTTTTCCTTTTCATGTCATCTCATTTATTTATTTTTCATTTTCCACTTGCCATTCCATGGGAAAAGAAACTTTCCTGCAGCCCAGAGAAGAATCCAGCTATTTTAGGAGAAGACGTCATTGCTTTGAGCTGTAGCCCAGAAACTCTCCTTCTTTCCATCATCCACGACTCTTTTTTTCTCTCTCTATACTTGTTGCACAGCGCGGCAGTGTTTACCTTTCATTCAGAGACACGTTGCTCCGAAATACCTTGTTTTAAAACCCGGAAAAGAAGATTAAAGCTCTTGCTTTGCACACACAGAAGCTCACATGCATGCAGCAGGCACAGCACAGACATGACGGATTCAGCAAGTCGTGCACAACTTGTGGAGCAGCTCAGCAGCGTGCAGGCTGGTGTGGAAACGTCAGCAGGGTTTTGTGTTGAAGCGGCTGCAGCGTGACATTGCAAGGAATCTGTGTCTCCGTGTGTGTGTGTGTCATCTGTGAAGGGAAGGATATGTGGGAGGAGGACAAAGCTCTGAGCTACAGGTATTCATTCAAAGCATGAATGAAAATGTTAATTTGTTTTTGTTTTTTGCATGAAACTCGCATGTTTTTGTGCGGCATTCTCGAACTGTCCACGTTTCCAGACGGTTCCATTCATAAATGCATGCTGATGTTTGCAAACATCGAGTCATATTTCATCATAAACAACAACTCCAGTCATAACCTTGAGCCTGTGCCACGCTGGAGACAACAGGTTTATTACGCACGACTCTCTCTGTGCACTCAAAGCTTGAAAACCCTCAAATCTCCTCCTGAAATCGATGATGTTTGGAGCATGTGTGTTCAAAATTACCTGGATCACGTTCATTACGAGCATATGTGCGTGCATGTGTGTGTGTTTTTGTTTCCCTCACAGTGAGTGAGCGTGCACACACACGTCAGCTCGGGGAGGGCAAAAGCCTGCTTAAGATGCAGTGAATGTGACAGCCGAGACCAGACTACAGCAGACAGCGCGTGGACGGGGAAAAGGTGAGCGTGGAGTTGGTGGGGGGGCACGAAAATGCCAGAGGAACCAGCTCACCCGCAGACGTGACGAAGACACACCGAGAAACAAAGGAGGAGGGCACGCGGAGACGCTCAGCTGGTTTCCAAAAAATACGCGCGGGGGAGGCTGAGGGGGAGAAGAGAGGACTGAGGAGCGGGACGCGGCGCCCTTGTCTGGGGGGGAAAGATGACAGTGGTGCCAGCAGAGAACCTGGATGAGACTGTGGCACTGGCCGCGCTGTCAGCCCAGGATGTCTACGACCCGGAGCGCGTGGAGAACCAGGACTGCTGCGAGCGCGTGGTCATCAACATCTCCGGGCTGCGCTTCGAGACGCAGCTGAAGACGCTGGCCCAGTTCCCCTGCACGCTACTGGGGGACCCGAGGAAGAGGATGCGCTTCTTCGACCCTCTACGGAACGAGTACTTCTTCGACAGAAACAGACCCAGCTTCGATGCCATCCTCTACTACTACCAGTCAGGGGGGAGGCTCCGGAGACCCGTCAACGTGCCCTTGGACATCTTCATGGAGGAGATCAAATTCTATGAACTGGGGGAGGAGGTGATTGAGAATTTCAAGGATGATGAGGGGTTCATTAAGGAGGAGGAGCGGCCGCTGCCTGAGAACGAGTTCCAGCGGCAGGTCTGGCTCCTGTTCGAGTACCCGGAGAGCTCTGGACCCGCCAGGGGGATCGCCATCGTCTCTGTTCTGGTCATCCTCATCTCCATCGTGATTTTCTGCTTAGAGACTTTACCTGAGTTCAGAGAAGAACCCAGATCGTATGGCGACCAGCTCGCGCTGAATGGAACCACGCGCGCAAAGAAGCCAAACCCGTTCACAGACCCGTTCTTCATCGTGGAGACGCTCTGCATCATCTGGTTCTCCTTCGAGCTGCTGGTCCGGTTCCTGGCCTCCCCCAGTAAGCCTGCGTTCTTTAAGAACATCATGAACACTATTGACATCGTGGCCATCATGCCCTACTTCATCACCCTGGGTCTGGAGCTCGCGGAGCACCAGGGGAACGGACAGCCGGCCATGTCTCTGGCCATCCTCAGGGTCATCCGCCTGGTTCGGGTGTTCCGGATCTTTAAGCTCTCCAGACACTCAAAGGGTCTGCAGATCCTTGGGAAGACCCTGCAGGCCAGCATGAGGGAGCTGGGACTGCTCATCTTCTTCCTCTTCATCGGGGTCATCCTCTTCTCCAGCGCGGTGTACTTTGCGGAGACGGACGACCCGGAGTCAACCTTCAGTAGCATCCCGGACGCGTTCTGGTGGGCCGTGGTTTCCATGACAACGGTGGGTTACGGGGACATGTGTCCGGTCACCATCGGCGGTAAGATTGTGGGCTCTCTGTGCGCCATCGCCGGGGTGTTAACCATCGCGCTCCCGGTGCCCGTCATTGTCTCCAACTTTAACTACTTCTACCACCGAGAGACCGAGCACGAGGAGCAGTTCCAGTATACGCACGTCACCTGCGGCCAGCAGCAGCCGTCGTTTGGGGAGTTCAAGAACAGCGACAGCAAACTAAGTCTGTCCAAGTCTGAGTACCTGGGCAGCGAGGACGCGGACTCGATCAAGTACACCAACTGCAGCCCGCACAAAGCCTACACCGGGAAGCTCACCGATGTCTGATTGAACCATGAATTACGCGTCAGTGGCGCGCGCTGAAGGGATCTCTCAGTGCCACATCTCGCGCTCTTGCTTTGAGCTCCTTATTTCTGCCATAAAAGGGATTCATTTCAGTCACCATTGAGGATGGATTATCAGACAAATCACCTTTTATTGACCTGAAACTGTCTTCCATTACGCGCGCGTCATGAGCAGGGGAGAGCTTCGGAATGATCAGCCTGTAGCCAGCTGTAGCACTTTAATATTATAATTATTAATGCTTCTCTTAGTAAATGCGTAATTTATTGCCCTAATAATGCAGGTTCAAAGTTTACATTTGCTTTTTCTGAGACACAACACAGGACCAATTACATCTAAATTTACACTCTGAGGCAGGAGGCACATGGAGGCTGTTTTTGTTATGGTCCCACACACTCTCTCTCTCTCTCTCTCTCTCCCCCTCACAAATACACACATAAACACACACACACACACACACACACACACACACACACACACACACACACACACACACACACACACACACACACACACACACACACACACACACACACACACCTGTTATTTCCCTCATGTACTTTCCACTCAGGCTCAGAGGATGTGCAGCAGGCTGGATGGATCTTAAATGAAACCGCTTTGATGCCAGGTTTCATTTTAACCCCTCAGGCTGCTGCACACACACAGCCTGCAAGACACAAATCAGGGGCACGTTCTCCCCGTTTCTGACGTGCGGATTTAAACGTTCAGACTCCAGGAGGTTAAATTATTCACACCAGCCTGCCTGTAGAAATATTATGAAAACAGAGGCAGCGTTTCCCAAACCAAGAGCGCCCCCGTGTGGATGAACCGAGGCCCTGCATCTCAATCCATGTGATGCAGTTTCTATAGCAACCTTCCAGACTTTTCTGTATTGTCTGCCACAGGAGGGGAAAAAAGGAAGCTGGAGCTAGAGAAGAGGCCAGAAAACCACCATGTTGTGGGAGCCTCCATGTTGTTTGATTCAGTCTGACGCATCGTCTCTGTCTGTAAACAAAAAATCTGATCAGAAATATCAAATGTGATGAATTTACAGGCAGGTGTTTGACCTGTTGTCCATGCACCTTAGTCCCACAGAGAAGATCATGCATTTGAATGCTCCAAACTTGACTGCCGCTAATTATGCTCTAATTATCTTTCACTTTTGTCTCACAGTGTTTCTGAAAAATAAGAAAATGCTCATTTTTAAGTTCTTAGAGACCAAACTGTGGGGTTGAAATTGTAGATTATACCAATCAGGAAAACTCCTGAAATGACTCAGTTAAAGAAAGAAAGGAAATCCTGCCAGTATGTAGTGGAACAAATATATTGTGGATGTTCTGGAGCTCATATGAAAACTGATACAGACTACTATTTGAGGAAAAAAGGCAAAACATATCAGCTGATATTCAGTTATGCATTGACACATATTTCAGTCATGAAATTTATTATTTTGCCATGTTATTGTTGTCATCTGAATGATATTGACAGCTCTGCAATGATCTGAAAAATAGTAAATGATTGAAAAAGAACTAAACTTAGTACATCAGAGGCATGATGGGTTTTTATACAACAACAAAAAACAGATTGATATTTTAGAACATACCCAGATATCTAAAAATCCTAATCAGCTGTTTTGTCAGGGTGTATCTGCACAGTGAAAGCAGGTGAGCTGTTGTGTTTGAAGTCGCAATGATTAGTCATTAAAAGCACCTAACTCATCCAGAGTCCAGGGACGAGTCATCCAACCAAACCTCGTGGAAAAAAAGAAAGGAGGATTTAAGAAACTGAAGGAATAAAAGACAGTGAAGGCCTCACATTCATCATCCTGTTTGCTGGATTATAAACTGACAGACTGATGGAGTTAAACTGCTGAATCATCGACACAGACGGATGGATGCATGATGACAAATGGATTCACACCACTGCAGGCCTGAACACACAGAGAGGTGAGTTCAACCTGTCCATCAACATTCTTATCAATGTTCACACGAACTGTGTCGAGGTTTCTGTAGATTAGTGAGTGTTGTTCTCCTTTCAACCAAACAATCTTTATGCAAAACTGTTTCTAGGTTATTTTCTCTTCAGAAGCATCTTTTGTTTCTTCTTGTTGCTTGATTTCTAGGCCACACAGAGCTTCATTAACAAGTTGTTCCGAGTAGAAGTTATATACCTCAATGAATCCAGGTGCCATTGTGCATTTGGTACTTGTATTTCATGTTTGGACACATTTATCTTACTCTATACAGCATCACTTTGCAATATTTGATTGCAACTCAGTCATATAACACACATCATGTGTAAAGTGTTCTTTGTAATATTTTCTGTGCAACGAAGTAATCCAAAGGAAACATTCACAAGGAAAAGAACTGTACATTTTGTGCACATTATATAATAACAGTTATTATTTAAACTGTAATTTTCTTTTATCCATTTTTCCCCTTGCGTTTTTTCTCTTCTTATGAATCACTTATTATAGGATATACTCTTCTCTTTTTGTGAGCTGCAGTGTCGTTGAATTTCTTACCTGGGAGATCAATAAAGCTGACATCTTTTAATGAATTTCTCCAGAAATGGAAGAAATAGTTTGAGCCAAAGCTGCATTGAAGGATTAATGTCCACAAGGGGGCGGTAAAACAAGCTGAAGACAGAACATTTGCAGTGTTTCAGAGTTCATAAATCAAGTATCAAGTGTCTTTAAGCTCTGTTATTGGTCTCCATCTCCTCCTGAGTCAAATATCCTCCCTTCAGCTGCTCCGTGCTCCTCTTGATCATCGACTTCATTCTTCTCTTACGTTTACTGTTGCTTTTGGAGGATGATGAAATATTCTTAAATCTTCCCTGCAATGCAAAACATGTTTAATCTTTTTTTATTTAGTGTAATTGAACCAGTTTAAGACTCACTCTGCATCAATAAGACCATTAGTGTGTCAGTGGGAGGTTATTTTTAGACTCATGCTCATGTTATGTCTTGATAACCCCTTCTGAATACAATGACTTTAGAGCTGTTTCAATGTGAATGCATTGTGTTTTAATAATAAGGCCAGTACTTAGTGCAGCATTTTATGAAAAAAGCTAACATGCAAGGTAGCATCAAAACTACATCTAGACACAGGAAGTTGGTGAGCAACAGAGGGACAAGGGCAAATTAAGCTGCAGAGGTCACCTTTAGGTTCTCAACATTTCTGTGTTTATGATATAACAGATGAAATCACCTCTAAATAATTGCTCTACACTGTGGTCTTGAGGCTTTTTAGGCCTGGTGGTCTGCAGGCGTGACACAGTTTCCTGCTTATTCTGCTCAGTCATCCAGGAGTGCAGAAGAACTGAACCGGCTCTGTGGAAGACTGTTGTCTCAACAAGAACTTTATAAATAGTGAGGCCAAAATCATGTCAAAGGAGTGGAATTTACAAACCACCTCTCTCATCTTTAAATGAGAGCATATTTTAGCATTTTTGAATTCTGTTTATTAGTGATGCTTTGCTAAAAATAAAGAAAAGTGGATTTTATAAAAGCAGAAAGGGACTAAAACTGGGATAATACTTCATAATTTCAGCATGTTCCCAAATCGCTGCTCTCACTCTGTAAAACACGCTTTGTTAAACTTCATTTACAACATGAGATCTGCATTATATCCTTCTGCTGTTGTCTGAAGTGCATTGTTTCAACCTGTTAATGCTGCTGACAGGTTTGTTGTCCTGGTGTGTGTTTGTGCAGCAGTACAGCTGTGGGCCTGCAGGTGGCAGCAGCTGCTGCAGAAACTCTGCTCTGTGAGGAGACACTACAGCTGGATCACAGTTCAGTCTGCTGCTTCAGACACACAGGAAATGCATGCACAGTTTGAGGTTGCATTTGTGGTCTGCATTTCTTTCAGGAGCTGATTTCTTGTATTTCCTTGTGATTCAGTGGATTCTTATGAGTATATGTTTTGGTCCGGCTTGTTAAGATTGATGTGAAAGCGGTCTGTTGAACTCTGGTTTGAACTCTCTTGGACTTGTTTCAAACAGGCTCTGTTTGTGGTTTGGAAACATGCAGAGAATCTTATTTGACTCAAGAGATTTGGTTTGAGCTGTAACAGTGGGATAATGAACTTTTGATTCTTGGGTACAGTAAAGATGTTTCTGTATGAGGGATCTTAGTGGCCAACATGATGGTCACAAAGATCTGCACGTGAGATGATCAGAAAGTGAAAGGGTGCTCAGACTCATTCTCTTTAGTTTCCCCATGGATATGCAATTTAAAAAAAAGTCTTCATCCAGATTGCAATCTTATCTTTATTAGAATACAGTTCTGATTTCAGGAAACCTAAAGTGAGACTAAGACAGCACGTTAAACTGCACTTCTTCATTTTGGTTTGCTTGGATTTTGGTTTGCTTGGATGTGTCTGTAAATAAACCCAAATTTATGGATTGGATCAACTCCAGGACTAAATAAAGAGGTGACCGTTTTATGACGTCTCTCTGTGGAGTCATGTGACTTTCAGAGAACAGGAAAAGTAATTTTCTGAAATGCATAACCCAAAAAGAAAGATAATCTGCCATTCACATTCACACCTTCTCTCTCTCAGAGTTCTGCGCTCCAGCGTCATGCTTCAGCTTTTATAACTTCCCTCACAGCAGCTGCTCAGAGTCTCACTAACGACGACTGACACAGGTGATTACATTTACCTCGTTAAGCTTCTCTCAGGGCACCACTTTGTATCTCACTGTATTCACCTACCTGTGTACACTCAGGTACCAGTTTAAGAGTCCTGTGATAAATCCTTCCCTCTCATGGAGGCTGTTGTTTAAAGCGTTTAGATACCGGGACTCAAGAGATTATTCTGGAGGATGTAGCTCCTATAAACTCTGGAAAAATCCAAAGGTAGCCATGAATGTAAATGGTTCATGCAGATAAGAAGGTTTTTGAAGTAGTTCACCTGTTGGTGCTGTTCAACCAGTAGTAGGGACAAAATGATACACTCATCTCACGATCCCAAACGATACGATATGATGTGATACATTGTGATACGACACGACACAATACATTACAATGCGATACAAAACGATACGATAAGATGTGATACAATACAACACGACACGAAACATTACTATACCATACAGTACAATACAATATGACAAGACATGACACGATATGATGTGATAGGACGATACGAAGTGACACGACACAACACAACACAATACGGCATGACACAATAGGATACGACATGACACGATACAACACGACATAATACGATACGACACAATAAGATACGACACGACATGACATATGATACGATAGGATGTGACACAACACAACACATCACGACACAATAGGATACGACACAACATGACATAATACAACACGACACAATAAGATACGACACAACACGATCCAACATGTTATGGTACAGAACAGTATCACTCACAATAATGGTTTCACAATATGCTTTAAAGCCGCTGTGAGGAACTTTTGTTTTGTATCGATTCTGGCGCCCCCTTGTGGACAAAGTGATACCTCTTATCTCTTGTCCTATACATGCAAAAGTAGTGTTTTCAACAAAGACCCCGTCCTGTTGTCTTTTAACTTTATCAACTGTTGTCAACTTTATCAGGCAATGTGATTATTTTTCATGAAACATTAAAATAAAGGCTGTTTCTGAAGCGAGATGTCCATCATCTGGTCTGGCACCTACCCCCTCAGGGCGGTTTCAGGCATTAAAAATGACAACAGAGAAGGTGTCAGTGTTGTTGCTGATGGTCTTGTTTGCTATTGAAGGTCATAAAGAGGCATCGGTATCATTTTCAGACTGTTTCTCAGCCAGTTCAAAACTCCTCACAGGGCCTTTAATCAAGATTTCTTTACACTGTTTTAGTTACAAAGTTTATTTTCAAGCCTTAGGCTGTTTTCGAAACCGCCTACTATACTAGCAGTACGTACTGATTTGGCCAAAATTCAGTATGTAGTAAGTAGTATGGAAAAAAAAAAATCTGCAGTATACCAAAACTCCCCGGATGTCTACTGATTTTGGAAAATTTCACAGTATGCATCGAACCAGTCTGCCTCGCATACTGTTTCCCACAATGCACAGCGCTCGTTCTGCTTTTTCTTTTTCCATCTTTTTTGACAGGAGGAAATCCGTTTTTTGGGTTCTGTGAAAGTTATCAAATTACATATAAACCACTTCTTAACTTTCTAAATCATAAGTGGATGCTAAAGAAGCAGTTTCTCTATCAGCTTCACCGTTGTTTACTTCCGCTTTTAAAAAATTGAAATCCAGTGACGTCTGACCCAGCGTACTGCAACACAGATCGAACAGAACAGTCATACTACATACTAAATTCAAACGCAGTATGTAGTAGGCAGTACTTACTGCCTGCTACAGTAGTAAGTAGCATGTAGCAGGCCATTTCGAAAACAGCCTTAGAGAAGAGATTGCATCTAACAGGAGAAGTCAAAGGCAGATAGCTCCCTCTGCTGTTTGAAAATGGTACCTATATGATTATTTAATCCTCACCAATTTCCAACATATCTTATTTGTACTGATTTTTAACTGTTTAGCCCCTCCTGTCTAGTATAGGTAACAATAGAGGTTTAAGTATCTATCATCCAATGTAATATTAGTTGGATTTCTGTCTGTCTAATGTTGGCATTTTCACAGCTGGAGTGCTTGACCTCTGATCCAATATGACTGTTTCAAATACAAAGAAATGAAGAACTTGACACCCAATGATGGATTTTTTTCTCAGACTTGAGGCCATGGTAATTCTAAGTGCCACGTTTCAAGTCTTCTGGTAAAAACACCTTTAATGAATATCAAGGTAATCTGATGATGTTACTCCCAAAGCTTTCCAACTCATCCTCCTGGTCTTTGTATATCTAACCATCCAACTGGACCTCCTCCTCTCAGAACATGAGGGCAGGGTGTATCCGGAGGCCGGTTGGTTTAACTGGAAGACGATTGGTGTGGCTGGTGGCGGGTTGGCATAGCTGAAGGTTGGCTTGGCAGAGCTGGAGGCTGGTTGGTGTAGGACGGCTGGTGTAGCTGGGGGCCGGCTGGTGTAGCTGGAAGACGATTGTTGTAGCCGGCAGACAGCTGGTGTAGCTTGAGGCTGGTTGGTGCAGCCGCAGGATGGTCGGTGTCAGTCGAGGACCCAGAGAGTCAGCTGTTCTGTTAGTTAGTTAGTTTTTGTCCCCGCCTTCAGCACAATGTGAAGGTGATGTAGAGGAAACTAAAATCATGTTCGCATGGAGCACAGGCCTCTCCTCTTCCTCCTCCACCTCACATCCACCACGTTCAGTTACATAACACGGCAGCTCATGTCAGCCTGAGAGAGGAGGCATGACAGCTCCAACAGCATCATGCTAACTGACCGCGTCCCCTTGGGAGGCTTTTTGGTCCAAATCTCTTCCCGTGAAGTCACCCCGCCTCCCCCCTCCTCTCCTCCTGTCCTGCGTGTCCTCTCTGAACATATGCGGGCGGTGCAGGCAGAGGTAAACAGGTTTCCCCTTGGATGACACTGCTGCTGTTGACGGGGCAGAGTTACACTCTGACAGCTATTGTTAGCGTCTTTGTCAGCGCTGAGGGAATCTGTCCTGAAGCCTGGAGTGGCCTGCAGTGAGTTACACCAACCCCCCACCTAACATCCACCCAACCCACTCCTTTTTTCCACTTCATGGAAGACAAACAGGCAACGACCAGAACAGCAGAGTGGAGGTAAAGATGGAGGACTCTGCAGAGAGAGAAAGCGGCGTTGGCTGACGATATATTAGGTTGAAATCCTTGAATTTAGAGGAAGTCTGGAAATCAAAAATGGACTTCAAGTCTGCTGATGAGCTTTTAGCTGTGGTAAATCATTTTGGGTGTTTTCTCATCCTTTGATTGGTCGGTCAGTCAGAATGAAAATGGCCATTTAAACCAATGAGGAAATTAGTCATATTAGGACAACCCTAATGTCTAAAGCCTGAATCTAAACTGGGTTGCTTGAGCTCTTGGCCTCATGAATCCTTATTATCATAACCTCCATAAGACACATTCATTTTTGTTAATTCTGCAGTTTGCACTAAATAAGATCTGTCGATATTTACAGTATTGAAGTGTATTGTTTTCTTTGTGTTGTCCAGTTGTTTGTATCTGTCCATGTACGATGCCTCATTCATAAATAGTGGAGAAGGAGCTCTTATTGATTTACAGTTCAGTTCTATGAGATCAATAATCATTTTTAACCCCCTGTTCAAATCACAGCCTGTCGGTTCAGCTCCATGTGAGCGGCCCCCGTCGAGGTCAAAGGTCAGCGTTATTTAAAGACTCTGATGTCACTCTCACTGGATGAATTACAGTCACGAGACCTCGACCAACAACAACAGCTAACTGTCAGTGACAGCAGCTGCTGGGCTGCAGTCTCCATGGTGACAGGATCACAACAGCCAGACACTTACACATCTACACACTCTGAATCCGCTGAAGTAGTAGTAGTAGAAGAAGAAGAAGAAGCTGTGTGTGTGTGTGCTAACACAGTTATTGTGATTCAGGAACACGAGTTTACTCTTTAGGTTATCAAAGTTTAATGCAGTGAGGATGGGAAATGGCCGAGTTCTATTTTTTAGCACACATACGCCGTTTATTAAATATGTATTAAGACCCTTTCATAGGGAGAGAGAATACTTCGATGTGATTGGCTGAAAAGTTGGGATCAGAGTGAGATATCAGGGAATTGTATCTCATTGTGGACCTTATTGTTGTGATAGTAGGATGAGGTTCAGGCAGCAATTAGACCTGTCCCACTTTTATTATTGATAGAGGATTACTTTGTTTTTTTACACTCAAAAATGAAACTAAATAGGAGTTAAAAAATATTTATCATTGAAATCATCCAATCCAATCCGTTTTATTTATTTAAAGCACATTTAAAAAAACAATTAATTTTACCAAAGTGCTGCACAGTAAAGTAAAATAAGTTAAAACACTTTGAAAATAAAACACTGTAAAAAATGATAAAATAATACTAATTATTATAATTAAAAAAATACAACACTTTAGAAAATAATTAAAAACACAAAGCACTTTAAAAAAATAGTAAGTAGTAATAATAATGAACACAAAACACACAAGGCACTTAAAAAATAATTAAAAACACTGTAAAAAAATAAAATATAATAACAATAAAACACATAAGACACTATAAAAAATAACACTGTAAAAATTATAATAATAATTGAAGGGTTCATTTGCAAAAACAGTTAATTCACTTTTGAAAAATTAAAAAAATGTTTCAAAAACATATTTTTTCTAATACTAGCTTTAGGTATGACCAATCAACTGAGGTTGTGTGGCTTTGACTAAGTCAAAATGACTTTACTAATCAGAGATATCTTGAAAATGTAACTTCATTAAGAATCTATATCAGACAATTGACAATTTATAATTTTTTTTTGCAAATGAACTGTTCAATTAAGAATGCTGCACACCATCCACTTCATCATGCTATGCCTCAAACTATCAAAATGAGCCATATTCGAAAGACACCAGACACATTTTGATTCCTTGTGTTTGAAAGATAGGGTATTTAAATATTCAAACCCAGTGCTCACTGCTCACAGCAATCCTTAAAAGAAGGTCATTCAGATTAACAACACTTTGTTGAAACAGCTAAATGTAAGAAGACTGCCCTGAGACAAAGATCGTGATCAGGCTGATGGTGTAAACCTTTAATTATCCATTCAGTAAAGAACAGCAGGTGGTGTGAACAAGTGACTGGGAGGGATAGAAACATGGCAGCAGCAAAACAAAAGTATAGTCTCTGCCTGAAACCAAACTTAGAGATTTTAAAATCGCCTTTAGTCCTAAAGAAATGACTGTCATTATTTTGAATTACTTCACAGCTGGTTGTGGATCCATATATCAAGTAGTTGGTGTAGAGTACAGCAGTCAGTTTGAAATATCTTATAAGTTTAACACAGAAGTAAATAAAAATGAATCCCCCCTTTTTCTTTACTTTCTTTCCTCTCTCCTCTTACTTCCTCTTCCTGGAGATCTGTCTATTTTAAGCGGATACTACTCCGTAAATGTTCAGCCATGCTTTAAAAAGCCAGCTGATAGTACCTGGATCGGCTGCAGTGAAGTGAAGCTCGACAAACAGCAGAGAGCACTTTTTCTCTGGAATATTTTACAAACCGCCGTGCAGCTCACAGCCGCTCTGACGGCTCCTGCTTCTGGTCCAGATCACCGTCTGCTCACCTGTCTGGATGCAGCTCGTCTCCTGTTGTCTGGAGGTTTTTTGTTATGCAGTCTGTGTCTGCAGAAGGCTTCCCACCAGTGTTTCAAAAACAGGAATTAAAGTGGGTCAGTGAAGAGAATGAACCTCCTGAGGACCCTGGGGGTTTCATCTCAGCGGGCCTCAGCTGGTAGCAGCACAGAGTGTCACAGGTAAACAGGGATTACTAGTGTTTTGGTACTTTCTTACGTTATATAATACCTTCTTCTAGGATATTAATACACAAAGGGATCTAACAAAGGACTTCTTGTTCAGTTGACAGGCTGTACAATGATTTCTGCCTCCAAACACAGCGAAAATCAACCATTGTTTTAGTTTATTGATGGTGTTACGTGTTGGTTTGTCTGCAGGATTCAAAGTAAAAGCAAGATAACGTCATTTCCAATTAAATACTAACTTGTTCTTACCACCATATTTAGTATTTTAAGGGTAATAACATACAACATTTGCCAACTGAATGCATAAATGACAAATTCAAAGATACATTTTTTAATAAATGTCTCCACATGACATTTCCCGAGGTCTGCAGGATAGATTGGAGCCCCTTTCAGGATTTCATATTTTCAGACACAAATGCAAGACTCTTTTTTTTATTCTCTATATTCCTCCAGGTCGAACTGCCCCCCCTCTCATGTGGTCGATGTTGTCTGTCAGTGTCATTAGCTCAGTCTCTGTGCATACCAACAGCTCGCTGCTCTCTGTTCACTCAGTCAGGACAGAGTGAACAGGAGGTGATGGCTGCTGGTTTGTCCCGTCCTTGGCTCTGCTTCCTCAGCATGTGACTGTAGTGATGGAGATGGCCCGGAGTGTGTGTGTATGTGTGTGTGTGTGTGTGTGTGTGTGTGTGTGTGTGTGTGTGTGTGTGTGTGTGTGTGTGTGTGTGTGTGGAGTAGTACTGCGAGTGCATGTGTGTGGGCGAGGGAGAGAGTGGGATAGGAAAAAAGAAGAATATATAGATGTGAGTGTGCAGTCCTTCACGATGACATGTTCTCAGTTCGTGCTCGTGTGTAACCTGCTGCCACAATTTCCAGATTGCAGAGTCTCAGAGTCCTTCACTTTATCATGCAGGAATAATGATGCAAGAGAGTTGAAGTTGGATCATGTGACCTGTAAGGGTCTTACATATTGCAGGTTCAAGGTGGGATATAAATACTCTGTAACACACTGGGGTATAATAATGGGGCAGAGTCGTACTTGAGCTGATTCGCTTTTGGAGGTAGTAACAGAGGAGTAACAGGAGGAAGACGATGACAGTGTTTAGAGTGAGGGCCTGCAGGGCTGGAAAGCACTGTGTGTGAGTGTGCATGTCTGAGTGTATACAGAGTTACTTCTGTGTGTATACATCATAGACAGTATAAATAATGGACGTAGTATCCGTGATGTCACCCATCTCTGAAGTGCTGTTTTTGAAGCCAGTCGGCGGCGGCAGCCATGTTGGAAATGCTGAAGTCAACCTAACATCTGTTGGGCGGGCTTTGAGCCTCCTAGCCAACAGCTACAGTGTCCCACCTGTCAATCAAGTCAGCTGTGCCTCTCATAATTTAAAACTCATAATTTTAATATCTTTGAAATTGCTGAGTTATAAAAAAATTCACCCCTGTACAGTGTGTGCCGATCAAGAAATGAGCGATCCAGGCTACACTTGTTTTTTGAACCAGGCTGTGAACATGTTTATTTCTGCTGTAAAGATCAGCTCTTTAGAATTTGCGTGGTTTCTTCAGCCTCAAGCGGACACTCAATGAACTGCAGTGTTTAACACTTCCGCATTGGCTTCAATTCTTGCGATGCCGCTTGGTATGCATGCCATGCCTCTTGGACTTCTGCAACACCATAACACAATGTGAAATCACACACTGACATGGAAACTACACCACTGCTGAATTCAATATATACAAAGGTGTAGTTATGGTGGTCAATATAAGGATTCATTCGGTAAAGAAAAACACATTTTTAACAAAAGCTTTTCATAATGACCACAAACAGAAGGGCGTTAAGTTTCATATCTTCACTAAAATGTGAAGGACAGTTGAAGACTGAATGAATAGATTGAACCAGCAGCTTTTGAAAAAATGAATATACTTTTTGGACTTTTACACCTTTATTAGAGAGGAGAGGAAAGTGGATAGAGCTGGAAACCAGGAGGAGGAGTGGTAGACTGACATGCTTGAAAGGGGCTGCAGGCTGGAATCAAACCTGGGCTGCCCACTACCTTTTAATATTTAGTGAGTGACCTGTTTAGGCTTCAAGTATTCATGCTGAGAGAAAATAAAGAATTCATGTGATGTTCTATTGAGACAGGGTTGGGCTAGATGGATTACTTGAACAAAATATTTTCCTAGAAGATTGCACTTCAGTGTGTACATTAAAAAACATTCACATATTACATCTTCCATTCACATTATGCTACTTACATAACCACTCATTTTCACCCGTAAAGTTATGTTTCCTAAAGTCAAAGACTTAACTCTGGTTGTTCCAATAAAAGGTTTTTCTGTTACACTAGTACTCTCCGATAGTCATAGAACTCATCTTAAGAGACCACAGTCCAACTAATTCTTTAGTTCTGGTATTATTTTGTGCAACTTCTCTGACAGTAGAAGTCTGTCTGTTAACTCACTTCTAATGTTTTAAAATGTAATTCTGTGTTCATTGTTTTTGCAACAAACAATTGAACACATTGTTTCTGATTGATTCATAGACCCTAAGTGAAGCTGTCTTTAATTGCTCACCTTAATCTTGACCAGTTTTCTCTAAATTACCTTTGAGTTTGTCACATTTTCTCTTGGACTCTCAAAATCAGGAGCCTGGATTTTCTCTGTAAATGTAAAGAAATTATTCTGCTGCCATAGACTTTCTTTTTTAATTAATTCTTTCCTTTTTGTTTTCCAGGTGATGAACCATGAGCCACACCTCCACCTCCCCACTTTCCGCCAAACCAAAAGAGTCCATCACTGCTTCCTCCACCCCTCCTCTACTTCTTCTTCTCCACCCTTCCACTGATGAAGGTGAAAAAACAGAAAAACTCTGACACTCATAGGAAATCACGCAGCTATGAGACGCCTTTCCATTAAAGAGGACATCCCGACTGATTTTTTTGCACAGTGCAAAGCTCCAGTCGGACTCTGAGGTACGACAAACGTTACTTGAATCATCTGTTAAACATATTTGCAACACGTCTGCTGGCTAACGGAGTCCTCCATGTACTCATGAGTAGATGTTTTTTGGGAGATTCCTCCTCGTGCTGTAGAGAAAAGATCCTGTGAGTCCTGTCTGTACGTTGCATATCATATTCAAACCAAAACATATTACTGCATGCTTGGAAAGTAGAGCATGTAAACAGAAGATATTGACTTTTATGTTGACGGCTCAAACCCAGCAACGCTAATCTGCAACATGGGAACAATAACAACAACAACAGCTCATCCATTCTGAGTTTATCACAGTAATTCTGTTAATCTGGTGGTGTTGGTTTCTGAATCTCTATTTTTTAAAGTCATACTGTATATGTTTTATATGGAGAGGATTTAATTCACCTCTTGAATTATTTTGTAGATTTTTAACATTTTTTGCTAATGTGTTTGATTTTTTTCCAATGTTCTTTTGTTTTGTTTTTTTATTTTCTGCCTTGGTAAAAACAAAGCAGCTCCAGCGGGCAGCTCTGATGAAAATGTCTGCCTGCCAAAAAACACTTTGAAGAAGAGAGAACCCGCCCTTCTGAGGAGAATGTCTGAGTGGAGGATTTACAGTTGAATTGCATTTATCGCAGACATTTTCACATCTGACTTTTTTTTTTTTTTTTTTCTGATGATTTTGAATGTTTCTGATTGTGTTATGGTTTTGATCAAAATGCTGTATATCTGTTGAAACATCTACCTCAGTGTCCGCTCATTTTACGACAGAAGCTTTAACACCTGAATGGCGTCGGTGTCACTCCATTACCTGAACACTGTCATCACACCTGGGTGGAAAAGTCTCGAATTATCTGGTGCAATCTAAGAAACCCAAACATTTAAACTGCCATAAAATAAATGAGAGAAGACTGAAAACATGCTTTAGAGTACAGAAAACCATACAAATTATAGATGTATATTTATGAAGCCAATATTGGCTTTCTAATAATAATAATAATAATCCAACTGATAACAGCACATAACGTCGAGCCTGACATAATTAATTTGCACATTTTAATAATTTATGTACGAAATTGTAAAAAGGTGATTGTGGTTGAGTGACTGTCTATGAGTATTTGTTTATTTAAGGGCAATAATGTGCTACAGAGATTTTCAACTATTTAATAAAGGGAGCCTGTCTTAAAGATGAACTGCTAAATCCAATGCCGAGGTCAGACTACAAAGTCTTTCAGTCTGTTGGGTGGGTCACTGACAGATTGGATGATCACAGCGCCATTAATTCATGCCGTGACTTGACCTTCAGACATAACAGATAACATGGTGGTACCTGATGGATTAATACGACTGATTAGATCGGTTGTGGTCGTTCCAGCACCAACTTTATCATTCTTCTTTCAATTTGCCATTTTGTTTGTTTACGCTCATGACTTTGAGGGCTCTGAGCTCTCATTGGTCAATGTCACAGACATGACAATTACATCACAGATGGCAGAAAGAAAAATCAAACAAGTGGGTCAAGAAATCAGATATCTTTCACCTTGGGCTGTGGTCCTCCTTATAATATGTAGTCTGACCTCGGCATAAGAATATTTATAATTTCCTGAGGTTATAATTCTGAATTTTTGTATCACCCATCGGTCTAAAATTCAGTCTTTGGAGAGAAGTTTGATACCTGGACTAGTCTGACATTGGAAGAATCTGAAAACTATTAAAAATGAAGGATATTTCTCTGTGTGAACAGTACAAGTTTAAGTCCTAGATGTGTTTAGCCTAGCTGAGCACAAAGGCTGGAAAAAGAGAAGAAGTGTTAGACTAACAATGACTTCCAACAACTCCAAGCTCGCTTAACTAGCATCATATTAAGATCAACTAGTGCTGTAGCTAACTGATTATGAAAAGAGCAGCTTTAGCCCTCCAAGACCTAGACAGCCAGCGGCTGCAACTTGTTCTTAAATGATTGATAACTTTTGAACCACTAATCCTATCAACAAGCTTTAAAAACTCAGTTACAGCAGACATTCTCAGCTTCACATTGATACCACATTGTCTCATTCAGCATATTCAAAATAAATTCAGGATAGTCTGGCGTCCCCAGAAATGGTCTAGGTCTTTAAGGGATACGAATGATAGTCAAAATAAATACTCCAAACTTTAGATGTTTGAAAACAGCCCTGACGTGACCAGCATCACAAAGATGAAAGGGCCTGTTCATTGCTGTTTGTGGTTTTAATATTATGGTAGTTGTTTTAAGCTAACCAGCATTAAGACAACTTTAGCTTAGATTAGCTAAAGGATTGTTAGCATGGATAGACTGATAGCCTATCTAGAATAATTATCAATCTTTTGATCATGTTAAGCTATCTGATTAAGTCTTACTGGTGGTACTATTTTTCAATAGTTAGCCGCCTAACTTCATGATGTGGCTGCCTGTTTTTAGCCCCGTCTCAATGCTAGCCACAAGCGCCTTGGCTTTATGATTCCTACAACTTCTAGAGTAAGAAAGCACATTTGGAGTTGTTGGATTTTGGATGGAGCTCAACCAGCAGACTCTCTGATAGGCTAAACACATCCTGGACTGATCTTTGTGGAGATGTTTGAAATTATTCAATATCTTTGTCCTCATCTAAGTCTAAACATGACAGATAAAAATGTGTCCCCAACTGTTCCCAAAATGTTTAACTAACTTATTATCCTCATCATCACTAAACATCGGGACTAGACTGTGAAACTTCCTCTTCGTCAAACCTCTAACATCAGCTCTGCAGTCTGGTCTCGTTGTATTTCTGCTTGGCTTAGACATAAAAACAGCCGGGGGTGATTTCTGTCTGACAGAGTTACTGATGAGCTGTGACGAGGCATTAAGTTGTGATGATTAATGTATTCTGCAAACTGTGCAACAATAATAATACAGTGAATCGCTTGTGAGTGCAGCAATGTCGTATGACTATGACTACAGTCAGCCTGGTCAGATTTCCACTCAGTTAAGCATCACTTCAAATTCACCACATGTAACGTCCATCGGAGGACATTTTCATGCTTCATTATCGACTGCAGAGTTCAGTTCAGGTTCGTCCCTAAATTGTCTCATTTCATGCAAAATAAGAGAAAGCAATAGTGTGAGTGATTTCTGTTCTCTGGGAACTTCAGTGTGGAGGCATTTTGATTTCATTTTCTTATTTCCAATTATTGTTGCCATGATTATTTTGACAATCTTCAATTGTGATCTATTTTTGATAAAATAAATCTTTGATTCTGATCAGTTTGAATCTCCATGTGTTCAATGACTGCACATGCAGATGTGTCATTTTCTATTTTCGTGTTTTATACGTGCCATGGACATTTCAACAGGATGGTGAGGCTGGATTCAAACCATGCGTCTGTTGTGTGTGTAAGTGTGTTGTTGGGATAGACTGCCATCATCAACATGTTATCACATTCATTCCCCCTTTGGTGCATCTGGAAATGGACAGGAACAGACACATCTTTAAAGTCCCATTGGATTTAATTTCTTGACTGGTTCTGGAAATTGCAACATCTGCTTGGTTCTCCATCATATTATCATTGTTTGAATTTAAGCAACATAAAAACTTACCTCTACCAAAGGCTTTGCATATTCTGAAATCTATTGGTCACTTCCAGATACTTAATATCATCAGACTGTAGATGATGGATTTGGAAAATGACAAAAAAAAAAAAAATGGATAGAAGTCATTTATTGCTAAGTGTCTACATAAAAAGTTGGTTGTTGCTCCAACAGGTGATGGCCTATTGATTCATAGATTTACAAACCCATAACTACTGCAGATCTCATTCATTCTATTTAGAAATGGTGTTGCCCTATCTGTCAACCACAATGTCGACATAGATAAGTTGGTCAGGACCCTGGAGATGTAACATTTTTGGAACATTATCATCATCTTTATCCCCTGTATAACCATGACTTGTTGAATTGTTCTGATATAGATCCCCATGTGACAACTCGTGACCACAAATACTTCTGAAAAGTCATTTAAGCAAGATCTATTCCATGTTCAGACCAAAAGGGAAGCAAATGTTTGCCTTTGGGTTCCACCTTGTTGGTCGAAATCACAAATGGATGTTTCAAACTGGCTTACAACCACTTAAAGTAAAACAAAATGTAGTGACAAGTCTGTCTGCAAGACTTTTTTTCCTCCAAAATTGAGTGTTGATTGGACAGGAAATTTGAGCCTTACTTTTGGTCTGAATATCCCAAAGCCAAAACTAGAACAATATCTGGTACTTAGGTCTCCATTGTGAATTCCACCTTCTGAAACCAAATCAAAAGCTTTGAATTCCTCTGTCAAACAAAAACACATTATCAATCATATCCATAAAAACATCAAGAAGACAAGAAGAAGTTGGGAGGTAAATGCTAAGTAGTGATGTGAAATTCTTTGTAGGTTAAGCTGTGTTTGAACTGTAGATAGAGAAAAAGCAGAGTCCCTTAGTAACATTCAGTCACCACAGTGAATCACCAATGAGCAATAATGCATGAGTAGTAGAGTATCATCAGCGGAGGTGAGTTGTCAGGTTGTTCCTATCTGTGCAGAAGAAGTTAATAGTGCCTTAATCATAACGTCATTCTGTTAATACTCTGTCAAATGCATCTGAAGTACCATAGAAGAAGAAAATGTGTATTTATATTAGCTCTGTAGGGATGCAATTGACTGGTTGCACATAGAAATAATGTATTGTTAAAAATGTATTGAATGTACAGTAAGTAGTCTTCCTGGTTGGTGTTTTGAGAGGAGCTAACATTTTTGAAAAGTGTCATCTTAATTTATTTTCATGTAATTTTCCTCTGTTTTTCTTTGGCAGCTCAGGAGAGTAAAATTAAAGACTGTGATCCTTCACTTCATGATATATAGTTTTTATTACATTTTGGTGGTGGTCCAGGTGTTTCTAATTACCCATAAAATGTTGGGAACAAAAAAATTAACTAAGCAAGATTTAATTTGAATGAAAATCTTGTAGATATACTGAAATCAGATGAGGTGTAACTGATTTATGTGCAATTATATATAAAAGAGAATACATGCAAGTGTCTTATTTTTTTACAGACACATTTATTTTAAGCGCCTGGAAAAAAATACAAACACAAAAGTTGCAAGTGGCTTTCAATGTAACATTTTGTGTTTAAAATACTGTACTTAGTATAAAACTATGTGTTTTTAATTAACTGATGATTTATCAGTATTTAGAGAAACAAAAAACTAAAAATAAGGATAGGCCCATAAAAAAAACCTTGAGGAGAAAAAAAATAATTATGTGCAATATTTCTATTTTAAAATGTTAAACACAAAACCTTGATCAAAACATTTAACATTTTTATTATTGTGCCAAATTAAAAAATAATACTTACAGAATAAGTATAATGAAATAAGATTCTGCTTAAAAATAATGTTCAAAATAAAAAATGAAATATGTTCCATTCCAAATTTGAACATTCTTGAACGAATTAAATGTTGTGAGATTTTTAACATTTAATTTGATGGTGTGAAAGGCTGTGATTGTTTGCTTACATAACTGCTTTTCTATCAAACAAACTGTTAAAAATCGCCAATATAAAAAAGGAAGGAATAATTTCTTCTAATTAATATTTTGTTCAATCTTTTTCATCTGCGTTTGAGACACATCGTAAACATCAGGTAAAAACAGAAACAGCCATCTCTTTACTTTTCACAGAGCTGTTTAAATTCAGAGGAGAGAAACAAAACTGAGATAAATGATAGGAAGGAAAAAATAACCATCACAGGCTCTTACCGGCATGGGTGTATTAACTGCAATCTGTCTCCATGTATTTGAGGTCAGTCGTGTTTCCATTCACTGAACTGTGTGTTTGTCTCACTGTGATTTCCTGCTTCTGCACTGAGTCCTGCAAACAGCTGATACAACCGAAACAAAAGAGGCTTCTCTGCAAAACCTCGACCTGTGTCCTCAGTGTTTTAAAAATCTCAAATGATATTTTATTTTTGTTAACTTGAGTGTCCGTGTATTTCACTGTCTGACAGGTATAAAGTCAAAGAACAGAAAAAAAGAGAACAAGTCTTTCATAATGTAATATATATGTATGGCTTGGGATCGTACATACTGTATATGCACAACAGAGTCATTCTGATAGTTGTGACTGAGTTAAATGTGGCCTTTAATTTCTCTTAATGTACTGCAATGTTGTAAATTATTTGTATAATATTACATAATGTATATTAAAGTTGACAAGGCTTTATGTTTCTACAAGTTATGTTTAATAAAATAAATGAACTGTGCTGAACTGTGTAACATGTCTCACTTTTTATACGTTGTTAAGGGGTTATTTTTAAACAACTTTTTTTTGTACAAACAATTTGGAATTGCTACACTAAGATTAGACCATAAGCGTTAATTTTTTTTTTTAACTATGCTTTAAAAATTGACATTTTATCATGAGTGTTATTAGGGATGTCTGGGCTTTTGGAGACAGCCTCTAGTGGACACTTGAGGAACTGCAGTTTTAAGCACTTCTACATTGGCTTTATTTTTCAACACTGAAGGCAGCTGCTTGATTTTAAATAAGTTGCAGCCTTTTACAACAGACAGCTTTTGTCTCTATATCACATTTCTTGATATGTTATAACTCTAGGAGAATGATTTTCTTAACATATTCTGATTATATTGACCAACAAAATCAGGCATATTTAGGGGTGCAGAATGGACTGACAAGTGGGTGTATTGTAGCTGTTAGACAGGACAGGTTATGAGCCTTTTTATGCCTTCCCAGATCATGGAAACCCCCTGTTCTGTGTATTACACCAACACATTTTCTCAATGGAGTTTGGCAGTTTTGACGAGACCAATGTATCTTTGGTTTCTGGTTTCTGGAGCACTTCCAAAACTTTTCCTTCTTACATTTAGAGCCCAAATGTAAAAAGAAAATAATGCTCAAGTTTAAAATGACAGGTTTTCCACTCTACAAGTCCATTAAAGCAAGGGTTCTCACCTGTAAGGAGTCCCTGGCTCCAAAAGGTTTGAGAAAATTGTCCAAGGACCCCCTCATAATTGTAACACAGATTAGGCACATGCTTACTACCATTTGCACTCTTAGGTGCCCTTGGAATTTGTATTGTAAAACTTATCAATGTTAGTACTTCTACTTAAAACAGAGGGTCATTTCATTCCTTGTGGACTCAACATGACAGCATTTATACTTTTTAAGTAATTGATTTTAAAAACTTTCAGAAAATTAACAGTAGCAAGACTGACATATCCCTTTGAGCCACTAAATGGTATCATAACAATGGTGTATATGCTGTTTTGTAATGACACAGCACAATTGTATAATTTATTAGAAATGTATTCTAATTATTTCACAGACCCCCACGCTATGGTTTGCGGACCCCCAGGGGTCCTAGGACCCCACTTTGAGAACCACTGCATTAAAGTATTTTCCTCTAGTGTTTTGTGTTGTGTTGTAATGGGGGATTAGACGTGCCAGAAGTCCAAGTTAAGTTTCCTTGTGGGAACAAAGAGGCCGTATCATTTTCTGACTTCTTGACTCCTGTTTGCAGAGTCATGTAGATTGGACGATAAGCCTGCTTTGCTGCCACTCCAGCCGTCCCAGACCTCATTCAAAAGTAATGACTCTGAGCTGCAGGGAAACAGATCCATTACATAAGAAAGCTGCTCTGAGGGACTTAGCCGAGACAGCAAATGGAAAAACCACAACAGAAGTACTGAGACTGCTGAATCAGCAGTCAGGATGTTCTCTTCTGTCAGTCTGCCTTTCTTTCAAGCACAGCTGCTTGAGAGTTCAGGTAATGGAGGAAGTGGAATAAGTTTCGGTTGCCTGGATATCCCTCTTTAAAGCTACACCCTGCTGCTATTTCTTGGGGCCTGGTGAGCTCAAGGCTAGATATAATCCTTTCAACTTGAGCTGATTTATCCACCTACCTTGAAGTGCTGTTCCAAGTCAAACCACCTGTCCTGTTTTGACATAAATGAGCCATATTTTTATTCCAAACTTCCTGTGGATGTCTGCAAAGTCACTAAAAGAAACCAAAAGTAGCTGCTTGTATTCATAAATCTTATAACTTTAGGTCAGGGTTGGAACATACATCTAAAGATAGTTTTTATGTTTGTTGATGTCATTTTTAGCGTACCTGTCATATGATACAGCAGCCACATAGAACTTCCTGGCACCTTGCAACACTAATGATAACCTTCAAACCTAAAGATACTGCCACCTTGGATTACCATCAACCACTTCAATGACTAACAAGCAAACTGTCAATCATTTAGCAACACCATAGAAGCTACTTTATTAGATACCGCTTGCTAGTGACCACACAACCACTTAGGACATAAATGAGGCTCCAGAACTCAGTACTCAGGAATATAGTTGGATATTTTGATAACCACATCAGGAGTTAAGTATCGCAGTCATATTTGTCCAAAAATTTGAGGCCAGCTAGTAACTTGTTAGCCCAGACAGCAAAAAAGGGCAAACCATTGTAGTAGGAAACACAAATTATGCAGCTTTATAGTGTTTCAACGTCCAACTAACTTTTGCAGGGAGTACACATTTGAGTCTCTGCTGGTTTCAATGCATCAAACAACCACAAAAACTTTCTGGCACATACTCCCTGATTAAACAACAAATCTTACCTTCTACATTTTGGTTCTCACATCCTTGATTTATAGCGCCTATCGTTAACTGGAGCTGATCCAAGCTACCACTGGGCACAAGTTCAACCTTGACTGGTCACCGTTTACATCCACTGACATTTTAAACACACCAATTAACCTAATTGGCATGTCTCTGGACTGTGACAGGAAGCTGAAGTACCTGAAGGGAACCCATGCATGATTGAGAAAAACATGCCAACTCCACACAGACAGGCCGAGGATTCAAACCAGGGAACCTTCTTACAGTGAGACAACAGATATGACCTATTCTCAGCTGTGCAGACTCAGTTTATGGATTAAACATATGAGATATAATGTGTCCATCAGCAGATTTAAGGAGTGATGGTAAGTGGTTTCCCATCTTTGGACAGAGCTAGGCTGATTGTTTACCTCTTTATGCTAGGCTACTGGCTTTATGTTTAATGTATATTGTGGGAGAGGTATTGATCTCACTCAGCTCTTCGATAGAGAATAATACACTCACTTCCCGAAATGTAAACCATTATTAAGAGATACATCATTCTAGTTTTGTTCTTTCCTTGGTGTGAAGCTCTGTTTGTGCGCTCCCTCATTAACATAACTTTTTGACTGCTGCAACATTTGATCAGCAGCCGTCTGATGAACTGAACGGTTGGCTGAGAGACGAGATCACATCGCCTTTGTGCTCCTGAAACACGGCTCCGCTCCGCATGAATTATTGATCGGTCCGAGGTGGTTTCACTTCTCCCCGTCCCGTGAGGCGAGCCGTAACAGGAAGCAGGAGCACAGAGGGTCTGAGTGGAGCAATCTGTGTGTTTATGAGTTCTGTATGTGACTGTCCTCCTCATGACCTGCATGAATCAGAGCTCAGGGCAGCCCAGTGAACCGCGCTTTATGGAGCTGCTCCAGGCCTTGTTTGTTAAGGTGGATGTGTTGGTATTGTTCCTTAAGGTGGAAATGGTCATGATATGAGCTCAAAAATGTTGACTAACATTAGCTTTAGTGTATGATTTTTATATTTTAGTGTGACACAGAGGTCTTGAGAATAACCTGAACCCCACCTCAAATCACAGCACACACACAGAAGAGTTTATGATATTTCTAAGGAAGCCTATTGAGGACTAAAATAAATAATCTCCCCATGTCCAATTAAAAAAACAACAACATCATTCTCAGGATGATACATTTAATATAGATTGAAAAATATAGCATTGCATTTACAAAAGGTTAGGAAACTAGGTGTATAATTACATGAATAAATAATTTTGTTTTCATTACAATGAGCCTTTTATGTCCCCTTACACATGCATCGCCATCTTGCACTGTCTTGTATCTACTGTTGCACAGAAAGGACAAACAACTAGTGTTTTGTATTTTGTGAGTGGCAGCAAGAAATTTACCTGTAGGTGGAGGACGAAGAAGACGAAGACGAAGAGGGACATGGTGGTTGTTGTTGTGAGCAAAATGATGTGTACCCATAGACGTTTTTGATGGTAAAACTTGACAAATGGAGGATCATACTTATCATGCATCACAGGAGCTTCTTGTCTTTGAAGGCCACGTCGCTTCACAAACAGAAAAGGTGAGTAAGGGACCAATATAGTCTAGAATCTGACTACTAGATATTGCTAAATTCCCATTTCGAAACACTGCACCTTTAATTTTCTCAAGCTAATGGGTGAGTTCAATGTGGCGACGCCCATTTTATTAAATACAGTCTGTGCTTTAGACCTGCCATTCTTAAAGTCATCTTAATGTTGTGGCCCAAATTTAAAGTTAGATATTGAGGGGCTCACCCAAACCGTTCATCACACAGCTTTTATCCAAATCAAATATTGTACTTCCATAGATAAACGACAACAAAAAAATGTTTGTGGACGAGCACATACTTATGAACCATCACAACCTCTGAGGTAATCAGGTACTGGTCTGCTTTCAGTCCCGAGAGTCAGAACGAAACATGGTGAAGCAGTGTTTAGTCATTATGCACCACATATCTGGAACAAAGTCCCTGAAAGCTGCAGGTCCGCTCCAACTCTCACCTCTTTTAAATCAAAGATTAAGACTTTTTTATTTGCCACTGCATTCCTATCTTAGCTCATTTTAACTCACTTTAAATGCAAATTTTAATTTGATTTTTTAATGGGCCCTATACTTGTAATTTTCCTTTTCAATGTTTTATTATATTTGTCATTTTAATTGTGTTCTTTTGTGCTTGTCTGAATGTTTCCAAAGCTTTTAATCTTTTAATGTAAAGCACATTGAGTTGCCCTTGTGTATGAAATGCACTATATAAATAAAGCTGCCTTGCCTTACAGCAATGAAAAGTAAATAAATAACCAATCTATATTCATGTGACACTTTGTAAAGCAACATAAGTGCAAAAACAACAACAACTTATTTAAACCCATTGGGGTTTCGTGGACGAGACTTCTGTTTCTTTGTTGGGAATCACTGTGTTAGACTAATGAACAACCGTTCGCCATCTGAAAGCAACTTCCAAACTTTGATATTTTTTCTAAGCCCCTGGGGGTCCAGGACCATCAGATGCAAATCCAACAGCCTCAGGGGGCTCCAGGGAGTGCTTAGAGACCACTTTCTGATTTCTAGGGAATCCCTGGCATCGGAAATCAGTCAGGGTTCCCAAACAGCCGTCCAGAATCAGGACGTAGACAGTCATTCAAAGAGAATTTTAAATGTCTGCCTTTCCCTGAGGGGGTCAGAGGTCATCAAAATATTGTGTTTTGCATTCAGAAATTATGAATTTTCACAACTGACCCACTTAAATCAGATTGATAGTTGTTGGGAGAGCTTACTTTTATGGATGGATTGACAGACAGACGATAGCTGCCGTTCTCGAGCCTGTAGCAGTCTTCAATGAACGGCTTACTTCACTTAAACAATCAGTTTAATCAGGATCAGCTGTGGGCCAGATGAGGGCTGAAGAGTTAAAGGCTCCATATGATACGTCCACGAACGTTGTTAGACGACTAATCTTGGCCTCACACACAGCCATTACTAAGCTTTATCACAACGTTCTCTCAGCTCTCAAATCTCAGCCGGGATTAGCCAGTAATCCAAGGACATTCCCGTTCATTTGAAGATGGCTAGTGGCCACGAGTCATTAATCTCGGCCACGGCTGGAGTCATCAGTCACGTCGGTCACATTACCCTCTGATCACCCTGTTCGCCTGGGCTCGTTTGCTCTCTTTTCCCCACAGGAAGCATTTTGTTAGCTGATTTGGGACGCAGTAAATCCTGGCAGTGGCAGCGCACAGTCATCCATGAGCGACTGAGATGCAAACAAATATTCTGAGGCTTTAATTTGGCAGATTACTGCTCATTTACTTAGAAAGTATGCAGATTATTTGAAAGCAGAACACCAGATTGACAAGATTTTGATGCAGATTTTCTGCTTTCACTTACTGAAAAACAGTTTTTTGGAGTCTTTCAAAGTAAACTTTACAACAACCTAGAATACACTCTGACTCACAAAATGGAAATGTGAATGAGTTGTGCTTCATAGTAGCCAATAATGGCTGCATAATCAATTAAAATATGGACTTACGGAGATGTATACCACGTCTTTTATTTTTTATTTCAGGATATGTTATTTCTTAGACAATTTTGAGGAATTTCCAGAAAAGAAGGATATATTTTTCCCAAAATATAGTAAAAATCTTGAACATTTCATTCACAGACAGGCTTTATTTTGCTTTGATACTGGATAAAAACAATATCCAAAAATATTTTCTTAGAAATTAAAGACTTAAGTGTAACCCAAAGGGATATTAGCAATATTAAATCTGATTTACTGTTTTTGTTTGACCTTAAATGAAGGTTTTACCCTGAGACCAGCATATACTGGTTTGATTGATCTCATTCAACATTTTGCATGTAACTGAGGATGTGTTTAGAAAGAACATATCTGCAGTAAGAGACTAGTGAAGCATGAAAACAGATCTTTTTTTCCCTGCAGGCTGCAGGGCAAAGCAAGGTTGCTCCCTCTCTTAACAGGGAGTGTAGAGGATTTCTTTTATTTTTATAATTTTTTATGGATCGTACCATCGGCGAAAAGAGCCACAGGGGGGAGGCAGACAAATATGTGAAATTGCATGCCAGCCTAGTGAGCGTGCATGCACACGTACGCAGACAGCATTATTAGCTAATATTCTACACTGGTGTAATTGCAGAAGCTGTCACGCACTGATGGTTAAACTGCTGCATTTCCTCATTTAGCGTGCATCACCAACCCCCGCTGCACCCCCCTCGGGATGTTAAATGGTGCAGACGAGCAGGACCCTCGGCAAAAATAGATTCCAGAATCCCCTCAAAGAAAGAAGAGCTTCTAAAAATAGAACACACACACACACACACACACACACACACACACACACACACACACACACACACACACACACACACACACACACACACACACACAGAGTCAGAAGCCATGTTCGAGGCATGCTGCAAGCAGGGATTCCCTAAAGGTTCCTGTTGGCTTTTACATTTACATCTTTATCGTCTGAAGGCAAGACTGAATGATTAGAACCTGATGATTTAGGCTTCATCTGCTTCAATCTAATGATATTTCTGATACTAATTAAATGCATTTAAGAATAATTGTTATAAAATTAGACATTTCATGCAGGGTTAGTCCCCAAAGCAAACTGCAGACTCTGGCAAATGAGCTGAGATGTGGTTGAAAGCCCAGAAAAGCATCAATTATTTAGTCGTGTACATTCATGCATTCAAACTCTTCATTCTCAAATTCAGATTCACACAGATTAAGATTCATTTGGGCTTTTTGGGATGGTCACTGTAACAGACTGAGTCATCAATTCGTGCTGTGACTCAGCTCAGAGACGTGACAGACTCCCATGTTAGACCTCGACCAATCACAGCTCTCTGTTTTTCATGACTTCTTTGAGGTCTGAAGGTGAGCAGAGAGGTGACAGGGGTGATTTCTCTGATGCACCTGCAGGGAACCAGACACACAGTTTTCTCTTTTCTACTTGGTTTTGATGCGTTCTCTCTCGTCGATGACTCACTGACAGCAGCAGAAGTTGGGAAACTCAGTGAGGGATGGAATAACAATGCAGGTGCTGCCTCATCCTCAGCCCCACCTGCTCGGCTTGAAAAATCCAAGATGGCTGCCACTGAAATATCAACCTAGAGGCTTCAGAAGAGCACCAAGTGGAGCAAGAATTCAAGAGTATGGTACATGTTTTTTTGATTGCATACACTTGATGTAGATGTGTTAATAATACATTATGTTGCTATGGTTATTTTCCTGATCAAACCACTGGAGGGGTTTTCAGCATTTCTGCCTCATGTTCTCTTGTTTAATTCATATTTCTTTCCTCTTCTCTCTCACACACACTAACAAACATAAACACACGTCTCAGCCTGTTCCTCATGCTGTTTGTCTCTGCAGCATCCCTCCGACATCAAACCTCAGTGTTATCACCCTGTGTACAGCAAGAAAGAGCTTGCCTGTGTCAAACTGTCCATCCTCCTGCTGTCCAGCTCCACTTCGTGAACCAAACACATGATTTATTCATGCAGCAGCAGAGCTTTTTACTCGCTCAGAATCCGCTCACAGTCTGTTCACTGTCGGCTTCCTGCAGCTTCTCAGCCTGCTGAACATCTTCCTGCTCACATGTGGATCAGCATGAGCCGAGTTCCTGCACTAACAGGGCCGATGTTTGTGTTTGAACCTTGCACCAACACATACATCCTAACCAGAGCTTTGAGCAGATTATTAAATTAGTCTAAGAATTCTTTGGTATAGATTTGTGTACATGCATGGACACAAGTTTCCCCTTTGTTCATGTTACCGCACACATTTTGCACGGCAATGAAGGGTCAAACGTTACCCAGATGTTTGCCATGAGGCAGGAATTTGTATCTCCCTGAAATCTAACTCTAAACACACTGAACTTCAAATACTTACTTGGCGCAAATTTGGCCTAACCACCCCCTTTTTATAGTTTCTTTAAAGCATAGACTTTCAACCAAAAATCTTAACCTACAGAAGTTAATTTGTTTGTTTTCTTCTTGTTCTTTTGAAGGTTTAGACACAAACTACTTGGTTAAGTTTAGGAAAACATCAGGTTGTTTGAGGTTATAATAACTTGCACACCAACTCCTAGATTCAGCAAAGGCTTTTCATTGGATGAGTTTTCCAGTGAAATACCCCTAAAGTTGCTTAAAGGTACAGTGCGTAGAAATGGGAGTATTTAGCTTAATCTAGCAGTCACATTCTAGATTGGGACGCTCCTCTGCTCTACCCTCCAGTCAGTGAAGCAATGGTGGCCTTCAAGGTCAAAAAGCTCCTGTAATACATCATAAGAAAGATCCTCCATTGGTCAAGTTTTTACCATCAAAAATATACATATCCAGGTATACTATTCATCATACATTGCCGTAACTGCTTTTAAGAAGGCTGTTTTAAAAGTTGCACTTAAAATACTTCTTCACCCAACAAACTTCAAAGTTTGTACGAGTTTGAGGTCCTGGCAAAAGCAACAACTTGTAAGTTGTAATGATTTTAAAATGTCTTGATTTAGAGAATACAAGGGATAAGAGCATAACAAACTCTAATAATTAAAGTCCAATATTGAAAAGCTGAAGAAAAAAAACATTACAAAAGATTTTAACTTGTTTTTAAGTGCCCTACATAAAAAAAGGTTCAACCTCTGGGGAGAAGGATTTTTGTGATTTTAATTTAAAGCCAGTATTCCTGTTAAACTTGAATATCTCCAGGACCCAGTGAAATAAGATCCTGATGTTTTATGGTGCTCATTCAGGGTGGAAACAAACTCTTTGTTCACCCTCTGGTGACCATGAATCTTTAATGGCGACTTGGTTAGTGTTTGTTAAATCATTGGAACAGTTATTCTCAGAAACCCTTTTGCAGGGCATTAGTATTTACTTCCTTGATGTACCTTTCTCCTGCTGTCCTCCCTCGGGGAGTCTTCACTGATCTGAAGACGGTGATCAGTTGTCACAGCTGCCATCACACCTCTCCTTCATCCCGCTCAGCTCTGCAGAATGTCCTCCAGCATCAATCTGTCACTCTGCTTTCAGACTCGCTGCCAACTCAAGTGTTCCTATTGATCCGCTCATTGACGAGGTGTCCCATTCAGGTCAGTGTTATGGTGATAAAACTGCTGTTTGATGTTGATGTGGTCGGCTGATGTTTCTTTATTTACACTGAAGACAGATGCTGACAGATAATAAATTATCTCACCAGGACAGCAAAAAATGTCACTGCTCCCTGAGGTCAGGACACAAATCAAAGCAGCCAGATTCACACAAAGAGTCCAGGTAGCAGTCTTTATATAAAATAAACTGACCGGCTTTAAAGCAGATACATCTAGCCTTTATCCAGAAACCTTATATGTCATACAGACTTCTGATACCCAATAAATAAAACAGTCAGTTCTAACTGAGGTCTGTGTCACGGCTTGGGCAACAGTCTTCCATGAGTGCTTGAGAGGAGAACCCTGGATTCAGTAATGTATTTGAGTTTTGAGAGCAAATAATGGTACCTATTGAGTGGGGTAAATACAATTTAAATAGGAGGTGAGTCTTACTCCAAATCATTGAGAATTGGAGCTCAAAATATTGGAATATCTGGAGTCTTTTTAGCTAAACCGACTCTTGGCCGGTTCAGTCATTTACTTTGGTACGTTACAGCCATAGACTGTATAAAATATGGACGTAGTAACCGTGACGTCACCCATCTGTTTCTGAATGCTGTTTTGAAGCCAATCGGCAGCGGCAGCCATATTGCTTCTGTCGAGCCAGTGTGACGTAAAGAGGCGGGCTTTGAGCCTCCTAGCCAACAGCTACAGTGTTCCTGCAGGCAGCTGTGTCTCTCATTGGAGGAGAAAAAAATTCACCCCCCTCACAGTGAGAGGACATCGAGAAATGAGCTATCCAGACTACATTCATCTTTTGTACCAGGCTGTAAACATGTTTATTTCTGCTGCAAAGATCGTCTTTTCCCATTCATGTGTATGTGACTTCCGGTACTCCCGGAGCCAGCCTCAAGCGGATCCTCGATGAACTGCAGCTTTTAACACTTCCACATTGACTCATATTTTTAGACCGGAGGTTGCCGCTTGGTTACAGCATGATGGGCCTGATATGATACGATGGTATACGTCATGATAAGATACAATAGGATACAATACAATGCAACATGGCACAATTTGATGCAATATGAAAAGAGTACAATTAGATACATGTTCCAACATAATACAACACTTCTATATGATATGATACGATACGATATATGATACCAAACGGCATGTGGAGACACAATAGAATGCAATATGGCACAATATGATACATAAGGCCTTTTCTAAAAATATAACTATATAACTTGATATGATACAATACAACGAGATACTATGCATTTTGATACAACATAGTAAGGTAGGATACAAAACAATATGAGACAGTACAATACAATACAATACAACACAGTACATTAAGCTGCGATACAACACGATACAATGCGATACCACACGGTATGATACAATTCAATACGACAAAGCAAGTAAGGTCACAGTACAATACAATATAGCACATGTTAGGACAGAACACTACACAATAGGATACAATGTGATTGGATATGATACATTTTATTGTCCAATTAAGGACTCAGTACTAATACAAAAACAGTCAAAAACATAATACCACTATAAATTAGACACATAGACCAATGGAAACCACAAACAACAAACATTATATGGTCTGTCAACTAAACCCATTTTTGCTGACTCTGCAGGGTAAAAAATGAACCTCATGAACCTCCCATCTTTTACTTCACATCCCCTCCATCATCAGCAACCCCACTCTGCTCCGTGTCTGCTCTCTCTCCCCTCCCCCTATCTGTCACTTCACCTCCCTCTCTCTCCTCGCTGGCTCTCCCATGACGTGACTCTAATAATAGCTCCCTGAAGTCGGGGCCCGGCAGCACCCAAGGGCCATGTGTTGGTCTTGAAGGGCACGGCATGAATTGGCCACGCTCTTTCCCCTGCATGCTACTGGGCTTATAAATAGCTGTGGAGAAAGAAGGGGGGATCTGCACGGGCATTATATAAGCATCCCGTGTGTTTATGAATGAGGAGGGGGGGTGGGTTGGTACATTCATAAGTCCTTGCTGCTGCAGCTGCTGCTGTAAACACCCTCCTCCCACCGCTCAGTGAGCAATGTGTGAACAAACAGGAATTTTAAGAATAAGAGATCTGCAAATGTATCTTTAATTTGATTGGCTCTGTTGTACCTCCAAAGAAAATACCATCAGTGTGCTGGATGATTCAACATCTGACATACTGAGATGCAAAAGACTGGAACCAGACTGGAAAATGAACAAGGCTTTGAAAGATTTGCTCCATTGACAAAAAAGAGAGACATTCATATTAATTTTTAATTATGTCAATGAAGGACAATGTCAGTGAACAATTTGTCATAGATTATAGATTGAGTTAACATCGAAAACATATGTTCTTTTGTTCACCACAACAATCACTCCTTTATTCTTCTTCCAACCGGTGCATTTTCTTCAGCCACTCGCTGAATACAAAAACACGTATGTTACCATATACTTGTTCTGTGCTACTGTAGAAACATGGCGGCCTCAGTGGAGGGGCTCTTATGGAAATGAAAGACTTATTTCAAGTGAACAAAAACAAAACAATGTTCAGATGATCATACACTAATTTTAACATTATTCCAAATATTACATTCCAGTTCTACCATGCCTGTCCCGCTAAATGAGACTAAACACCACATATCTCAAAGGGGGAACTAAAAAATGACTAGAACAATAGAAATCCCCAACAATTGCAGTTATGCGCCTTATTTAATGTCTACATTGATCTTAAGTCTTGTTGTTTTAACCTTGCATTGTGATGCAGGTTGATCTACAGTTGTATGAAGGTGCTACATGATTAATTAAAGGACTGTTTAATTTGGCAAATTGTAATATCACAATTTTGTTGGATTTCTTTTCAGAAACACATTTTTATTCTAAGAGCAAATAATTATGATTGGACCTTGGCAATTCCAGCAGCTTACTAGTAATGCTAGCAGATAGGGGGAATAAAAGAATGGCACTACATGGTTGCTGATGCAATGGCTCGAATAAGTAGTTTGTTATTTAGTAAACTTAAAATAATAAAAAGTATACCATTAAGGAGATCTTTATTTAAATGTTAAAAGTAGTGAGATTATACTGCCACTGACTTTGCTGACTAAGGCAAGCGTTTTAGCTCACTGAGTCCAATCTCCAAGAAAGTTCAAAGTTCAAAGTCTTCTTTATTGTCAAATTAAAAAAAGCTAATCAGCAAATGCTGATCTCAAATGTGTTGTTAATATTCTGGTATTGCGTCTTTCAAACAAATGTACTTCATTTGGGTTCAAGTTTGAATTTTTTTTTTATGTTAGACTACATGTGAGGCTATGTTTGTCTACAGTAAACCTGCTGTTTCTCACAGTTTCAAAGAACAGGTGGCAAGTAAAATGAAAAGTAAAAACGTATCTAATTTATTTTGCATTTAGCTGCTACTGATTCAACTCTGCAATTCAAACCTCACAGGCTGCGTTATTAGCTAGATAACCCTGAGCTAGTTTGGCATTTTGTTCTGGACCTGTTTACATTCGATTTTCCACCACCACCTTCCTCCCTCTCTCTCTGTTCCTCTCTCTCTCTCTCTTGTTCCGTCTCCTGAGGTTTCCACTGTGAGCTTCTCTGAGCAGGGAGCGAGGAGATGAAGAGGGATGTACGATGAGATGATACCAGTGGAGAGCATAGTGGAGAGGGGGGATGGAGAGAGTGATGAAGAGCCCCGTGGAAAAAGGAGGAAGGCTTAATGAGTATGTTGCCCCTGATTCGGGCATGAGCGCGAGGCAGGAGATGACAGGACTGTGTGTTGCCACGGGGGGATGCAGCGTTGGCCTGCATGAGGCAGAGGCATCCCTCCTCCTACTCCTTCTCCTTCTTCCACCGCCTACCCCTCCTCTTCCTCCTCTTTGCTGCTCATGGCATAAAGGATAGAGCACCAGAGTACAGAGCGGAGCCACGTTCACGTACACTCAACACTGCAGCAGCTTCGGCGGAAACACTGAGGGCGTCATAGGTATGAGCATTAGTGCTCATGGCAAAACAACCTGAGCTCCACACTTCAGAGTCCACAGCCGTTAGCCAGCTAGCAGCTCATTGAGGCTGTACTCGAAGAAAACTTAGAATATCACAATACTAACATGTTAAAAACGACAGAAGGCCACTTTTAACGTGTGCAAAACTCACTACATCCATAATGCCACCTAAAGAACCAGGTACTTTTGGTTCCAGGAGCTACTTTCAAGGTCCTGAAGGTTCCTCCAGCCTTTTGTAATCTTTGTCTGCTGAAGTGTAAAGACTCTTCATGCTGCGAGTACTTCCCTGATCAGAAATGTTGAGGACTGCAAAGTTCTCACTTAAATTCCTGTACATTTCTAGCTTGCTTTCTCCCCAACAAGGTACATTTTGTGTAAAGTTAGGATGCTAAAATTAGCCATTTTGCAGTTCTTCGTTTTTGTTTAGCATAAAGCTTGCTAACATTTGCTAAGTTCAACATAATATTTTATCGATTAAGCATGTGTTCGTGATTGTGAAGCAATGATTGCAAGCTAGTTCAGGGAGACTACTCAAGCTACTCTTGTACTCCTTTTCGAGCAAGGCTGTTTCAGGGGCGTTTCGGAGGCGGCGCTCAATTGAGAACCGCTTTTTCGTGTTTTGACTGTGAGTAAACCAGCTCCCAGCCGGGAAAACCGGTTCCAGAGCGGCTCCAACGCTTTGCTGGTCTAGAACCACGAACCGCGAACCGCGAACGTCAGGGGCGAGGGGCGGGGTTGCTGTGATCAGAAACACAAACCAAACATGTTTCTGCCATTGTCCTGCAGCAAAAAAATAAAAGAGACTAATGGATTCCAAGGCAAAGCAGCGGTCGGCCGACGAGACAAGCTGCCGTTGTCCGCCATCGTTGTTGTTGTGAGGAAAAGTTTGCGCTAGCGCTCTGACGTCATGACGTGCCTCTTCCACGGGCTTGAGCGGGTGGAAAAACAAATGGGTGCTGTGTTGGTTTGCGAGTTCAACCAGCTCTGAACCTGCGTGAGCACCAGTCCGGAAATACAACCCGGTTCGCGTTGGTCGAAAAGAGGTATTAGTGATGTCATCCATTGGTTTCAGGGAGCCATGTTATCAAGAACCAATGAAAGTTGGCGTCATATTGGAAATGCTGACTCATGCTAACTTTCAATCAACCTATACTCAACAGTAAACCATAGAATGTAAAAAACGTGGACAACAGCTATTCCCAGCGAGGCCAGAACTCTTAGAGCTCCCCCTAGTGACTGGTCTCGGTATAGGCCTTAAAGCCTGCCTCAATTATTGTAACAGATGGAACATAGGTTGTTTACGTACTGGAGATTCCTTTACTTTTGCAGACAGCCTTCAGTGGACAATCAAAGGACTGCAGTTTTTTGTTCTTCATCAGCTGCTTCATTCTTCAGCAACAAAAAGATGCTTATCCGTAACGTCTCTTTAAATGACGCATGCTGACTATTGCCACCTGCTAGTATGGAGACTTATTGCTTTAATGTAAGTGCAGGACTTCCTTGCTAGTTGGCCTAGACAAAGTGATGCAACAGTCAAGTGATTTCTAATTCACAAGAACATAAGATCACTGTATTCTTGCCATGTCATTGCTACTTATTTTCCCAGATCAAATGATAGCATGCAAAACCATACAATAATGTATAGGTTTGGTGGTTTATTGTGTGGTCACTGAAGCTGTGTGGTTAATCAGAGGCACAAACAGACTTATGCTAAATTATCCTTTAAAAACAAAGCATAAACCTCCTGTGCTCTGGGCGTGATGCTGTTTTCTGTGGCAATTAAAGGTCAAATTCCAGGCTAAGCTAATTCCCAAACATGACTTCAGACTGCGGAGGGATTAATGCAGCTGGATGACACATGCTCACACCCTCTGTGATGAAATTTTGACACAGAGAAAAAGCAGAACAACTGAGCCTAAAAAAGCCAGAACAGTTGAATACTTCACATAGTGCTGAACACACACATTCACACACTGACACGTGTGCACAGATGCTCCTCTGATGACTTCATGTGTTTGGCGTTCTGTGAAACACAGCGCAGTGTTTTATCTCGTGTTAGATGATACTTGCAGGCACAAAGGGGAGGCTGCCGCGTCTATAACCGGCCCGGTGTTGGATTACAGCTGCTTCACCAGCGCTGAAACTGAAGATGGAAGACAGAGCAGCGCCTAAAATCCCTTCTCAAAGCAAGTGGAAAGTTTAATGTGCACTTGAACTCTTCCCCCTCTCCTCCATCTGCAGCCCAGCCAATCAGCAGCTGCTGTTGGCAGTCGCTAAGCTCCTGTAGGCCCCGGTTTCCTCGACTGGAAAGCAGTGATTGGTACGGATTAGTTTCTTAATTCACACTCCCAACGCCAGAGTATTATTTTGAAAAGCAACCTTGTTAGGAAGGCACTAACAGAGCAGTAACCTTGGCACAGAACTGTTGCTGTGAGGGAGGATTACTGTGTTTTCCAGTAAGCTAATTAAGCTAGCATCTTTAATGAACAACATGCAGAAGCTAAACAGAAATATTCCTAATATAATTTATTATTTCAATACATTTTAGTTTTTTTCGTTCTGTTCCTTTATTGTGAACTTCTATCTTTTATAATGTTTTTTACATTTTGAATTATGAAATGTGCTTGTGCCTTGCCATTCCTTCTAATGTCCTGCAGGGGGCGGCTATACTGGTTGAAAAAGAAGTCTTATTGTATATTAGTCCTTAAGGTGGGACTAGTTTTTTATCAAAGAAACCTGAAAATTATTGTTGTCAAGCGCTCGTCCAGATTTACGAACAATCTGAGGCGTCGCCTGGCTTTCATAACTTAGAGTAGGTCCAGATATGGTCTCCTCTGGCTCCAAATAAAACCTGGATGGAAACATGAATACATAACTTTTGGCTTTGAAACATTCGTCTGCTAACTAATGATTGAAACAAATCCACCTGTAATATAGAATCTATGGTGCAAAACAATACGCTGATGACACAGTAGACTAAGCATGAAAAAAAAGGCCTGGAGCACTTCTGTTGTGAAGTCTGGACTTCAAAATGTTTATCTTTTGTTCAGTTCAGTTCAGTTCAGTTCAGACAACTTTATTAATCCCCAAAGGGCATTTCTTTTTACAGTTAACCCTGCCTTATTGCAACAATCTAAATAATTAGGGAACAAAAACAAACAAATGCAACATTCACAAACATATAGAAAACCACATTCACATGTCAGTGCCAACAGATCAGCAGGATCAGCAATAAATACAACAAATACAATGTCAATGATGCATCAAGAACTCCAAATGTAGCATAAGCCACAATTGGTTCCAGTTTACCTCTCAGCATTTAGCAGGCTGATAGCTGAAGGTATCTTGGAGTGATTTTCTGGTTTTGTGTATTTGTGACTTGCATTTTTTTTGTGTATCCACAGCACATTTGCTTTTGGTGCAGTTATTTAGGCTTTTTGCAGCCAATATTTTGGACTACTTTGAACTTTTACATGTATTTTTTGCACCATTCAAGCATTTGCAGCATGTTTCTCCAAATGAAGATCCTCTGCTCTCATCGCTCACCACAGTTTTTTCCTTCAGTTAACATTTTCCTAATGAGTTTATGGTCCCAATTTCTTGTTTCAGGTCTCCTTCAATACAACATGATGTTTATTTTTTCAATGGTCCCATTTAGAGTCAAAGAGATTAAGGAAGCAGGGGAGGATTTAGACAGGGAATACCTTTGAGTGACAGGTCTCGACCTCTGCAATCTAAATGAATTGATAGTACTTCATTTTTTTAGGCCAAAATTAGCATTTTGCTAGCAATGTCCTTTAGTAGAGTCATTAAAAAAAATAGCAAGCAAAGCATTTCCTATTTTTAGCCACATTTAGAATCCCTGTTGATGTCACAGTTGACATAAATTATGCATGCTTTAAGTGTTGGCTGATAACTTAGCCTTTGTTAACCTCTCACACTTCTCCAGTTCCCCCTCTGGCTCAAATATGCTCACTTCTGGCTCCAAATCCAAGATGGTGTCATGCCAAATTCAAAACAAACAGAAGTCACGGTGGCTACACCCTCTTGTTAGATTCAGTCTATGGCCTCAACGAAAGTCAAACTGGATTATAATCCTGCCCACTGACTCTCAGAGGTCAAAGGTTCATTAAAACATATGGATTAAGGCTCATCATAAGTCTTTGCCATGTGTGCAGATTGGCTACACATGCATGAGTGAACACAAAGCCACTGTGTTCTTGTTTCAGTGCAGGATGTGTCTAATTTAGACCTCAGGCTAAACGTGTGGCAGCTTATAGACTCTTATAGTCGTGTACCAGAAATTCATATGTTAAATAAGCCCAGGAAACACAGGAGGTCAGGAATGAATTGGATCTGAATGTTTATCAGTGAGGTATCAATGAGCTGAGCCGAGTCGTACTTCAGAGACGTTTGTTCGTCATCCAAAGAGGTTTCTGCACGCTTGCATGTTTTCAAACTAAATTTAGTTTTGAGGAATTCAGCACTGCGTGTGGGAAACGCTCGCAGCCGTGCAAAAAGTCATCCAGCTGTCAGACAGTTACAGTGACGAACCGGCACTGTAACTGCAGATAGAGTTCAGCTGCTCAGAATTATCTACAGCAGAGTCTAAAATACAAGGACACAAAGTTCCCAGTGAGCCACTTCTTGTGATGTAACTTTAAAATGAACAAGAAAAAAACCCTTCATATATTAGATCACCAAACCTGCTTTTTTGGGTGGGATCTTTGCTTCTGTATCTGCATGCTTATGATAAACTATTAGTCATATTTCCCCCTGCATTTGGTCTGTCAGGCTAAGCGAGCAGAATGCATCTCAAATTTCAGACCAAGAACGTACTGTGCCACTTTCGAAGATGCAGACTTCATTTGAATAGCAATTAAGAAGACGTTATGTACTTACACTGACTGCTTTTATCTACCAGAGCAGCAATTAGCTTTAACAAATAATAGCCCTTATCGCCTGAGGTTTGCCCCTCAGAGTTCCTGTGTGCAGACATAATTCAGAGCTTAAAACAACTGCTGAAAAACATTAAATCTACAGTCTGAGCTACAGTCACAGAGGAGCTTTCTCTGAGTTTTTCTGGCACCCACTGCCCTGAGGTCAGACTTCTCCTTGTTGACAGTAAGGGCTAATTTTTCCTCAGAGTTGGCCTCTCAGGTTGCAAACAGATCTCAAGTCAAGGCAGAGATTGGTACTTCTAAATTCTTATTGATTGAAACCCCATCAGCTGAATCCCACAGTCAGCTCTGCAGCAATAATGTAACAGTAACACCATATACTTATGGAAGTTAATGTGATTTTAAGTAGCCTACAGGAAGTGCATTAATACCACAGCAGTATTGATGTAATTTGAAGCTTGTTAGATGCAATTGGTTTTACATGTTCACAGACTTTTAAGTGTCCAGCACTCACCAACCAGCTCCTGATTAGACTAAGAAAAGATCCAGAGTTAACAGTGAAGGCTGAGAGATATCATGCCATGGGATTTGGCTTTTAGGCTGCAAATGGATCTCACTTCTTTGGCATCTTAATCTCATGATTTTAACTTTATCAACTATAACCCAAAGCTCACTGTTCGATCTGTATTTGTGCTTCTAAAGAATCAATAAATAATTTAAAACATGCATAGAATTCAAATCACAGGTGGCAGATGTAGAGGTTAAAATGTACTCGGAATAAGGACTGCAATATACTGATTATCAAGCTATCTTAATCATAAACTCTCCAAGATTTGGTTTCCTTGCTAACCTTTTTTCTTATTTTAAAAGTCTACTGTAGTGACTAAACATGCTTCTGTCCTTATATGCTTTATTTTTAAACCTCATCTTGTACTCTCTCCTCTCTCCGCTCCGGATGTTACTGCTTTTTCAGTATAACTGGGACCGTTTCCAGTGGGACTGGTTCCAGCTCTGCAGCCAGCTGATCTTCAGCCTTCCTGCCCACTGCTGCGTCCGTCTGCTGCCTCTAACACACTCAAACAATCTGCTGACTGTATAGGATCATTACGTGCACATGGACCATATAGCTTTGAGTCATAATGATGGTTAAAAAAAAAAACTGAGGAAAACGTTGACTTTGAAAAGAGAGGGATTCCAGGGATTTGAAGGGGAGCTGTCCGTGGTGCTGAATTCCAGGCAGCTTATTGGTACAGTTCTTGTTTTTGCAATCATGTGACCAAAATAAAGAACGTACATAAGAAGTTTAAACAACTGAGTTCTTCTAAATGAGATATAATAATACTACGCTGTAAAACAAACACATAAACAATAACGTTCAAATCTTTTAGTAGGTTTAACTACTAACCTACACATCGTCCCACAAATGCTCTTTATCTCTGGTTTGATTTCTATTACTGAATATAATTTTTCAACTCCAGATATGGATTTGTTTAATATATCTCTCAGACTTTATATTTTCTGACTTTATAGTGGATGTTTTAAAGAAAATGGTAGCCAATGGGCTTCAAGCTTGGAGCTGAAAACAGGAATCTAGTACATATTTAAAGCTTGACTAGCCTGCTGTTGGTTTGGCTTTATGTTGGGATTTTATGTACATACATTAAAATTAAATAAAAGCACTATTTTTCCTTTGAGGCATTAAAGGCATCATGTGTTATACTTGGTTGTCTCTTGTGGAAGTATATTTTAAAATAAACGTCTTCAAAGATTTCTTCAGACGCAGTAATTCCATGGAATGTCTTTTTCTATTAAAAGCATTAGGCTCATTTTTATATCTCAGGTTTGGCTGAATTATTCAGAGTGTTAAGAAATCCAGCACGCACAGGAGCACAAATCCTTTTTATATATAAATATAGTGCTGTTTTTTTATCATTTTCAGACTCTTAATTTGAAGTCATATATCCGCCGGCTTATTCTCGACCTTCCTCTCAATAGAGGTGCGATAACTTCAGGCTCCGGAGAATTCAAGCTGAGTCTTAAAGCTCAGATAAAGTCAAATTAAGCCTCAAAGCAATCAAGGCTCTGACTTTTAGTTTTTATAATTCATGCCAAAAATCCCCCATACGATATCTCAGTTATCAGTGTGTGTGTTTAAAGCTTAATGAAGGTCGGCTGTGGAGGTAAGACCTTTTAAAGAATCAGTAGACTATAACCATGTAGATCACTGTTATATTCATTAAGTTAAAAAACCCATGCAAACATTTTTTTGCTCCTCTGTGTTTGTGTCACTTTGTAGAGTAATCTCTTTTCTTTGTAACTTTACCATTTCAGTTTAATCATCAAAAAATACAAAATGAATCTGTTAAGTCAGACTTAATGCGCTTAATATAATCTTGACTTAATTTCTCATATCTAAAATTACTGATTTCACTTCATCTTGGAACATAATGAGTCACTGAGATGAGGTTTTTTTCTAATTAGACACATTTTTAAAGCAAAGAAAAAAAAGACCTACTATCTTGAATTCATGGAATAATAATCTGACTCTTATATGTGCAACCTCTTTTTGTAATTTTTGTAACATTATGTTTTTAATTATATGTGCACTGTTAACTATTATGGATTTTTTTTGTATCTTGTTTTTCCTTTTCTTGTTTTTTACTGATGGCACATTCTAACTTTTTTTTTACTTTTCATTGAGTGATGGTTGATTTCATTTCTATCTTGTCTTTATTGATTGCTTATTTCTTGTTTTTGCTTGAGAGTTATTTCTTCCCTTTGTTGTTGTCGTGTCTTATCTTGTGCTGTTTGTTGGTTGCTGTTAAAAGAGGCTGACTCACTTGAAACCAAATCTTCATATGGGTACAAATAAAGTAACCTTGAACATTCAGCAGTGAACTGTGTGTTGCCTGTTTTACCATCTACCTTGTTGCTTTTTGCTGCTGTTGACACTGTTCATTTTCCCACTTTAGGATCAGTAAAGGTTCAGCTCTTACCTTATCATTTAGTGTAATTGTAACACAATTAATCTGTGTGTTTTAAATACATTTTGACCACCTCACATTTTGTCTCTATCTTAACATGCATACTGTTTCATTTAACATTTTGCTGAATTAATTAGATTAAAGCTGCTGTTGGTAGTCGTGATATAAACATCAGTTCGGAGAAAGATTTTGAATGACAACACTACCCCTCCTTTCTCTGCTGCCGTAACCCCGCCCACAAAAGATCGTTGTGCGCGTTCTATGCAAGCGGCAACCTCCGGTCTAAAAATATGAGTCCAATGCGGAAGTGTTAAAAGCTGCAGTTCATCGAGGATCCGCTTGAGGCTGGCTCCGGAAGTACCGGAAGTCACATACACATGAATGGGGAAAAGACGATCTTTGCAGCATTAATAAACATGTTTACAGCCTGGTACAAAAGATGAGTGTAGTCTGAATAGCTAATTTCTAGATGTCCTCTCACTGTGAGGGGGGTGAATTTTTTTCTAATTCGGTAATTTAGAAGATATTGAGATTACTAGTCTTCCAATGAGAGGCACAGCTGCCTGCAGGAACACTGCAGCTGTTGGCTAGGAGGCTCAAAGCCCGCCTCTTTACTGTCACACTGGCTCGACAGAAGCAATATGGCTGCCGCAGCCGATTGGTCTCAAAACAGCTCTTCAGAAACAGATGGGTGTGTCACGGATCCTACGTCCATATTTTTTACAGTCTATGGTTCTATGAGGAAGTAGTGGCTTCCCAGCTAATCAGGGCGACGTATTGGGGCCGCCACTCGACCAATCAGGATGGAGGATTGGAGAGTAGCTCTGATTGGTCCGTGATACGGGTACGATTGGAATAATAACATTGCTTGATACAAAAGCATTGGTAAACACATAGATTTCACAATAGTCTCAAATTACTTCACTAACCGCTGAGTACTGATGGGTATTATGATCTTTTCTCCAAATCTAGCAGAAAAAAAAGTAACGTTTTTGACACAAGTCCTACCAACAGCAGCTTTAAATCATTTTTATAGAAATTTGGAAAAATATTGACTTTATTTTTCTATTTCTTTTGTATGTTTCAAGTTTAATACATTCATTGAAAATATCAAATTAAAGCGTAATACTTTAATTTAAAAGTATTTTATCAGTTTTCACTTAACTTTTGTTTGTTGTCTGTCATGTCATCTTTTATTTGATAACCTATGTGCAGTATTTGGCTTCCACATATATCAGCTGATTACATATTGATCCGTTTCTTAGTGTTCTGCCGCCATGTCTTTTTCACACAGGACAAGAAATAAATAGATATATAAAACCACTCTGCTGGTTTCTCCCTGTTACCATAGCAACACCGGCGTATTTACACCAACATGCAGGCCTGACTGTCGCAAACAGCCTCAGATTCCTCTAGTCAGACCTCAAACTGGGACCACAGAAACCAGTAGGGGAGTGTTTTTGACACCAGAAGTAAAAACCACACATAGGACGGATTCAAAACTCTAATATTTTATTTATTGTATTGACTTGGATCAGGCAGCATCCTTTGAAATCATTTCCAGGGATTAACTTTTAAGATAATCGATGTTCTCTGAATCAAGCTCAGTCCGGACCTGGTCTCGGATTGTTCTGGTTCTGCAGAAGACCGACGTCCTGGAGCGACAACTGTGTTTTACAGTCTGTCTGCATTGCGTCGAAACCCCCCTCCTCTCCTCTTTCTCACTCCCCTCACTCACTCACTCTCTCCTAACCCCTCCCTCCCTCCCTCCTTCCTTCACTCACTTCTTCTTCTTTCCCCTCTCTACATGAAATCCTGCAATATGCTTCCAATTTACCGGACACACATCCTCTGTCTCGTGCGTCTTTAGCGCGGGATCTTGCAACCGGTTTCCCATTAAAGAAAATCCGCGACTCACCCTCTCTCTCTCTCCCTCCCTCCCTCCTTCTCTCTCTCCCTTTCTCTTTTTTTGTATAATTTTTTACCGCAGCAAAAAAACAGGCAGGAGAGCCGCTTTCTGCTGATGCTGCAGTGTCCAGTCCTCCCAGTTCTCCCCGTCACACTGGCAGCTTGATGTGGGTTTCATTTCTGACATTTCTCCTTCGCCGTCCTCCAGCATGATTTTAACAAATTGTCAGTCAGGATTTCTGCAGCTGAGCCGCGGTTCAAAGCCGTCTGAAGCCTCCTCCGCCTCCTCTTCCTCCCGCTGCTGCTGCTGCAGGCTGCTCCGATCGAAGCTGAAAACCTACACCAAGAGGATACGGATGTTAACCAAGACAACATAGTCTATTAATTTTTCAGATACCCTGTAAAACGATATCAGTATTAAACCTAAGTTGGGAAAGGTGCGCAGGGTGAGGATATACCTTCCATCTGCTGCTGTGACTCAGAACAGGTACGTTTTAACCTTCATTTTTCCTGTTTCAAAGAGCATTGTCATTCTGAGTGAGATCATTTCTGTTCATGTGTATGTATAAAATATTCATCCTGCTGTAGAATAGTTAATGTATGAGGGGGGAACCTGTTTGTCCTGATGTGCGCACAGAGGAAGCGCAGTGGGACTGCAAACTTGAATACTGATGTATGCGGTGAAAATGCAGCACAGGCTGGAGTACAGTACTGCATGATGTTTTTCTGTCGTGCCTGAGCAGATAGAAAACGGGGAGTGTGAAAAGGCATCTATGTGACAAGTCTGTTTCGTCCTCCTGCAGGTGAAGGACAAAGCTTTGCCCGAGAGAAAGATGCTCTGCTCAGAGGTGACGATGCCGACGATGGTGATGATGGAGAGGGAGGCTCTGCACAGCTCCTGGCCTCACTAGAGGCACCTTCGTCCCCGTCCTGCTCCTCCTCACCTTCACACCGCCTCCTCTTCCTGCCCCCCGCCAGCCAGGAAGGATGACCGTGGTGTCCACCGAGAATATGGATGAGACCTCCACCCTGCCGGGACACCCGCAGGACCCCTACCCGCCCGATGACGACCACGACGACCACGACTGCTGCGAGCGGGTGGTCATCAACATCTCGGGGTTGCGGTTCGAGACCCAGCTTAAGACTCTCTCTCAGTTCCCGGAGACCCTCCTCGGGAACCCAAAGAAGAGGATGCGCTACTTTGACCCCTTAAGAAACGAGTATTTCTTTGACCGGAACCGCCCAAGTTTTGACGCCATCTTGTATTATTACCAATCAGGGGGAAGGCTAAGAAGGCCAGTGAACGTGCCACTGGATATGTTCTCAGAGGAGATTAAGTTTTACGAACTTGGCGTGGAAGCCATGGAGAAGTTTCGTGAGGATGAGGGTTTTATCCGGGAGGAGGAGCGGCCTCTCCCGGAGAACGAGTTTCAGCGGCAGATCTGGCTCCTCTTTGAGCATCCAGAGAGCTCAGGGCCCGCCCGGGGGATCGCCATCGTCTCTGTGATGGTTATTCTTATTTCAATAGTCATATTTTGTTTGGAGACTTTACCAGAACTGAAGGAAGACCCCAGTGAACGGATGCGGATAGTGGGGAACAGAACCATATATTACAAACCGAACGTCCTCACAGACCCTTTCTTCGTGGTGGAGACTCTCTGCATCATTTGGTTTTCCTTTGAGTTGATCGTCCGGTTTTTCGCTTGTCCCAGCAAGGCGGCGTTCTTTAAAAACATGATGAACTCTATTGACATCGTGGCTATTATCCCGTACTTTATCACACTTGGAACGGAGCTGGCTGACGACCAAGAAAACAAGGAGAGTAAGGGAGGGGGCGAGCAAGCCACGTCTTTGGCTATTCTCAGGGTGATCCGTCTGGTGAGGGTGTTCAGGATCTTTAAACTGTCCCGACACTCAAAGGGACTTCAGATTTTGGGACAAACTCTGAAAGCAAGTATGCGGGAGCTGGGCTTGCTGATATTCTTCCTCTTCATTGGTGTGATTTTGTTCTCCAGCGCTGTCTACTTCGCCGAGGCCGAGGAGAAGGAATCGTTCTTCACAAGCATCCCAGATGCTTTCTGGTGGGCCGTGGTGTCTATGACCACCGTCGGCTACGGGGACATGTACCCCGTGACCATCGGAGGGAAGATAGTTGGCTCGTTGTGTGCCATCGCTGGAGTGCTAACCATCGCACTTCCTGTTCCTGTCATTGTGTCCAATTTCAACTACTTCTACCACCGGGAGACGGAGGGTGAGGAGCAGGCGCAGTTACTCAACGTCAGCAACCAGAACTTGGCGTCGGAGACCAATTCCAGCCGCCGCAGCTCCTCAGTGGTCAGCAAGTCGGAGTACATGGAGATAGACGAGGACCTGAACAACAGCATCGACAACTTTAGGGAAGCAAACCTTAGGACTGCCAACTGCACGGCGCCCAGCCAGAACTGTGTGAACAAGACGAAGCTGCTCACCGACGTGTGAGGCGGCGTCCAACGCACCGGTGTAAATATTGTAGAAAATAATCTGGATGCTTTATCTCCATTGGTGCATTTTATTCTTCTGTTGCATTCATTCAAACATGTTAAGACTTCAAGAGTTCAAGGAACACATTGTTAATTTATTGAAAGATTAAGGCTCAGTTATGTCACTAAAACAACAACCATAGAGTTGTTTGGCAATAGTTCAAAGACCAGCGGGTGTCGGAGAACTTTTTGATAAATTATGCACTTAATTTAGAAAGTTGTACCATTCATTCACTTATTTATCATTTCATGTTGGAGGAGGGGCAACAGTTGTGCACATGAAGATTACACAGATATCTGATGTTCTGGCAGGAACAGTCGCTTAGAAGACATAGACTAAGACTTAAGACTGTGACTCTAAGACTAAGAGAAGTTGCATCAGGGAAGTGTGAGTATTTGCCACTAACCGTCTGGATGTGTTATCCTCTGCTGCTTTGATTTCCAGACAAAGTTATTGTGTTGTTTCACCGTAAGAAATGTTGGAACCAGTAACTTTGATTGGAGACCAAAGTCAGGTATTTAGGGCTCTGATGTACCACCTTGGTCATTAGTATTTGACCAAGATTTGATGGTATAGTTCAGGCTCAGGCAGTAAAAACAACAATCCTTAATCCCTATCCTCAAAACATGTTGGCTTGTACCAGACAGGGTCTCTCAGCAGCAAGAAAAAGGGAGGTTTATCAAGCTGCCTGATGCATGGAGGTGGGAACCAGAGTTTTTGAGATTCGCTCACGTATTAGAGACTGAAGTCAGATTTTTTTGGTCCCTGTTGCCTTTATTCCCCTTTAAAAGAACAACCATGTTGGATATCGTTTGACAGGGATGTGGAGGCATACCTAAGCGTCTGGATCTTAATTCTAACATCAAAATGTTCTGCTTTTTGTCAGGCAGGATTTGTCATAGTTTGACTCGACATAGGGACCAAAGTCAGGATATTTTTGCCTTTATTTCACCAACTTTGGCCAAACTTGTCTCACACATGTTCTGAAAATTAAGATCACTTCAATTCAAAACGCATGGAGTGCTCTTCTAGTATCTGTAACCATCTTTACTTTGCTTGAAATTGGCAGAGGAACAGCTCAGGTTGAGGCCGGTAGAGAAAAAGTACTTGCAATCTTTTGTCTCTGAGATGTTATTTCAAGAGTTGCAGCTGATCTAAGATGAACTTAGATGATGTATCTTACAAAGAAAACCTTGTTCTGGAGCTGTTTCAAGAAAGACAGATACTGAAGGAAACACATTAAGCCTTTTAAAAAGTGATTCAGTGTAATTGTGGTGGTTCAACAGCAATGCTTCACAATACGGATATGAATGAAAACCCTTAATCTTCAAACATCATTGTGTTTTACTTTTTCACATGATAGTTTATCAAAAAATCTCCCCGACACCTCCCAGAATCTTTGCGCAATAGACTCAACTTCAGTAGAAGAAAACAAAAAGCCTGACTGAGATTTGACGAGCATGTTGGAGGACGACTTTCTATCCTGAAGAAACACATTTCTGAGTGGATTACAGTCGGAGTCTTTCTGAGACACATCCAGGGACATTTTGGGGAAAAACTCAACGCTTAGATCAACTTTTTTTTTTTTTTTCTTCTCAAGGCACCTTATCAGAAACAAACAGGAAGTGTGCCGAGCCTTGTGGAGGATTATCTGCACTGCTGCTGCTGCTACAGGTCGGCTGGAGGTTCCCTGTATGATGCCATGCAACACTCCTTTATATTAAAGCATGTGGAGACTCTCTTCTCTCTTATATCGGCATGCACAAGACGTTACCTCATTTTTATTTTTACATTTTTTCTTCTTTGGCCCTCATCCTCTCCTCCGGGGATCTGTCCCTCATTTGTTTTCACCAAAAGTGCACTGGCTATTTATTATGGTTTCATTTCTTTTAAGCATTTAAGTGTTGAATGTTAAAGCATTAAGGGAACAGGAACACTTCTTTTTCGAAGATCATGGCATGTCAAAATACTAAGCATTATGGCCTAATTAGCTATGGTATAGCTATGTATACTCAATGCATGACTACAGTATTAAATTGCTTGCAGCTGTGGAGGGACCTCGGGAGCTGGGGGATGATGACGATGATTTTCCTCATTATTGTCGAGCTAACGACAGGATACTTTGCATGACGGAGCTAATTGCCGGAGGGGACAAATCTGCTGAAAAAAAAAAAGACAAAAACAATGAAAAAAGAAATCAGAAGAGACAAATCTGATGATGATCTCTGAAAAAATGACATTTCAGAAAATAACATCCTTTCTCATTTATCCAAGGCGTTGATCTTGACGACGGAGTGCATGAGATCATTTTATGTGATTTGTGACCCCGTTTTTATTTCTTGCATTTGTCTTCTAAAAAAAGTTTCAGAGAAGGAAAGCAGTAATATTTAACAAATTTCATAGATATATCTCAAATTAGTTTCTAGTGCCTTGAACCCCGTCTCATTCTAGAATTGACTAAAGTGCCTCCCGTTACAATAGACGTGCAGCTTATCTTCTCCTGCCATAAAGATGCACTACTCCCTGCACATCTGGAAAAAGAGGTTTAAAGTCTAATAGATCAAGATATGAATATATTCCTTGTTCTGAGGCCGGATCTTTGGGCCTTCGTGAACTCATACCTGTCCTGGTTGATGACACATGGCTGCAGTGCACATTTAACAAGACAGTAACATTTACACAAGGGTTATTTTTGTGAAAGCTGGTGAGGAACTTTGGTTATTTCTGCCATCTGTTGGTACAACTTTTTAAAGTTTTGGGTAGTAGTTCAAATACCTTCAGATACCTTATCTTCAAACCTGTGCCCATTCTGACTGTAGCTATGTCCCAATTCAGGGGTACCATCCTTCAAAAGGACCCTACCTTTGTAACCTGCATCGTCTGCTCAGACAAAACTGCGAGACGATCAGATCTAAGGAGGGAGAGACAATTCTAAAGGGCCCGAGAAAGGATTAGAGCACTTGCTGTAGTGGGTGGTAGGGCCCATTGTCATATTGTCAAGCTTTATTGCAATTAGCTAGCATACCTGATGCCTCAATTTAAAGGTTCAAGGCCTCCTTTTGCATTTAATCTATTGCTATTTGATTGAGTTGAAACCCACAACTTGCATTCAGAGTATATTATTGGGCCAGTTGAGAGTCCACCATCTCATTTGAATTGGTGTGCATTGAATCTTGGCATACGTCTGTTCACAAGGGATGTACTCAATGTTGCCTTCATGGCCAGAAAAAAGTAGGAAACATTTATCAGATGCATTTTGAGGAGTGTCTGAAATAAGACACCATTCAATGCACTGTTGCTATGCTATCAGTCTTGAAATGTGTCCTTTGCAGAAAACAGCCAAATCACCTTCTGTGAATATTTGCTGTGAACAAATATTCTAAATTAGAATATGACAGTTGTCAGACTTTTTGCAGATAGTGTGGTTGCTTTTGTACCTCACAAAGAGTTGTCACTGTTAGCTTTAGTCTGTCTCACAGGAGCTTTAAAGCTGATTAGCTATTGAAGCTTACCATCAAGATAACTCACAAGGTAAAGAGATGGTTAGCAGCTAACTGTTTTGGTTAACCGACTCATGGACCGACTATTTCGACTACCGTCTGTCAAAATGAAATTAAAGCTCCTGTAAGTAAGTCTCACTTTTTGTCAGTTTTAGCACTCCCTGTTGACAAAGCAGCTCCTCTTATGTCTTTCCTGATTTTGCCTTGCTCACTGTGAACACTCTTGTGCGACAAAAATCTCAATCTACTCTCTAAAGTTGTGAAACGTATAACTCAATAGTTTCACAACCCACTAAAAACTCCTCAGAGGAGCTTTAAATGCAGAGTTTAACACCCTATACAGCTAACTGGCTTAATTGGGCGGTTAATTCACCATGTTGTGGTGGGGCTAAAACCCTTGTCTCTAAATCTACATAGGACTCATCACTAATCAGCCTCTTAGATTAACTTTTAAACCCACATGCCTAGAAATCTACTAACAGGACAACCACATTGGGGTAAAGGAAAGTAAATAGCACAATTCTATTCCCTGGATTGTCTAATGTTATCAGTTACACAGGGAATGTTTGAGAGATGATATCAAGTGAGAGTGAACGCAGAAATTAGTGCCTGGAATCAGCTGTACTGTCTAACTGCTAAATGTTCAGAGTCAATATGACTGACGGCTACCAAACTATCTGTTCATCTAAAGTTTAAAATTGTTAGGCGTTTCTCAAACTATTTGGTCACACATGCCTCAGATGAGCTAACTTCCTAATCTAGGGGCTGATTGTGGTGTTTCTTTGTTTTTCCATGAATACAAGGATTTAGGATGATGCAGTTCAAGTTTGGGTTCATTTTGAAACTTTAAGCTAATCAGTCAGAATGGGCACAGGTGTGAAGATAAGCCTGAGGTTGAATTTCCCCCTTAAAAGCAAATAAGATGTCACTTTGAAGAAGCATTGTAGGTGTAAAGTGGCTGGTGATAAGGATGGTTTAAATGTCATAAGGCTCATTATTTCCATTTTCTTCAATGTGCAGATAAAAGTATGAAACCCTACATACTGTGTGCTTACAGGGCTGTAGCAAGGATTTTAAAGGTGCTACGGTACCACAAAAGCCTGCATAACAAAGTTCAGGCCATCTTCATTGGTAGCTACGGTCCTGACATGAAATTTTAGAAGGACTCTTAGAGATCTGCTGCACAATCAGCAACTCTTGTGCTTCTCTTATAAACTGCCGTTGCCAGAGGAGCATTCTTACAGTAAAATCAGGCAAACAGCGTCCTCTGGCTGCAAAAACACTGCCGCTCTCATTCCTGGGACCAAAACCTCCTGCTGAAAATAAGATCCTTTTATGTCTTGTTGTATTGAAAAACTGGGAAAAGTGAGCCTTACACGTCCACTGCCTTTTCCTCTGACGTGTACCACGAGTCATACCGTCACCAGTCTCACAGATTTGAACCACCCGAGCTTCGGTAGCCTCTGGATGATATTAATGCAGTTTTATCTCAGCTTGATTAGGGCTTACACTGTCCAACATGTCCTCAGTGTTAATTATAAAGAAATTAGAGAGAAATTAGGGAGGAAATATCTGTTTCCGATGCCTGCGAGAGCTCATCTGTGGATGCTGCTGCAGAGAGATAATGAATGTGACCACAGTCAGTGTTTCTTTCTCTGCAGAGCGGCGTTCAGCTCAACATTACCACAGGCATTAGTCACTCTGCATGCCAGTAAAATGGCTGCTGCTGCTGCTGTGTTGTTGTGAGGATGGAGCACATGGTTGTCTGTGCAGCATGTTTTCAGGACAGCACGATGTTAAACGACAACATGAGGAGTGATTAATGGAAGAGGAGGGATGTTAGAAGGAACCACGAGAGCAAGGGATGTGTTGACTCAGTCTGCTCTGATGAAACAGTTACTAAAACAAGCACATGGGCTTACATTTCACTCTGCAGTTTGTGCATATCATTTTGGTCTTGCTTCAATTGTGATTTAGAGTGTTAATCATTAATGTGACGTGTGAGGGGTTCGCCCGCCAGATTCATGAAATGTGACACTTTAATGCCAAGGTCAGACTTCACAATCTTTTGTCCGTCACGGTGGTCACTCTGTCAGATCAGGCAATCATAGAGCCATAAATTTGTGCCGTGAATTCGTGACTTGACCGACACACATGACAGACTACACGGTGGTTACCTGACCAATCATCAGGACTGACGTGATGACATTGGAAGGACAAGAGGCTGAGCTAGACGACATCTGTGAGCGCTCACAGCAGTTACTCACCGGGTTGCTTAAGTGCGTGTAGTATTTCTCACCAACGAAACCCTACGTCTGTCAGATCAGGCTATAATCGTGCTTACGATGTGTAGCCTGACCTCAGCATAAGGGTGTGACATGAAGAATATCTGGTCCTTTTTGTCCCCCAGCTTGTCAGTTACAGCAGCAAGGTCGGAGGCCAAACTCTGAAAAACGTGAAGCTGCAGGCATGCTTTTATTTCAGTTATTCACACACTCTCCTAGCTTACTGTTTTTGATTAAAGTCATGTGAGGTTCGAAGAGTAGGAACGGCCCTGTGTGAGGAAGGTCTCGGTCAGTGGTTGATAAGAGGACTTTGAATCTGGAGACAGGAGTTCATATTCTCAAGAATCTACCCGTCAGTGTTGCAGTTTTTTCAAAGTATTGTAACGTATGGTATGTCATGTTCATCACACAGATAGCATATGCCACTAAGTTACCTTAAGTGAGGTACACACTGATAGATAATCAGGCAAATTTTGGGCTGGTTACCCCCTTTCAACAAAAGTCAGGGAAGTCCAAATTTTCAACTGGTCCCAAAGATTATCTTGTTAGATTTTTCTGTGGTGTGAGGATTGATAACATTGACTCTACTTCCCTTGATGTACTTGGAAGAATGCGAATGCTGCACAGATTTGAAACTGTAAATGTTAAAAATGTTCACTATTTCCGATCAGATATCCTATGGTGTTGGGGAACCCCAGTGATAGCTGGGTACACACTCCATGGATTGTAGTGTGTAACGAAACAATATCCAACAGGGGAGCAAGCTGACTGAAGGAGGAAGCACAACAATAGCAAACACAAAGCTTTAAAGTTAGATGGACGTCAGAAACAGGGGACCAACTTGTTGATTTTATGGCAACAACATACGTGTTTACTCCTGCGATGAATGCACCAGGTAGCTAGGCAGCTAGCAACAATCTTAGCTTTTGGCGTCCCACTTGTCGTCAGCCATGTTTGTTTACTCCAAAGTCATGTTTGATTCGGAGAGATTTTGGTGGATGCCCGGTTTGGAGAGCGCAGACTCTGGTTGTTGGAGAATGAATCTGTGATAGTGTGTGGTTCTATGTTGAACATGTTTTTGCTCTCCACACACTGAAAGAACAAAACTGTTAAACCATGGTTATTTGAAGTCACGTGTGGGGTCTCTCACATCTTCGACAGCTGTTCAAATATTGAAAATCTTTTAGTGTGAGTCATCCACAGGTAGTTTTTTTTTTTTTATACCTTATTTTTGTAAACAGGCATAGTTAGACAGCACAGCTCAGTGAAACAGAAACAGTAGGTCATCTATACATCTTAGTTATAATAGTGGAAATACAGTCAGTTCATACAGTAATGGCTTATTAATCCTTCAATGCTACGTACATAGTCCATTTTTCCCAGTTATGCAAACATTTTTCTGCTCTAAGGTTTAGTGAGTGGGACATTCTTTCCATATGTTCAATACTAGACTTGATTTCTATCCACTCAGTCTCTGTTGGAGGATTGGGTTGCAGCCACTTTCGTGTATCCACAGGTAGTTTAGATGCCTGAACGAAACCAAACCACGACTGTTTCACAACATTAATCATGTGTTTTTCGTAATTTTCCGGCTGTCCAGATCTTGTAAAATACTGACTACTTTTAGCTCAGCTTTTCAATCATTACATATCTGACCACCTTCATTTGTAAGACCAGACGTTGTATATTTGTTGTTGCTGGCTTGACCTAAGATGTGTGAAAACTGTCATCATATTTTGAAGCTAAGCACTGTTGATCGGGCTGCTGTGTTTGACAAGCTGTAGGTGGGAACATGTTGTAGAGGACCAAATGATTCACCAGTTGTCATGAAAATCAGGCAAAATAAGCTGACGTCTTCATGGAGGGCTTTTTTCTTTAGGTTTTCATGAAAATGAACACTTGAGGATGAGAGGAAGCTGGACTCTATCATGTTAAATCGACTGAAATACGTTCTGTGATCGATCACAGAAACTTTGTCATGTCTGTGATATGTATGGTTGTGTTTTATAGTCGTCAGCTGCAGAGTGAAACTCGTCCCTGTCAGCACAGAGGATGTTTTTTATTCCCGAGGTTTGGAATCAGAGGCTTTCTGTCTTTGTCAGAGCCGAAACAGATCAGAGTTTAAAAAAGCATCTCCTCCATAAACTGCAGCTTCTGTGGACGCGGCAGCAGCAGCAGCAGCAGCAGCAGCAGAGCCTCGTCTGACTCACTACATTCAGTTACATAAGAGTCTGCAGGTTTTTTTTTATTCCAACTAAACAACTTTTAAGTAAAATCAGCTGCAGGAGGATTTGGTTTAGACAAAAAAAAAAGTCTGCAGACTCATCAGCCGGGTTTAAATTAAAAACATGTACAGCAACTTTTGGAGTTTTGGAGCTCAGTGTCGTCAGAGCTGACGTGTGCATCTCCCTATATGTTCTGAAACACACACAGGTGAACTCACTCAGACCTCATCTCAGGATGGTGTGTGTGTGTCCAATCAGTCATATGATGAATTGAAAACACCTGTTTGATTTCCAGTGTGGTTACCATTATTATTTTTCATAGGATTATCTCAGATTATTGATGAAAGTATGCTCAAACTTTCCACTAGAGAACCTTTTTTTCAGGTTTGTGAATGCGTTGGAAAGAAGAGAACCTACCACAAGTCCAATTTAACATCAGCTTGTACTAGAATCATCATTTGAGCAGAATACATGTTTTGCACATGTTGATGAGATAGTTTTTGTGCACGAGTTGATAATTTGTGCCCTCTAAAAATCGTGCATGGTGTTGCAGTCCATGTGTGCAGCAGCAGCAGCAGCAGCAGCAGCAGCTGTGTGTCGTCAACCAGTTAATCCAAGGCCTGTTTGTAAACTGCTGTTGAACGTGCAAGTAAAAAAAAAGAAAACCCTTTAATTAACGTTTCACTTGGGTAAAAAAAAAGGAAAAAAAAAACGTACGAAGGTGCTACGTGTTAAACATGCAGTAGGTCCTAGGGAGCAAAATTACAAATTTCACATCTTTTTTTTAAAGGATTAACACACACTATTAAAAAATAAGAAAATAACGTCTATATTTTTTGTGACAGAAATTAGTGATAAAAAAAAAAATATCAGGGTAGTTGGTAGTCTCGTGGTTTTGATTAGTTTGTTCATATTTGTAGAGTTTTAGGCCAAAGTTTGAGACGTTTCTGCACCAGAAGGGACCAAATCAAGTTTTATAGTTTTTCATGTCATCAGAGCAGCTCAACACTGACGGACGATAGACCGAAAAAAAAGACCATTTCTAGACTAAATCTCACATGTTTTTAAAAACTTTCACTATGTTGTAATTTTTGCTACTTTCACATCTGTGTTTGGTATGCAGTAAACAGGAAATACACTGTCCTTTCAAATTAAAAGTCTGGTTTTTGTAATAGAGTTTATGATTTTAGTTTACAAGCTTCCAACTGCCGAAAAAATGATCAAATGTTTAATTTACAGACGATCGATCTTCACTGAGCTGCATACCAACAAACAAATCTGTGTTCATTTCAGGCTTTTTAGAAAATCTATGTTTTATTTAATGAACTTTTTTTTATTTATTTCTGACTCACAGTAAGCCATCAACGCAGAGTTTCTCAGCCTGTGTGAAACTTTACTTTGACGTATGTTTGGGACATTTTTTTACTAAAAGCTGCAGAAAATGTTGTTGAGCAGCGTATGTTAAACTGCACTTAGTCACGAATTAAAATGTTCACATGAAAATAATGAAACATGCAGCTGTAACTTAAAAATGTATGATTCCACCACGTCGTATGAATCCATGTACTGAATGAAATCATCTGTGTTTCTTTCATCTAGAGTTTAAGTGTCTGCTGATTGAATTTTGATCCAAAGGAATCAATGATACTTTTTTATAGATGTATATATATCAATGATTTTGTCATTTATTCAGTAAACCTGCCGGTTTTTGCCAACAATTGGTTTCTTAAATTGAACGTTTTTCAGACATATTGAGTCATTACAGGATGTGACATTGAGCTCTTAGGAAACATTTGCATCTTTGCAAAGACTAAAAGCCAACCGATGTTAAAAAAAAAAAGAATTCACAAATAAACCTATAGACATGATATAAGGCGCCATGCACATTTAGAGTGTTTCATGCACATTGAACATTTTAAAGAAATAACTTTAGCTGATAGAAATACAAACTAAGGACAAACGCATAACTAATTGTAGAGCCCTGATTCCCAAAACGCTGTGTATGGTGTTAAATCAGATTATGATGGTTTGAAAATCATTTAAACCCTATATCTAATCTAAAACAGTGCAAAGACAACACATCAAATGTTGAAACTGAAAAGTTTTACCATTTTGTAACACATGTGTGTTCATTTTATTTCTGATTCCAGCTACAAGTTTCAAAAAAGTTTAGGCAGGGACAAAAAACACTGAAATATATTTTTAAAAAAGACCTGGAAGAGCTAATTAGGTGTATTTACAATGGGTTGATAACATGACTTGGCCATAACTTGGGCCCTCGGGCAGCACTGCATTAAAAACAGGCATGGCTCTGTAGTGGAAGTCACTGCATGGCCAAGAAATTACTACTAAAAACCACTGTCTGTGAACACAGTTGGTAGCTCCATCCACAGATGAAGAATAAAGCTGTATCATGAAAACAGGTAACCAAATATAAACATGATCCAGAAATGCTGGTGACTTAAATATGGGTGTATAAGGATATTCAAACCATCAATTTCTGTTTTCATTAACATTTTTACACAATGTCCTAACTTTTTGGAGCTTGGGGTTGTAGATTTACTCAAGTTTTTGAATCAGAAAATATGTCATTGCCTCTTAAACATCAATTTTTGTTCATACTTCAGGTTAATTTATTTACCAGTTGTTTTTTTCTGAGAGTCGAGTTGGCTAATCGGTCCAACTTTGACAAAGAAAATCTGGATAAAGCTGGTATATAAGGGATAAAACAATTTAAGATGACTGATTAGATTAAGGCTTTTGTCTTTGATAACTTGTTTCAAAGATTAAGAGTTAACTTTCCTCACTAATAATTCAGATTAATGTCTAGGAATTCAAGTGATACTGCAAAACAAACATTTTCCTGTATCTCAAGCCTTTGAATTAATAGTTGAAAGACAAACCTTGACCTTAACAGAAGACAACAGCACATCAACAGTTCCAAAAGTCAATTTCGATGTCTTTGAAACTATTTTTACAGCTGAAAACCTCCCAGAGGAGCTGGACTCACAAAGAGACGAGGAGCCAAAGTCAAACTAAAAATAACCGGGCTGAGAGACTCTGTGTTAGTCAGTGTTTCACAAGAGTTCAGAGGAATGTCTGTGATTTAAAAAGCCATGACACAATGACGACGACGGTGATGATGTCATTGTGTCTCTTTGATTGCTGCAGACGTTCACTGCTGCTGGTAAAGTGCATGAATGACAGAGACTGAACTGTATGATCTTAACAGTCAGATAAATGGATCTATTTTTGCTCATGCAGAAGTTATAACATGAATATTTCTCCTCCCTGCAGATCAAACGCTCTATTTTCACCCAGAGCATTGTTTATTTTGGGATTAATTAGGTTCCGTTTTGTTGTCCGTGTGTTTCCTCCTGTGCTCGCTCACAGTCATACGCCAAAGTCTCAGAGATCACTTAAAAAATAAAACGATGAATCTAGTCGTTGACCCTCGCTGGGCTGTGAGATCCTCCCTGAACCCCGTCAATTTTTTTTTATTTTCAATCTTTCTGGGTTCTTGCTGCAGTACAAAATGTTTGTTATCTGTTGCTGAGGCATAGTTTGTAACCTATGCAAGGTTAGTCAACAGTAAATGTCCATCTGATCTCATCATATTAAAACAGTTTCAATAAAATCTTAAAGATATCACATGCTGCTTTGTGTCTTCACTTAAAATCTAGTATGTAGTTGTATAAGTATGTACTAAATCAAGTATGTACTTAACCAAGAATGAACTTGTTAAAGTATGCACTTGTTTAAGTATGTGCTTAATCAATTATGTTCTTACTCAAGTATCTACATAAACAAGTATATACTTAAACAATTAGTACTTGTATATGTATGTGCTTTTAAGTACGTACTTGTTCAAGTATGAACTGAACAAAGTTTGTATCTGTTTAAGTGTGTACTTAATCAAGTATGTACTTGTGTAAGTATGTACTAAACAAAGTATGTATTTGTTTTAGTGTGTACTTAATCAAGTATGTATTTGTGCAAGCATGTACTAAACAAAGTATGTATTTTTTTTAGTGTGTACTTAATCAAGTATGTATTTGTGTAAGTATGTACTAAACAAAGTATGTATTTTTTTAGTGTGTACTTAATCAAGTATGTACTTGATGTATTTACTGAATCAAATATGTACTCAACAAAGTATGTATTTGTTAAAGTGTGTACCTAATCAAGTATGTACTTGTGTAAGTATTTACTTAATCAAGTATGTACTTAAACAATTAGTAATTGTAAATGTATGTGCTTGTAAGTACGTACTTGTTCAAAAATGTACTAAACAAAGTATGTATTTGTTTTAGTGTGTACTTAATCAAGTATGTACTTGTGTAAGTATGTATTTAATCAAGAATGTACTTGTTTATTTATTTACTTGTTCTAATATGCACTTTTAAAGTACTTAACCAAGTATGTGCTTAATCAATTATGTCCTTGCTCATGTATCTACATAATCAAGTATGTACTTAAACAGTTTGCACTTCTATATTTATGTACTTTTAAGTAAGAACTTGCTCAAATATGTACTTTTTCAAGTATGAACTTAATCAAGTATTTACTTAAACAAGTATGTAATTGTATAAGTATGTACTCAATCAAGTATGTACTTCATCAAGTATGTACTGTACTTTAAACACGTAGATGAAGTTAGAGTTAAATCAGTGGATCTGTTGGTTAAGTAGTGTGTTCTTACTATCTGAACTTTATCACTTATCCGGTTTAAAGTGTAAATCTAAGATGCAAAATTTCAATTTTGAAGAAGAGCTGATAGCATACTGTATATTTTCCATTGTTAATTTTGTTCATGTTTTGCCCTTGGGTGCTTTTGGCTTCCTATGCTCTTTTGCAATATCTTTCTCTTTTAAAAAACAGTTTAAAATTCAAAACATCATGAAAGGCTTGACTGCACTTTCATTCTAACATTATATTCCTGCTCTAGTCTTTCTTAGAAATAAATGTACACCACAGGTATTCATCAATCTGCTGCCTCAGAGGATGAACAGATATATTCTTCCACCGTATTTCTGCCTCTCGTAGTTTGGAGCTCATGAGGCTGCAGATCAACAGAACAAAGTCAAACAGGAACAAACAAATGTTGGAGTGGAACAGCAGCACGTTTAGATGTGACCTCTCTAAAATAGTCCGGCATGTGAAGCAGCTCACAGAGTCAAAACAGAGTGACCCCCGCTGAACAACATTAACACTAATATCACTCTGACAGAACACACTCACTAAACAATGTGCAGCAGATACATTATTTGATAGTCCATTCTAATATTAATTGTTGACAGTTTTTTGTTCTCAAAATTTGACTTCCACAGGTTGTGATTGTCTATAAGTCACTTTAAGTTAGTCATTGTTTATCACTTATCTGCAAAACATGTGCAGATAAGGCAAAAAGACATCGTCCAATCCTCAAAGCACACACAAAGTTTTGAATGCACTTCGAACTGGGCTCCTTCTGTGCACTGGTTCTCTTTGTGCACATTCAAATGTGACATCTTGCATTGATTTGGAGAAAAACTGGCCTCTTTCTAAGCAAATAAGCCTCATTGCAAAAATAATCTAATTCACAACACTGGCGCTGACAGCAACTCACGAAAAGAGTGACATTTTTACTGTCTGCTGAGAGCTGCTGAAAGTTGGGCTGCAGTATTTCTAAGGGATGTCATCCACAAACTTTCAGTGAAAATGACAACACCCACAGTTCCACCTATGGATGACCTAAGAATGAAATATCTGGGCATAAAGTCTGTCAGTAAAACTTACACATTATTATTATTATAGCAACTTGTACCAGGTCTGTTGTGACACGATTTTACAACATGCTGCTCATTATCTATTTGTGTGTACAGATTAGAGCTTTCGTCCGGATGAGCGTGTACGGCATATCTCTGTGCAGCAGAGAGTGGAGATGCTGACAGCTCATCTCCACAATTAGACGCAAACCAAGAGCCAGTTGCTAAAGCTGCAAAACTTTATGGTGTGTTTGAATATCATTTTCTGTGTATGTTTCATGAATCAGATGTTGAGATGGAGCAGATAGCAAGGCAAGTTGATGCATTGTTGTTTTTGGTTCTATTCAAACTATCCCAATCCATGTTTTGTGAATTCACACCTCAGTCTTAAGTATGGACCCCGTTCTCTGTACTGTATGGTGTCTGTTCTGCGGTATGGACTCTGTACTCTGCTCTTTGGATCTGTCCTGTGGGCTGCAGTGAACAGTCTGACTCAGAGAGGATCTATTCTTACTGAGCCTAAAATACGACTCGTCTGTAACAGCTCCAACAACACAACCACAATAACAGTGACACCGTGCTGCTCGCTGAGAGCCCTCATACTGCTTTATGATGCAGTACAAACAGTACAGTATCACCTCAGAGGTGCCCTTTAAAAACACTCCTTAGAAACTAATGTATAACCGGTGCAGCGTTAAAGCTTGCTCACGTAACATGGTGCCTGAGGTGAGTTCATGTGCAGTATAAGTATGTATGTACAAGAGCTTTAACAGCCTGTGCAGGGTTCAAAGTACAAAACGTATATTCACAGATTAGTTTTGTTAAATTAAATGGTGTTAAACTGTATAATGTAGATGGTACTGGCTGTTCTTCTTAGATGATGAAACATGATGAAATGCGCAGCAGGTGCTGCTGTGCTGCAACTAATTAGGCCTATGCTCAAACAGTGGTCATTAGGGGTGTAACGGTCCACAAAAATTTAGGTTTGGTTTGGCTCCGTTCAGTTTTCGGTACGGTGAGGGAAAAAAAGCAACAAATACGATTTGTTTTCCTTTATTAGAAACTTAAGAACTTTTACACACTGTCTAAAGTGGAGCATTGTAAGTTGCGGTTTGTAGGCTTGCACAGATTTTCCTTTCCTTTTTCACATTTCAAACAAAATATAGTCCAAGGATCCTTGCATTGTAAGGCAGCATTCTTATCCATCACACCACAGAGCTGCCTGTTGGAAGTTGCTTTTTTCTCTCTTTTCATTTCAGCAATTTCTTGTAGTTGTATAAAAGCACAGCTCAACCACATTGTGAGGAAACTGTTTCATGTCCATCTAACATTTGAAGCCCTTAGTTGGATTTGAACCCCAAAGCTGCGCTTTCAAACAACTTAAACAAATTGATGGAATGAAAAGACAGAAAAAGGCAATCACTACCAGGCAGCTCTGTGGTGTTATGGATATGGCTGCTGCCTTTCAGTCTGATGGTTCGGGGTTTAAGTCCAGTGTAGGGAACACAGAAGGTTGAGGCAGGGAGTGTGGAAGAGTGAGAAGAGGGAGGCAGGGAGGAGTAGGGCAAAAGCCATGAAGTCCAGGAGAATTACCACAAAAAGGTGTGAAAAGTGCAGGAGAAAAAAAAAAACAGACCTGTGGTGTACGGCGGTGTACAGAAAATGTGATAAAAGTTTTCTGGGGATCCGTTGCTTTGGAGACGACATGATTAAATGCCATACAGTGTTCCCTTATGGTAGAAAATGCCTGATTAAGTCACATCTAGGATGCCATTCCAGTAGAGAAAATGTTAAATCACACTTCAGGGTCAATGTATGAAGGAGAAAACCTGAAACTTCATAAAGTGCCATCAAAGGCGCTCATCCAGTGGAGAAAACAGTGACAAAGTTGCTTCTGGGGTTCCCTTGTAGTGGAGAAAATTGGTCCTGTATCTTTTCTATGGAGAGAGTGTGTAAAATGTCTTCTGGGGAACCATTGCATTGGAGAAACATGATGAAATGCCATACAGTGTTACTTTGTGGGAGAACATGCCTGATCGAATGCAATATAGGGAGTTACAAAAACATGTTAAATCACACTTCAGGGTTGCTGTGTGGTGGAGAAAACTTGAAAGAGTTTATCTGAAGCACATCACATGATGAAATTCCAACAGAGAAAACATGATGGAGTGCCATAACTGTTTCCTTTTAATGGAGAAAACTTTGCAAAGTACCCCATTGAGTGCTCGTCTAGTGGAGAAAACATGATACAGTTACTTCGGGGGTCCCTTTGTCGTGTAAGAAACTTGATAAAGTGCCTTTTCAGCTGAGAAAATGATGATGTGCTTGTTTGGTTTCACTTTAAATGGAGAAAACTGATTAAGTTGCAGCAAGAACTTGGAGTTACATGAAGTTCAATCATTTCTGAATTAATTTGATATCTAGACTCTGAAAAGATACATTGATCCAGCCAATGAATGTCTTTAGCTTTGCAACACATTTAGATATGCATGATGTTATTTCGGGGAATGTATATAATGTTGTTTAAGTTGTATTTTTCTTTTGTTAGCTGTTTGATTGTTTTTACCCCACACTTTTGATAAAAAGAAGCTGTCAGTTTCCATTTCCTTCCAGTCTTTGTGCTAAGTGAAGCTAAACACACCTGGACAGAGTGCTGAAACTCATATCCATCTCCTCATCTGACGATTTGAAACAGAGAGTTGCCTAAATGTGTTGGACTGAACCTTTAACAGACTGTGGCACATTTCCTCTCATGTGCTGCACGTCTCTTCTGGATTTAAATCCTGTTGCCTTTCCTGACACTAATTCCTGCACTCTTTTCATAAGATTCTGTTTTTTGTGTGTGTGCATGAATCATACCGGGGCTGGAGAGCACTGCGGCATACAGTAAATGTTAGAGTGTGTGCTGAAAAGAGAAGAGCTGCTCCTGTATATATGGAGACAGAGAGAGGGAGCCGGGGGCAGAGAGCATGTTAGGTTAGTGTGGGTGGACACAGAGGGAGATACAGAGGAGGAAAAAAACAACAGTAACAAAGAGAAATAGAAAGAAAACAGGGTGGAAGAGGAGGAGGGATACCATAAACAAAAAGGAGTGCTATTTGAGGAAAAAGAAGAGCTGGAGAGGATAAACAGGAAGGGTTAGTGACAAATCTAGATATTCAGAATGGATGATGAAAATGGTTTTAACAAAGCTTTTTCAAATTACAGTTTACAATACAGACCCTCTTTGGGATTACAAATCTCACTCAGCATCACAGGTAGTTACTGTAGTTACAAATTCAAGTTGTACAAATTTAGCTTTTCCAATATAAAGAAAGAAAACCTTGAAAGTGTTCTTCTACCCAATTGATAGTGATTGGAATCCAGTTCTATCAATGTCCCAGCTCTGCATTTTTCAGAACCCCCATTTGAGTTTATCCAATCTGACTCTTGGGGGTCCTATCACATAATCTCTAGTCAAGCCAGGTGTGTTAAATCAAATCCCTGCTGCACAACCATACACCAAATGTCTGATAAAGTTCTGTAACAGGTGTTAAACAACACAAAGAAGAACTCTGGTGGTCCGTTAGCTGACGTGTGAAGATGTCTTAAGCAAAACATGTGAAGGAAGTAAGATGCAACTTATTATTTTTGTGTTGTTAAACTTCAACTAAGAGGGGCCATCGAGTTTAACCAAAAAGCAGACCCTACGACTGTCTTCAAGTTCGGGATATCGCAGGCAGCTCCTGCACCATTATCTTAAAATCGGCATCGTAACTCCGCCTCACTTGTTGAATAACTTGTTCTACTTTTGAACCACTTTGTTCCTGATGATCCCTGTGTCTCTCCAGATGATTGGACTAAACAGGGCACCATACGTTGTCATATTTTTTGCATGCTCTACCTTCCTGGTGAGTGCTTTACCAAGTACCTTTAAGCACTGTTGCATGAAATGTTGACTTGTTGGATGGCTTTATAAAACTGATGCAGCCTGGATGCATGGATGGATGGAAGGAAGGATGCATACATATTGTAGGATGATCTCTAGGTGAAGAGATGGCTTGATGTAAAGATGGCTGACTTGCAGAATGGATCATAGATGGATGGATTGACAGATGGATGGATGAGGAGATACTAGAACAGATGGATGGATAGATTTATGGATGGATGTATCCCCTCTCTCTCTTCCTGCAATCCTCTCTGTTTGTGAAATGTCAGCTGCAGTAGAGTTTAGAGCTGCAGGGTCGAGCTCTGCTCAATTATTGAGAGACGCTCAGTCGCTCTTTTGTTGGAATGGAAATCTGCCAGCAGCCTGATCTCAAACAAACCTCATCCACTGAACATATTCCTCAACTCCTACTTTTATTAGAGAGGACTGTTCATTTTTAAAACAAACAAAAAAAAAGGCAGAGGACTTGTGTGCAAAATAAGTGAAAGTTAGAGAGAAGACCAGACCACAAAAAGAGGGAAAATATGTCATTCAGTCAGTTTTTACAATGGAATTTGAATCCAGGAGGGTAAAATGAGTTGTTCAGGCTTTTATTGAACACACCTGAGATCTGCAGCCAGAGAAAAGCACCAAAACATCCCTGTGAGAGGTTTGTTTGTCCAGTCAGGTGTGGAAACAGTCAGCCTACTCAAACACAGCTGAAAATCACTGACCTTGTAGCTGTGATGTATAATGTGGGTGCAGCGTTGGCACAGGCTGCGAACACCCACTCACATCCACCCACACGCACCGTCTCCCTCTCTCTCTTTATGCAGACATACAGACACAGCTAACCTAATAGCCCTCCTGTCTCCTCGAGTTTCATTTTCCACTGCAGCCTTCCAGCTCTTACCTGATCTGATCAATCTATTCAGGCCGAGCCGAGCCGAGCCGAGCCGAGCCAGGCCTCTTCCTCGAACACCAAACACAGACAGCCTGACACAACAGAGAACAAACATTTGGCTCATTGTGTTTCTTTTCTTCCTCGCTCTGCTGACACAGAGCTCTGAGCGCCAAGACCGGCGTCCATATGGACTCACAGCGTGAAGGAGGACAGCATGAAGAGACAGGACCTGCTTTATTTCTGCTGTTTGTTCTGCACCAGTGTGTCCATAAAGATACAGACTTTTAATAATATTCAGGGAGAAGTGAAATAATAAATAATGACGCAAAAAATGTCTATGTTTTGACTAAATTCTGGAGAATTTATTGCCAGAAAAAAATTAAATGAGGCTTTGATGGTTTACTTGAAATGCTTAAAATGATATGTAATGGCATTTATTCATATCAAACTTTTCAACCTTTAGTATCTCTGAGTTTTGGCTGTTGGCTGTGTCATTAAAGGAGGAATTCAAAGTGAAAAACACTGCAGTTGATTATTTTCTTGTGCTTTTTTAGCTGACATCATTGATGCCTTCTAACCAAAACCAAATCCATACTTGAACAAAACTTTTTGGGAGTCTAGAGGCAAAAATCTGTCTTAATTAAAGCTGCTGTGAGGAACTTTTGATTTGTATCGATTTTTGGCGCCCCCTTGTGGACAAACTGATACCTCTTATTTCTTGAACTGTACTGTACATGCACAAGTAGTGTTTTCAACAAAGACATTATCCTGTTGTCTTCCAGCAGTCAAATTCATCACACAATGTGATTATTTTCCATGAAGACAGTCGAACAAATGCTGTTTCTAAAGTGAGATGTCAGTCATTCGGTCTGACACCTACCCCCTCACAGCAGTTTCAGGCATTAAAAATGTCAACAGAGCAGGCATCAGTGTTGCTGCTGATGGTCTTGAAGAGGCATCAGTATCAGTATCAGTTTCAGTCTGTTTCTCGGCCAGTTCAAAACTCCTCATAGCGCCTTTAATTTTACTTATAAGTTATTTTGTTAGTTTTATATTTCTCTTTGTGTGTTGTTTACAAATGATCCTCTACTTGTTATGTAACTAGTACTTTTATGATAGGAAAATACCTCCACGTTGTTACAACTTCACCTTCAAATACACCAGCAGGCTTTGGTGCATGCAGGAACACAGTCTGTATGGAGAGCAAAAGCAGGCAGGACAACATGTTGACATACCGGCTCCCATCAGGGGTAATCCGACACTTTATGTATCTCTATAAACAGATATCTGCATGCAAGAGCAGCTTACACTCTGTTCTAGATCAAACATTTAGACTGAGACACAAATATGCTTAATGCTGCGTCATGAAGCCAATCAGTGTTTCGATTTCTTGAGGACAGACATGACGAAGCTTGTGGTGTCATCCAAGGATTACTCCAACTCACAACACACACAAAACAACACACAACGTGATGATTTATTGCATGTTTAATGTTTACTAAATGTGAGTGTAAAGGCAGATCATGAATGGATGTGTGTGACCTGTGTCCTTAATTAAGGTCGTACAGGGTCATTGTCTGTTTAAGGTAGGAACCTTTGTTGTGTTGTCAGGTGTTCCGCCTGGAAGGTTAAACAGTTTTTGACCGCTGAAGCAGCATGGTGCTGCGGGAGTTATGTCTGTATGTTCGTCTGTGAAATGTCATGTTTTGGACACTTTGGAGCTCAATATCACGAAAATAAAAGGACAGAGAGTTCAATCTGCAAATATGACTTGGACTGTCATTCATCAAGCAGGGTAACTCCAGCGCGTCAGATAGGTATTCCAGGTGCAGCTTGGCCTCTATAGTGAGAGTGCTAACATTAACTTATTAGCTAATTCAAAATAAATAGATAATCCTCAGGGAACAGGATTGTGTACATTTTAGGGAAAATCCAGCTGAAAAGCAAGAGACATTGAATATAAAAGATCCAGCCATCTGACTGCATTAAACAGGATCCATCCTCAGGAGACAATGAGTTTTTGTATGTATTATTAAATGGTTATGAATCTTTAAATTGCTGGAATATTTTAGTTTGAACCAAAGGGCTGAATCGAGGCTACATCCTAAAACTCAGATAAACCCCTTGAAGACACTCCGGCCTTTAAATGGACATGTAAACACTCCGTCTTCAGCCTTGAGTGTTTAGCTCTCATTAAAGCAGACCCTTCAAATGAGGAAAGCCTTTTAGAGGTTGGTCTCGTTTCACTCTGCAGCTTGGCGGAAGGAGCTCCTCTCAGCCTGGTGTCCTGTTCCTTCTTGGATCATATTAAGTTATAAAATATTCACATCTGTACTTTCTGCAGAGCTTTGCCTCTACTGTACGAGCCGACTGTAAGAGGAGAGGAGGCTGCAGTACAAAGATGAACCGGAGAGAGACCACTCTATTATGGATTCTTACCTCAACAGAGCCTTTTAGCCTCTGTTAGCTTGTTGTTTTGTGTTACAGC